>NW_008795026.1:95312-121218 GCF_000699145.1 Aptenodytes forsteri | reverse complement strand
GTAGAGCATGGGAAGCTGAAAAGTCCTTGACTAGTGTAAGCACTGCTTAGCGACAACTAAAACATTGGTGTGTTATCAACTTTGTTCTCATCCTAAATCCAAAACACAGCACTGTACCAGCTGCTAGGAAGTAAATTAACTCTATCCCTGCTGAAACCAGGACAACTGGTTAGTTAAGTAGTATATAGCCTTTTTGATGACAGCAGCATTTTCTGGCTGAGTAGATTATTTTAGGAGCGATAGGAAGGATAAGGGAGGTTGTGAGGGATAGGATGGATGGTGGGGAAAGTTTCCAGGACTGTACAAGCAAATAAGGAGATTTGGGTGGACTTGATGAGATCCATTAGGAGCTACTGAGCACGAAGTTGAGGATATAGTCATCTTTCAGGAAGGTCCTAAAGCACAAACTGACTTCCAGACATTGGGAGGGTTTACTGTGCATGTTTATTGTGCAGCTTTATGTTTGCTCTGCTCTTACATGCTTTTCCTAAGCATCTGCGATCACCCATTGTCACTAGGATATTGGTTAGATGGATCTTCGGCATGACACAGTTCAGCCCTACATATATCTTTATTTATTGACTATGTTTCTAGAAACGAAAGCCTAAGATTTATTTTTGCAGTGCAAACACCAAGGTTTCCTTTCTTCTTTATAGCAGCAATTCAACATAACATCTCTATTCAGGATAGTATTAAGCACATTGTTAACTTAAGTATGTGCTAATGTAAAGCACATGCTCCTCTTCTCAACAGAGATGGTTTTAAACATATTAAGCAGGACTAGAGAAGACTCTTTCCAATGCACACAGAGCATTTAATTTTTCATTATTTTTTTACCTATATTCCTTCTCTTCCATAACTGAGTTTGAGTTGATCAACACACTAATAAACCCATAACTATTCCTAACTTACCATCATTTGGCAACAAGTTAGGACAACACGAGCGGGAAACCTTTTTATTACTTAAGTGAAAAAAGTCTATGGATACACTATCCTGAGGACTGGCAAAACCTTGATTTAATGTACAGTTCTTAATAAATATACTACAGCAGCCTTAATCATCAATAATTGAGGATAAAGGGACAAATGACTTCATTTTTTCCTCCTCTTTTTATTGCTACAGGATGAAGCCTTTATTTCAGTATGAGTACTGTTGAGCTGTAAAAAGAAAGAGATGCATGATATGAAATGGCTAATTTGTCAGACCACACCATTTCTCTCTGTATTCAGAAGCATACCTTTGAAGGCTGATCTAAAATATATCTGACTCAAAAGAAATTCTTAGCAAGAAGGAAACAAGAAACCAAAAATTGAGAAAACTTCACATTTCAACACTGGAAATCATAAAATGACGTGAGGTAATGTCTGCATGTTCACTGTAATGATAAAAATGTTTATTAAATTTAAGGTCAGTCTCATGAAATACACACACTTAACCCATATTTACTGATGTTTCACATGATGATGTTTGATGGAAAGGGCAAGCGGCTGAGTAACACTAGTTACTATACACTGTGACGTACGCTTACGTGAAAAATGCTACCTAATAAATTTATTAGGCAGCTGAGGTGCAGGCAAGTTATAATGCAGACATAAACTCTACTCCGAAAGTGATTTTTAAAGAAGCTTGATGTACAGACTGTTGAGGGTAGGTGGAACGTGAGAGCGTCTGCTTCATTAAGGTTATAAGATCAAGGGCCTTTTCAGTTCAGAGGGGATAACAAGTAAAAGGGAAAGGGATAAACAAAACACAGAGACACAAACCTGGTAGACAAGGAATAACTAAGATGCTGGTGAAGATCAGAAGTCTCCAGATGGTAGTTGATGGGCCACTAAGGAACTACAGGCACAGCTTTGGAGAGAGCTAAGCTGGACGGTGCAACTGATAAGAAGGGAAAAAGAAGATGAACTTGAGGATTTGGGGTATTCAAGGGGGCTGTGCAGGACAAGCAAGCTGGACTAGCTGACAAGTAGGAGATCATATAGGAGGTAAGAGGGCCCAGTGTTCCCACTGCACCAGACTGGGCTCCAGCAGCTGGGCAGGAGAAATCCCAGGTCCCGGAGGCTGCCGGAGGTGGCAGGTCTTATAATGTCCTTGACACATATATAATACTGTATATGAGGGTCTTACTAGTTTTATTTAAAACCTTTCTGCACCATCTAGGCAGGTAAAGGATGTTTAAAATTGATAAATCTGATTTACTGCCACTTTAGGGTTCTTTCAGTCTGAGCAAATAATATAATTGGCTGCAAGAGAGAGGGTCTGATATTCACTGTCTTTTAAATTGAATCATCTTTATAATACAGCTATGATAAATGCAATGTCCCCTGTTGGTGAATCTAAAGCTCTGTCTTGCTGAACACACACAGACTTTATTGTTCACGTCTGAGTCACCTTACTCTTTTCTTAAACAGTTTTCTTTCCTTGTGATTCTTCTAAAAAATGAAAACTTTAATTTTATGTTAATTAGAAAGTCTAAAATACATATTTACTCAACTTTTTTTTTATTTTTAGTGTTTACTGACATCTCTAGTAGCCAAACATTTTATGTTAAGATCTTATTTTTAGGCTTTGATTGCTGCTTGTGCCTTTTCTAAAAACTTTGCGAATCTTTGGATAACTTGGAGACAGCCTCAAAACCTAGCTGAAAAAAAAGACAGTTAATAATAAATTAAAAACTATTTTTCTCATGGTGTAATTAGAAGTTTTGTGAATGAGTTACATCATGACAAACTTCTATTGCCTCCACATAGCTCTGCTTTTGAAACCTTCAAGAGATACAGAAAGAAGAGTGGTTTTCCATCTGTATAGCTTCCTGAGATTAATCTGAGATTAAAACAGCACTTCGGACCAAATATCACAACAGATTCAGGGTTAAAATAATTTTTGAGTTAAAATAATCGTTAAGATAATGAACATGTGACCCGTGGTACAATTTTTTTCTATCTGGACGTTTTACTTGGATTAATGCGTACGTTGTGTTAGGAAACTCCCCAAAAAAGAGCTTCAAGGAAAGGTTTTACGCACCTTGGATCCTCGTCCAGTTTGCAAGTAAGGTGCCGAGCGCTTGGTGGGATCCCCCTACCCGGGGCCGGGATACGAGGGCTAACACGCTCGCAGCCATTGCAGTCCCGGGAAAGGAGCCTGTCACGTCGCCGTGCTTTTCAGAGCCCGGACGCCGACGCGGCTGCCAGGGACTGCAGGGCACTGCTCGGTATACGTCGAATTTGGAGAGTAAACCAGTACATAAAGATCAACGAACTGAGAGATGAGTAGCAACAACTAACACCCCACTTTTTTCTGACTCTTCAGCATGTGACAACGTCCACTTTACTTTTGCTAATTGTTTTAGTTGAATTCTGGCCGTGGCAATCTGTTTTAAGTATCGCATGGGGTTGGGCCATTGCCAAAATAATTTGAACGCTTTCCCTCTAATAAAACATAAATCACGTGAATTACAGCAATGTCCCTTCATATGTTAGGGATCGTGTCGTATCTTGCACCATTGTATTACAAAAGGTTAATGCAAAACCAAACAGGTTGTTGAGAGATTGTGAAATAAACCTCAGTACTTCCATTTATAGTAAACACCCAATATAGCATGAAAAAACCACTGAACATATACCTGCGCTTCATCTTTTTTCTCGCAGCTGAATTCCTATAGGCAGGTTTTTAGGATCTCATAATACAGAGGAATTTATATGTGAAATCTTTCTATTAGAGCAACATATTATTGACAAGCTGGGTGGAATATATGGCTCAAAGGTTCTTATAATTAAAACACCTGTAAAAGCTTTTCAGCCTGTCTGAATATTGAGCACAGAAGATCCAAAAGGAAAACCATCTCCCGTGTTACAGGCGAAGATACAATTTCCAGGGGTAACCTTTTACAGCTGGGTGCTGCCAATGTGACAACAGGTTTCCTCAGTGCAGCATGAAGAACTTGGATGATTCAACTCTTAATTATTCAAAACACTGCTAATCAAATCAAGGTCAAAGGGCTCCTTTAAGCGGCAAAACGTGTTACCCACTTTAATGTGGTTAATGCGTGATGATTAGTTTTAGAGCATTCATATCGCTCTATTAAAATCATTAAGTATACATACTCATGCGGGGGAAGCATGTAATTAAATATTTTGCTGGATCAGGACCAGAGCGTTCAGCTAGTTGTAGTTTCACGCTGCTATTTCCCAATATTGATTTGACCATATTGAAAATCTTGGGAAAGGAGAAAAATGTCAACAATTCAAATTACTTATGTACAATCACAGAATTCAAAGAGCAGGTCTTGAGAAATAATGTCCTTTTTATTTACTTTTAACAGCAGAGTAGCTTGATCTTGCCTCCAGATTCTGCAGAACATTCAGTACATAATTCAATCTCTTGTTTCAGTTTTTTAAGTAACTGTTGTGCTAGTAATCAGTTTACTGAAATCCACAGTTTTCATAACTCTTAAGAGTTATGGGTGTGATTTTCTACAGGCAAATAAACTGTATGCTTTAGAAAAATTAGTCTATGAAGCTTTATAAAGACTGGTATTCTTAACTCCACTGAAATCAATGGAAAAGTTTAGTATTAATGACATCAGAATCTCACCCAGTGTGTTTACTGGAAAAGTTCACTTTGACCTTAAGTAAAGAGGAAAAAGTACAAAATAAATAGCCCGCATTCTGTCTTTTTTAGTCCTTACTCAACATGGAAAAAAGTGGTAAACACATTCATATATAAGTATTTTCATATGCTTATTAATTTAATTTCAAAGCTTTTAGTTTAAAGTTAGGAAGAAAACGCTATTCGCTGTGGAGAAAAAAACAGGTAAAAAAGCAAAGCAGGAGCCCATTAGCAATTTATAGCAGGAAGGAATGTGTATGAAAAGGTCTCAGGAATTCTTACCTCATATTTTGCCATTTCTACAAATACACTGAGAGCTTTTTCTACTGGGTGTGTGGCGGTAGTAGCCATTAAACAGTAGTTCTGTAACGTCTTTAGCTGATTTTGGCCCTCTTGCGAACAAGGACAAAACTCCTTTAATATTTTTTCTGGTGTTCTTACACCCTGTTGCACAGCTTCCTTCTTCTCATCCAAATTACTGTAACATTAAATTCCATATGGCTTTTCCTAGTCTATCAAATAGTGACTAATATAAAGCAATATGCATCTTTGTCTATAAATTCTAACTACCCCATACGTAAACAGAGTGGTTATGCATTTGTTTTTCTAAGTATCTCATAAATCACACTGTTTCCCAGACCAGAAATGAATCACCTCAGACTGCTACTATTTGCATACCTGTTCTATAGCTAATTTCATCCCACTCCAGGTCTCACATGCATGGCAGTTTTCAGAAGTGCTACATTTTCCTTTGGTTTTAAAATGAAAAGGCATTCAAAAAGAACGGTTAGATATTAATATTCTATTTCTAGGTGTGTTGTCAATATGTACCGTTGTGTTTTTGCTGTACATAAATTCACGCAGTCACGACTGACAAATTTTTATCTCAGTAGGGGGATGCACAGGGGATACATATAAGTTACGCTCCTCTATTTTCCCTCCTCTCTTCTTTCTCATGTCATTCATGCTGGTGTAATAAGAAAGGCACGCTCCCTACAATATGTTTCTCTCAACATCAGAACTTCTGGGAAAATACTTATGGCCTCAGAGCGAGAGATGTAGGAATACACATACAAAAACATACCTCAAAGAATAGAATTTCAGCCCATTTCAGGAAACTCAACATAAAGAGCAGAAAAAGGCTGAGTGCTCCCACTTGTGGATACTGAGATGGCGGCTACGTATTCACAGCTGATTGATGGAGATGCCCATCAAGTTTAGCTTCAGTTAACAGCGTTTGCAGTGCCTAGTATTTCAGCCAAACCGATAAAAGCATCTGAGATGACAGTAGTTGACCAACGTTGTGTACTCAGATGCACAGCACAGCAATTTTTGACTGAGGATCAGAATTTGTCTTGCTGAGAAGTTACAAGTGTGCTCTCATCCAGAAGGACAATCAACACAAACACCGTTGAACCGGGACAGCAGGGCCTGGGATGGTGATTCTGGCCTGAAACAACTACAAGAAGATGTGGAAGGAAGGGCAGGGCTCTTGGACTCACTGGGTACCCTCAAAACAGAAGAAGGTCCTTGGCCAAGAGTAGGATCAGCTGAAACTCTATTGGCAAACCCCGCTCGGCAGGAGTCCTGAGTGCACCAGCAGGTGCTGCAACCCCGTCCTCACACCCCCTGGGTGTGCAGCTACATGTTCAGGGTCATCTCTGATATAGTGGAGCTGCAACCTTGGATCAGACTTCTGTGGAAACTGCTACATTCTGAGAAAATGCTGAATGAGAAAGAAAACCCTGAGAAGCCTTATCTGAGGCCATACCCATTGGGCCTGCTGCTCACACCCTTGCTCTTGGTCCTTGTTTGAGCTACGTTGCTTAGGACGCAATTCCCCATCCCTTCTTCCCCCACTCCCCATTTCACGGTCATCAGCTTTAAACAGATTAGCACTTTCACTAGTGTGTTTGAAGCTCTTGGCAAGACATTCATTGATAAACTTGATGCTAAATGCTGCTTGCTGATGAAGAAGATGGGAGTACCTTATTTATTGATATTATAGCAGTGATATTGCCTGTTACTATGTGTGGTTGATGGATCTTCTTCATGTAGGGCTTTGGGATATTCCCAAGCATGACAAACTTTGAGCTTTCAGATCACTGGGATGAACCTTCCAACCAAGCAAGGAGGCAACCGTAACTATTAACTAGGGTAGCAAAGATAATTTGAAAGGCGTTCTGATACATCCTTTCTCCATGTGTCGTGGTTTAACCTCAGTCGGCAACTAAGCACCACGCAGCCGCTCGCTCACTCCCCCCCACCCGGTGGGATGGGGGAGAGAACTGGAAGAGCACAAGTTAGAAAAACTCGTGGGTTGAGATAAAAACAGTTTAATAATTGAAATAAAATGATAATAATAATATGATAATAATAATAATACACAAAGCAAGTGATGCACAGTACAATTGCTCACCACCCGCCGACCGATGCCCAGCCAGTCCCCGAGCAGCGGCCCCCCCGGCCAGCTTTCCCCAGTTTATGTACTGAGCATGACGTCCCATGGTATGGAATGTCCCTGTGGCCAGTTGGGGTCAGCTGTCCTGGCTGTGCCCCCTCCCAGCTCCTTGTGCACCTCCAGCCTGCTCAGTCGGTAGAGCATGGGAAGCTGAAAAGTCCTTGGCTAGTGTAAGCACTGCTCAGCAACAACTAAAACATTGGTGTGTTATCAAGTTTGTTCTCATCCTAAATCCAAAACACTGTACCAGCTACTAGAAAGGAAATTAACTCTATCCCTGCCGAAACCAGGACACCATGTTTGCCATTGATAAAGAAAATCCCAAACTTTCTACAGAAGCGACATATTCATGCTGATCAAGTGATGAAGCAGTCAGGAGAGTTGGTACACTGACCAACTTCATGCTCTGCACCTTCAATATCACCCAGTCCAAGTCAAAGCCAGAACTCCAGAGGTTTTGTTGGCTCAAAGGGAACTTTTCTACATTTATCTTGAGACCCAGAGCTCGTTCTATGCCAAGAACTAAACAGCACCAGAGCAAAGGACTTGGCATTTCCTTCTGTTGTCTATATTGTGAAACTGTTTGCACAGTTCCTGGTGTGGTTTTGCCCCATGTCAGCCACCGCAGTCTCAGAAAATTCCTGGTCACATTTTAGTGTATAATATGGGCCAGGAACAATTCCAACAGGCAATTGGGATGCACACGCTCTGGTTTAGAGATGAACATTTTTAATCACATGGATGTGAGCCGTGTCTTGCCAGCTGGACTCAGGAACAAAGAATGGGTACCACCCACTTGCTTTACTAATAGACTCAGAATGAATTTTTTTGTCATCTGAAACTCTGTCCAGGTGCCTCCTTTTTAAGCCTGCTGCTGATGCCAAGTGAAGCAATTCCTCTTTTCACCCTCAAGTTTCTGACAAGCAGCATCACTTTTTTGAAAAGTCTGGATGCTGAGGCAACGGTGGTACATTGTTCTCTCCCTGGAGAATAACGGGATAACTCGTTGAAAGTGGTGGATCAAATTAGCCTTTCGCAGAGTGTAAGAACTTGGTTTAGGCATTGAAAAGGACTCTACAAAAGGTGCTGTACTTGACAATTAAATGAAAATGCACAGGGAAACCTTACAGACATCCCTACAGGTAGAAGTCTTGGATTTGATAGAGACAAAGCATTGCTCAGGAACATAGTCTTAACCCGAACAATAGAAGGAATGGCTAAGTTCATCAGAGCAGAAAAATCACTTCCATAAGTTATAAAAAGTCCGTCAGAAAAGTTGTGGTCATGTGGCACATGAAGAGCCAAAGTCCAAGAGGATTTAGACAAATCTGAATCATATCGTTGATAGCTCTCTGGCCCCAGTCACTGTTCTTTCTAGCTCTGTTAAAGTATCTCAGAGCTTGATTAGGTTGTCCCATGTGCCTGCCTGAAAAGAATAGAGGGCGACCAATCTTCTCAATATGAAGTTTCCATATTTACCTATATAAAGCACCATGAAAAAGAAACATTTTATTAGAAAAAGAGAATTTTGAAATATATGCAGTAAGCATACATCTGTATACAAACCTGTAAACAACAAGTGTATGAATTTGTTCAGATAGATGTTTAATTTATTTCCTAAGATATCGATGGATGTACAGGTTTTCTCATACGTATGCCATCCTTTCATTTGCAGCTTCACAGTTCTTACAGTTTTACAGGTCATGTGCTTGCCAGTTCTGATGCACAGATTAATGCAAAATCAACCATTTTAAAAAAAGAGACAAATCAGGCACCAACCACGTTAACGCTGCTAATGAAGGGGGAGGTTAGCCCTCCAAGAGAATGAGTTTGTTTACTTTTTCCCAAGTACCACAACTCTTGCATTGAACCGTGACTGCTCAAGTACCTAGTTTCTGCTTATATGCTTAGACAAAGAGTGCTTCTGCAATTAATGAAGTACTTTTGTCTAGGTGCTGAATGAATTTAAACTCTGTCAATGGTGCGTGTTGCTGGAAGCCTGCCAATTCAAATCTCTCGCTGGGACACGGATGCCTACATTTCTCCAAACTTCTACCTTAATGTCAAAGCTGATGCTCTCGCTCTCACCCTGAAATCCTAGCAAAACCACGAGCTCTACTAAATGCACAATGTTCCCTTTATGAAACAGTGAGCAAGAGAATAGATGGGTCCTGCCAGATGTTAACTGTGGTGTTTAACACAATTCACAACGATACCCCTGTACTACGGTGATGGGGACAAATGAAATAGCGAAGAGCGATGTTGATAAAGAACAGCATTTCCTTTAACAACTGAGGTCTAGAAAGAACCCCTTTGAGCAACTGGCAAGGATAATTTATAATTAGAGCAGCATACAGCATTAGGGTATCGGCTCACGTGCTCTCCAGGTACGGGTACTTGCATAGCTCAGAACTGATGATGGGGCAAGCTCCATCAGCTCTGCCAAGGGTAATGTTACGTATACGCTTTAGCTGCTCTAATAGCTTTTGCTACAAAAAAAGTGACTTGTTATCACTGCTCCTGGCAACAAGGTCCTCCCTTGCCTTGAGCTCTGGAACTTTTCCTCTCACATGGTAAAATGATTTGATTCACCAACGCAGGGAAAATATATTCAAATTTTTGCTGGTTATTTCTCTGTCACTTTAGAAAGCTGAATCAGGCAGGTACAGAACTGGGTGATTCTCAGAGCCTGTGCAAAGAAGCAGGTGAGACCATGTGGCAAGAAGCAAGGCAGGAGGAAGAGCAGGACCTTCCCATTTCAGCACAGCAAGTGCCCGAAATGGTATCATGAAGTTAGACGTAAAGAAGTAAAAAAATTGCACATCTGCATAATGAACATTTTAAGTTTTTCATTCAGTGCTGCAAAGACATCCAGTGCAGGCTGAAAGATCTGTCCAATATACTCTCTATTGCCTCTTCACATGTTTAATATGTTCCAGTCGCTTATGCCTGTAGAGACCTACTCTGAGCAATCAAGTCGTAAAGCAATCACTAAAGACTTAAGTTAAACAGATTCTAGTTACAATTTGGGTTTGTATATTCTGCATTATGCAGAATAAAAGAAAAAACCCAAACCTTCTTGCTATCAGGTTGATTATATAGTCCAAATTAGTTTTGTTTAATTGTATTTTGACACATCACTTACAGACACATATTAGATGTGAAACCCTATGATGATAATTTCTCATTTTAAAGCCAAATGCCAAAAAGAGCTAAAGCCAAAAAGTAGACTAAGAACTACCTGGACTTATATATACAACTGGAAAAAGGGTAAACCCCCAAATTTGTAGAATATAGAGGTCGTGTATAACATAAATGTGTAGAAAATGTTTTGAAATCCCCAAAATAAACGGTTGCCTTTTACAGTATGTTACAGGACTTATTTGAATTCTCTTACTGACTACATTATAGAAAAACATCTTGGTCAGAATCCCGGCTCACTGAAATAATTTCAGCCAGGATTTGTCTCCCAGTGTTTGCAGATGGAGGACTATGTACAACCAAAGCTCTTGCGTTAAGTACCTGCAGTAGAAATATTCAAATCAACATACTTCTCTTTGGAGTACTCTATTTCACTATACATACAGCTTTCCCCATCTTCATGCTCCAGTACTTTCCAAAAGAAGTCCTGACCTATTAAGAAGTTTGTATTTTTACCAGCTCTAACTTATAAGCAAACCTGAAAACACTAGTTTCAGTTCTGTGCACATGAAGAAACAACATTTAACAGACTGAGCCTTAAAGCAGCCACATAAACTGCACGGCGGTTCTGCAGCCCTGCTCTGACAATCTTCAATCCACAAATATTCCTTTGCATGCCTTACCAGCAGTAGGGTCCTTTGCAGCAGTTATATCCAGGTTCCAAAAAATAATCACATTATCTTCACCATTTCAAAGAAAAATGTAGTTTTATCAAGGTTACCACTTCTTCTCAGCAAATCAACTAACCTTTCCGGGGCTGAAAAGTTACCTAAAAATTGTAAAGCAATAAAGGACATTTTATCTCTACCTTGCAACAACTCAGATGCTTTCAAATCTGGCAAAATTTAAATATCGACTTAAATCGTGCAGAATTTTGTTGTTTTGTTGTTTGTAATCAATAAGATACAGCAATACCGCTTGTCTCTTGGGAAGAGGGTAAGGTTTTTAAAAGGAAAAATGGCAGAGCCACAGAGCCAAAAAGAACTCAGATGCTGCTAAAGTTTCCAGCTTCTTGAAGTAGAAAGCTCTTCCAGAAAACTTCAGATCTATTCATATTCTATATGTGACACTACAGAAAGTCCTGAGAAATCCTGGATTTTACTCAGAAGGGGAAAGTCTTGTAGGTGAAATTAAGAAAACAGAGTTTTCACATTTTCATGAGTTAGTTGTTTAAAACTTAGAGCGGGAGTCTGAACAAACACACAATCGTCAAGTTTATTTAATGTTACAGACCTGGTGATTTTTCCACAACATCCTGGTAAAAGTTTATTGCTTGTTCGTACTTCTGTTTCCTGAACATGAGATCTGCCATCATCTAGACGATAAAAACTTGTAAAAATAAAAGGAGATGCACAAATAGAAAGCCCTACATATGAACTGGCATTAAACAATATTCCAAATTTAGTTCTTTTAAATATGATCAGAATACATAATAAAGCAACTAATAATTACCATACCAAAAAAGCACGCGGGACATTTCCACTTTTTAGGAAGAGAGAGGTTCAAACGCATCGTTAGGTGTCACACTGTGATGGATGGATGACTGTCACCACTTTGGCATACAATTACCCACAAAAAGCAAACATTTCTTCTATTTCCATACGTGTGCATAGAGTGAATATTTTTTCTGTCCTACAAAGGCTATATTTGGGGGATACAGATCTCTGATTTTCATCATTCCATTACTTCACTCCTTTTCTATGACTTTTTCTGGAAAAAAATTTAGCGATGCCCACCTACCATGCCAGCAATTTCATTATTAGTACTTTCACGTAGAAATAGTGTGCTCGTGTGTAGACTGGGAAAACAGTTATTAGATCTTGACAATCAATCATCCAAATGAAAATAAGCCAACTTCAGTATTATCTGAGACAATAAGTAATTAAAAATGAAGTATTTAGATAACAATTTTAATAACTATCAAGAGCCTCTTATTTTCTCTCTACTGAGTCCCATCATAGAAGACAGAAACAGAGTAAATCGATTTTTTCTAACGCAAGTTCAATCTACTTTTATAATTACACCAAAGATAGATTTCCCCATTAGTACAGCTATTGCAGTAGCCAACTAATTGTGAATAATCAGCAAAGGATATTCTTTACTGATTTTTCTCGTGCATCATTAATTATCTGAAGTGACAGGGCTAACATTATTTCTATTATGAATAAACTACCAGAGGAAACACGGAGGAAATCAAATACAAACAATAAGATGGCCACTCTTCAAAAATCAGTGTAATCCTGGAAAATGTTAATAGCAGTTCTATTTAAATGAAGCCGCATGTGCTTGCTAGACATCAAAGCTTGTAATATGTTGCATATCATTAGTTCTCAGTAAAAGCCTGGATGGAATTCATATCTAATTCAGTGCTATTTTCTGCCAGTTAATGGCCCCGAGAATCAAGCATTCACAGCTGTAAATGGGAGTTTTTCCAAACCAATACTTTATGGGCTTTAAGAACTAGCTTCTACTGCGAGTAGAAAACCATACCTGAGCAATTTTCTTTGTTGTAAGTGTGACCTGACTTTTACATTTGTAATATGACACTCTCTTCTGATGATTTACTATATTACACTGTATTACACATGAATTTTTAAATATTTTTCAATTTGATACATTTTATTGAATGGATAAATAAATACAAAAATGGCTAACATGGCCGTATTTCCTTTTTGTGTTCGTGTTCCTTTTTGGAAATGATGAACAGTGCAAGAGAGATTCATGAAAACGAAATAACAATTGCAACAACTTCTGACGGTTTTTCAGAGCAGTTTCTTTCGTGTCTGTACGTTGTTTGGGCATCCACCTGAGGAGTGGACATCTGCCTTTAAATCTCCTTGTCTTGGTCCGAAAAAGAGAACGCAATTCAACTCTCCTACTGCCAGGTTTGTGTCCTAAAAGCCAGACTGGTATTAAAAGATAAACCTCTCTCAGTCACTGCCCGCTGAGGCTCTTCCATTTTGCATAAATAACATATTAACTAAACTTGTACAACCTGACCTGCGCCTGTGGGGAGGGCATGGCCATTGGGCTATAACGTCAACATTTTTTTCTTCCAAGCATGTTTCATACATAAGTGTGGATGACTGAGAATAGTTAAATAACTAACCATCCATTGAAATACCATGCCTTTTCCTAGCGGATAGATGGTTGTCCCCATCTCCTGGCTTGACCCTCTCCTCTTTTAAGTTCACTTCAGTGAAATCCTTTCTTAAAATGCTTAACTCTTCCGATGGGGAGACTGATGGGGGTAAACGCAGCTATGAATTCCACCCCTGCAGTGACTGTATCCTGATTTTAGCACTGCTTTTTATCAAGGGATAATTCTCAATATATAAAATTTACCCATTTCTAGTATGCCACAGTAAAGTCAGCATGGACTTTAAATGGCATCTGGGATGGTGCTGTCTCTGCAGGCAGGTGAACTGTATTAAAAGAATTATGTTTACATTGAAACTCCTGCTCTGTCTTTGATGGATTCATAAATGTATTTCTGATATGAAATCGGTTTCTCACTCACAGAAACACGCACACATACACCTGGCTCCCACACCACTTACCCTACTCGCTGGCTAGTCTGGCTTAATATTTGCCACACACTGACATACGTCCCCTCAACCACTCCAGCTGCTGGCACCATGGACGCGCAAGCCTCTATGGTCCATGGTCCCCACCCCAGTTGCCGGCACTTAGACCTCCATATAGACATCGCAGAGAGACCATCGTCCAGGAGAATCGTTAGAAATTGAGTTTAATGAGACTGTGCTGATGAGACACAGGGCATGGCTAGATGAGCGTACTCATCAGCAGCCTGTTTGCAGGTGACCAAACCCTTTTTTCTCCTTTTACCTCTATTTTCCCATGCTTGTTCCTCCCCAAACCATCTTGATCCCTCCCTTTCCCCACCATTTGGTTCCTCTGCTAAACATCTCATGATAAGTCTTGTAAAATCCCCAAATGCTCTTCCCTTGCATCCCATCATGTGTCCCATATCCCCCAGGCAGTAGTTCCCCTTGGTCCAAAGATGCTCTGGAGAACCTTCCCTGTTGACTCATGATGACAGGCTTCCTCCCCAGCCAAGGGGACTAATGGCTCACCTGTGACAGCCCTGGGAGGAGCCAGGGCAGGGTGTCCATTTCTGAGACTGCATTATTGGGGTTCCCCTGCCATATCACATAACCTAACAAAGCTAACTGAACAGCACATGGAACACACCTGGACATGGACTGGACATGACATCGAAAACTGTCAGGCATGATAACAGTGTGAGAAGCTGACAAAAGTTACAGATAATGCCATGAGGGATGCTTGGATTTTGCAGGGGGTTCACAGGGATTTGCATGAGAATTGGCTGGCCCTCACAGATAACTGGAGGGGAGCACTGAGGACCTTTATGTGGAGCAGAATCTTGCAAGGCCAACAGCACCGAGTTAAGCGTATCAGTGATTCCACGTAAGGCCTAGGTAATGGCATCAGAAATACCAAATTAGGCTATGGATGTAGCAAAACTGGGACCAATGGGGAAAAAGTAAGAGGAGATGAGACTGGGTTAAAGAAAGGGAGGTACAAAAGTGGCAAAAAGTAGGGTCAAGAAACAGGAAAAGGGATAACAACGTATGGAAATCATGTCATCAGTGCTGTTTGGAAGTACCTCTTGAGCAGCCCTGGGCTTGTTTATTGCAGCTGAAGCAGGACAATAAAACAAACCCATCTGTTGTGACCATACTGCAGGAGTCAAACCTGCTTCCACTGCCAGGAGGAGCAGGGTAGAGGCAGGGGTGGCCGGCTGGACAGACGGACTGAGGCTCCTTGGTACCACCTGTTCCAGGCCTGGCTCCACTGGCAGCTACCTACCACTTCATAACACCCTCTTTGAGTGTCACAACTCATCTTTGAGACAACAACCAGGAGAGATAAAAAGGCACAATAGCACAATCATCTTCAACATTGAAGATCAGAGGCAGTACAGGCTGGTCAGCCTAACCTTAGCTGTTGGGAAGGTTATGGCACAAATACTCCTTAAAGTCATTTCCAGCCACCTGAAGGACAAGAAGGTGATTGAGATCAGCCAAGATTTACCAAGGGAAAATTGCACCTGATCAACCTAATTGCCTTCCATGATGAGATAACTGGCTGTGTGGACAGGAGGACAGCAGTGGATGTTGTACATCATCTCGACTGTAGCAAGGCCTTTAACACAGTCTCCCACAGAATCCTTATAGCCAAATTGGTGACATATGGACTGGAAGACTAGATAATAAGGTGGACGGGTGGATTGTCAGATCAATTGTGGCCAATTACTAGTGGCATGCCTTAGGTCAATACTGCTCAATATCCTTATTAATGATCCAGATGATGGGATAGAGGGCACTCCCACTATATTTGCAGATATTACCCAACCAGGGGAGTGGTTGATAGGCTGGAGGAGAAGGTTGCTCTTCAAAGAGACAGAGACAGGCTGGAAATGGGCTGGTAGAAACCTTCTGAAGTTCAACAAAGGCAAATGCACGGTCCTGCCTCTGGGATGGAACAACCACATGCAGCTGTGCAGGCTGGGGGCTGACAGGCTGGAAAGCAGCTCTGCAGAAAAGGATCTGGGAGTCCTGGTGAACAACAAATTGAACATGAGTCAGCAGTGAGCCCTTGCAGCAAATAAAGCCTACCACGTGTTGGGCTGAATTAGCTAGAGTGTAGCCAGCAGGTCAAGGGAAGTAATTCTCCCCCTCTGTTCAGCAGCTGTTGGACTGCATCCCTGGGGTACTGTGTCCAGTTCCGTGCTCCCCAATGCAAGGGAAACATTCACGTGCTGGCACAAGTCCAGTAAAGGGCTACCAAGATGATAAGGGGGCTGGAGCCTAGAGAGTTAATCAGCTTGCCCTATAGTATAAAACTATACTTTATCAGCAGGATACGTCTTTAGATTCCCTTGGGAGTGATTCAGTCGCTTAAACAGCCATTTTAAGTGCCCCAGAATATCTGACACATCCTCACCGGGCTGGCAGTCTGACATAGGACCTATGTCTAGACATGGTCCTGGGCAACTGGCTCTCGGCAGCCCAGCTTGAGCACTGGGGTTGGACAAGATGACCTCCAGAGGTCCCTTCCAACCTCAACCATTCTGTGATTCCATGGGAGACCCATTCACTTCCGAAGCTTTGAGGTAACTTAATCCAAACACTATTCAAGTTATTTCGATTTGCTGACGACTGCATTACTGCTTGACTGCTATCAACGCAGTTAGCCTGCTCCTTCATCAAGCAGCGCAGCTTAAATGCGGGAACATTTCCAAGAGCTCCGTTTGTACAGGAAACACCTTTGCCTCCCAACCCGAGCAGTTGTGGCAGCACCGTCACACTGCTACAGTAACGGAGACAAAAGAGTAAATTGCTTAGTTTCTTCAAGTCTCAGAAAAATAAGACTATTAAAGACATGTTACGCTATACTGCTATACTAAATTCAGTTGCACCCTAGAGCTTTGGAAACACCAAAACTTTCTGTACCAGTGAACATCGATATGTTGTTTACATTAAATGGGAATTCTCTCTCGTGAATACAAGAAGGAGCTTGAAACACACTATGACAGTTCACCAAAATCAACAAAACTGATTACAACTGATCCCTTGCCTCTGCCTGGCAACTTTTATGTGTATAAAAATCTATCATATCTTTATTTATGCTTCTCCAGGGTTGCAAGATTCAATTCTTTACAAGTTCCCTAGAGATGATACTGTTAACAAGGTAATGATCATTTAAATTTTTACTGTATGATGTACCTATGCAAATGCTGTCTTATCATGGTTATGGAGACAACCGCTTTCAGAATTCCTGTTCATGAGCAACCTGTGCATGTCTTCAAAGAGGTATAAACAAAAATGACTGAAGATCTTGACAGATTTATTAATATTTGCCAGTGAAATGGCAATGGACATCTTGTTGGATAGATAATCATTCAGGATTAAATTCAATTGCTCACACGTTGGCATCTAGTGTCCCGGGAGATCCCCCAAAGTATTTGAGGTGAGGGCTTACCTCCTCCTTCCCTTGGGAGCTGCTTTTAAGCCGAGGCTTTACCACCAGCCCCAGCCTGCGCTACACTGCAGCAGCGTAGCAGCTGTGCCTGTGCCCAGTCTCGGATTGTGGCCCTGATCTGGATTCATCGGCTTAGCCGGCTAGAAAAGGAAGGCGCTCAGGCCCTAACACCCTGCCGACGTCCAACAGACCAGGCCGCCGCAGGTTGCAGCAGCTGTCCAGTGCAGACAGGTGAACCGAGCTCTGGCCAGTACGGTCAATGGAGTCTACAATGCTGTTGATCTGACTTAACGTAGGTGTCTCCTTTAGGTGAGCTGAACAATTCTCCACTTTTCTAGACCTCCACTGACTATAACGGGAGCTTTGACACCTAAGGCTCAAGTCATTTACCTGCACGTAGCTGTCCTGTACCACCTGAGATGCCATACAGTGTCTCACCTCGCTCTCAGATACTGTTCCAGAGAGGCACCAGCATCCTGTCATTCCTGCATAATAACTAACAGACTTGTTCAGATGTCTCGGGTACCCTAAGGCATCTCAGCTGGCACTGAAAACCCGTGTTAAGCAAATGAATTAGGACCGTAGGCATTATATAGACATCTTAATGTTGAACTGAACACCACCCTAATAAACACTATTCCGCCAAGGACAACAATACTGCCATCAAGTAGTTTCCAACTCAACGTCAAGTTCACTTCTTTTTCAAAACAGATCAAGCAATAAAATGTATCTTTTGAAGTGGGTTTAGCATCTTTAAGAGATGGACGAAACTACTTTTTCAGGACAATAAAGGTCCTGTAAATCATCTGCACAAGTTTGAGAGGAAATTAATCTCCTTAAGAAAATGCAGTTTAAACAGGTTTGATCTACTAGATGCTCTTCCTCTTATTTTTGCATGATGAATTTCTGTAATCTGTCCTCAGTAATGTTTAGTCTCTAGTCCCAATCGTTTTGACCAAAACGTTACTGCTTGATTAGGCTCCGCTTCTTTGATCATCTTAAAATTTATTATAGGAATATTATTATACAAATATTTTGTATTGATAATGACCAAAGAATTAATCTTCCATTAACATTTTTCATCTGTCTTGATTTTTCTAACTAATTAAATTCATTCACAGAATTTCCTCTGAATCGCAAGCTTGCTTCTGCAGCTTACCGAGTTCAGACCGTATAACATTTGAAAATCTTTACTCCCTTGAAATTCTGAATTTGAATGTTTACTCCTTTATAATTTCTGACGAGTTCTACTGAAAACACTTCTGAAAGAGGCCAGAGATCTTTATTCACACTACGCAATTCTTCTGCCATACTGAACAATTACTTGTACAACGGGAATGAGAAATCCTTAATTATAAGAGCTACAGCCGGGAAGTGCCTGGTTTTCTCCGCTGATTGAAAAAAGGAACTTAATGACTAACTCAGCTGCAGCTTCGTATACTATATCTACATATGTAAACGTATTTTAGAACGGTCAGCGCACATTTCACGTATCAACTTTCATTTACTCTTAAAATTTATTATAAAAATATTATTATACAAATATTTTGTATTGATAATGACCAAAGAATTAATCTTCCATTAACATTTTTCATCTGTCTTGATTTTTCTAACTAATTAAATTCATTCACAGAATTTCCTCTGAATCGCAAGCTTGCTTCTGCAGCTTACCGAGTTCAGACCGTATAACATTTGAAAATCTTTACTCCCTTGAAATTCTGAATTTGAATGTTTACTCCTTTATAATTTCTGACGAGTTCTACTGAAAACACTTCTGAAAGAGGCCAGAGATCTTTATTCACACTACGCAATTCTTCTGCCATACTGAACAATTACTTGTACAACGGGAATGAGAAATCCTTAATTATAAGAGCTACAGCCGGGAAGTGCCTGGTTTTCTCCGCTGATTGAAAAAAGGAACTTAATGACTAACTCAGCTGCAGCTTCGTATACTATATCTACATATGTAAACGTATTTTAGAACGGTCAGCGCACATTTCACGTATCAACTTTCATTTACATAGGAACCTTTAGAAAAGACTGATATTGCAAGCAAGCCGTAATTGCTAAGCATATAAAGAGCTTTGAACAATAAGCATTTAAAGTTTACAGTACTCTGCAGAATCTGTCGGTTCCGTATTACATTTTTTAGTTTCATTACCATGAATGATAAATGACATTTCTTTCAAAATTCAGTATCTGCAAAAGCAAAGGCCTCATGTAGGTATCATTGTGTGAAAATGCCATAACACTGCATTATTTCTAGTGGCTTAAAGCCCTGTAACAACCAGAATATATTTCTAATGACCTGCCAATTGTTATGTTTTTAACCTTGCATTATCAATTAGTTGTTTTTTATCATGTATAACTGACTTTATTATAAAAGGAAAATCCTCTGTTGACAAAGTATTTTGGAGAACGCCTAAAATATAACTCTTAGCCATTTACTAACGATAATACAATCCTATTTTCACTGTCTAATACACAATTAACAGAATAAAATAAAAAAAAATAAAAAGCAAGGTTTCAAAAAGTATCTACTAAGCAACTTGACAACAATTTTCATCCACCAGTTATGGAGTAGCCAGTTTTGACGACATCAATAGGCAGGTAGGTAACCTTGGTAAACTCTCACAGATGTGACCGGACAGTCCTCTTCGTACATTTTCAGAAACTCTTCTAAATGCAGACTGTTTCCTCTATAACACAATTCATGAGGAAAGAAGAATCACGGAAAGAAACACAGGAAGAAGAGGCTTGAAATTCTTCTTAAACTCCTCGCACCTTTTTCTCAGTAGGTCAGGATTTGCCTCTTGGTGGAGTAGTCTGTAAGACCTGTTGAGAAAGCCTTTTAGTTCCAGGCTCCTTGCCTCTGCCATATAACTACATCAAAGTAATTCCAAAGTTACAACCAAATGTAAGTGGACCTGATGAAACAGTTTTACCCCCAACCATTATTTTATTTTCCCACTGTAGAAAAAAAAAAACCACATTCTTCCTCATCAGAAAAAGGAGTTTTGGATTAATGTAGAAATATCCACTAAAAAAAAAATTAAAAAATATATAATTTCCCCAGATTTTATAGTAAACAAGAAATGTAATCTAGATAATTATAATCCTAGGTACAGTACACATTAGTTTTTGCATATTTGTATTTTCTTATATTTGGCTAAAGGTCTGATGATCTCATTTTACTTTTTAAATAGCGAGAACTTCTGTCTTGTTATGGATGAAATACCATTTATACACTACCTCTCTAGATCCAGGAGACATGTTCAGCATTCTGTCAAGTTCCTCGTAATTTTTATCCATTAGCCATAAAACCATTCCTGCATAACATAATTCATTAGTCCCTGCATTTTTCCTGTTTCTCTTGTTTTCCAGCTCTAAACCAGCTTCACAATCTAAAAACAAATATTCAAACAAAAAAGTGCTAAATGTGTTAAATTTTGAAAAGTCATGTAATGACAAAAACAGTCAAATGAAACAAACCTCCTAGCCCTTGAAACACACGTGTAGGTAGCTTCTCAGATTGTGTTACTGAAATCAAAATTGTTCAGCATTTGCCAGATTGGAAAATAAATTAGTGAGCTTTTCTCCTTTATCTTTAAAAAATGAATTATTTTTGCACAAAGGCACACTGAAAAATAATATACAACTCTCCACTGATGGAGAATGTAAATCTCCCATTACATTGTACGGGACTTCAGCTCAGTCCCAACTGCTGTTGAACCTCGGGCCGCTCCCGTGTGAGCTGCAAGTGTTTTGTGTCTTTCAGGATCTTTGTATTCCTAAAATTTACTACTTCTAATAGAAGAAATAGCTACTAGCTCGTGTTCTCCTCTAGTGCCTGAAATGATCTTGTGCTGATGTTCTAGAAACACCCATGCAACTATTCAAAATAAATCTTTAGTGTAGCGCAGAATCATCTGCAAGGTAGCTACAGGAAAATGAAACTTGATTTCTCTTCATGAGAATACCATGATGTGACGACTATGAATTCTTCTACGCAATGCTGTTGTTTAATAATTTATTGAAGTCTCTAAGCTTTGTATAAGTTGACAAACAGAACATGCAAGCGCTGCTTAAGTGTTGAATAAACACGAGCTAAATTATTTCTCTAAATAAACAGAAATGTGTTGCAGAAGAGTGGTCCAGGGCAGATTAGACTCTTTCAGTTATTCTAGTGACAGCAGCACTATTTTTGGTACTATTTTATTTAGCAAATTAGACAAAATATTACTTAAAACATACCTACATTTATCCTAGATTTCTTTCATTCTACAACTCCTAATTTAACCTGGATGAGTGGATGGAACACTGGACTAATGTGTTGCCCAGTTTCTGACTGTTGAAACTTGTGACAAGTCATACGTAAAAGCACAGGGGAAAAAAAAACCCTTACCTATATTTTTACACCTTTTGTGTGCATAAATGAGTTCCAAAAGACAACACAATGACACACCAGAACGGTTCTTTCTGGCTTTTCCTAACTGTAAGGTAGCACCTTGCATTTGACCAGCAGAGACGTTGCAGGTGGATGGTTGATTCAGATGTTACTAGCAATCACTTAAAAAGTTATTTGTATAAACGAACTCCGAGCCACAGTCTAACTAGGCAGTTTGTTTCATTTGCATGCTCTATCACAATAAGCTATTCTCAGTGCACGCATGCGTCTACGGTAGCTTTGTAAACTACGTGGAATAGCAAGGAGTAATGAGCTATGAGCATGAAGAACAGCCGTGTTGGGTCAAACCAAAGCTGCGTCTAGCCCACTCTCAACCTGCACCAGCAGCTCTAAGGCACCTAGCAAAGACTAAGGTTGGGACACGTGTAAATGATACTTCCTTCAAACAGTCTCCCGGCCTTCAGATGGCTTCAGCTCAGAAAATATCTTTTGTTGTATTGGTTTCTCCGTACTTATTGGTCCTCCCCAGATTTTTCTTCAGTGAACTTGGCCCACCGCCTCCTTGGGTCCAAATAAACTCTTGGCATCGCCGTCTCCTGGGACAGAGAGTTGCAGAACTCAGTTAACTGTTACATGAAAAATCACCTCCTTTTGCTCGCTTTGAATGTGTGCCCTCATAGTTACAACAGTTCCCCTGTTATTAAATTGAAAGAGAGCAAACACTCAGTTCCTGACTGCCCTCTCCGTGCCACACATGATTTTATAGCACATTCTCTCTTCAGTTGTCTCTCGTCCAAATGAAAAAGCCCCGGTTTACTTATCATTCCCCACGTGGTAACTAGCGATACCTTTAATCATTGCTACTGCCCTTTTTCAAGCTTTCCCATTTCTGCTATTTCTTTTTTTTAATGGAAGGACAAGATAGCGAGGAGGTTCCCATCCCCAAACCTTTCTTTGCAGGGAACTCCTCAGAGCATCTGCCTTAAATTAAGGTGAAGGTCAAAGAGACTATGGAGCAGACAAAACGAACAGTAAACAGTTTGCAGGAATAGGCGGTACTCACCCAACCTCTTCAAAGGGACTCGGGAATGAGATGGCAATTGTGTCAAACATTTTTCTGTGTTTTCTGCTACGTATTTGGGAATCTTATCACGTAATTATATCTTTTCTTAAATTCCTTTTCTTCAGAAGTCTTTTATAACAGGTGGCCAATGAAGAACTGCAGTGTTGGCCATGCCCTTGTATTGCTACAAATAATAGAAATAAGAAATCTTTCTTCAGACATGCCAAAAGTAGATGCCAGAGAAGAGTCTGATCCCAGTGTAAAAGGAGTACCTAGGAAATACAAGCCCCATTTTACTTATCATTCCCCGTGTGGTAACTAGCGATACCTTTAATCATTTCTGCTGCCCTTTTTCAAGCTTTCCCATTTGAAGCCATCTGAAGGCCGGGAGACTGTTTGAAGGAAGTATCATTTACACGTGTCCCAACCTTAGTCTTTGCTAGGTGCCTTAGAGCTGCTGGTGCAGGTTGAGAGTGGGCTAGACGCAGCTTTGGGTTGACCCAACACGCTGGGGTTTCTAGTAACATCTGAATCAACCATCCACCTGCAACGTCTCTGCTGGTCAAATGCAAGGTGCTACCTTACAGTTAGGAAAAGCCAGAAAGAACCGTTCTGGTGTGTCATTGTGTTGTCTTTTGTCCTCTTTCTTAGTCTCCTTTGTTTTCCTGGTAGTTCTTAATAATGGATTTGCTTTTTTGGCTATTTCTGATTTCTGAAATGACACTTTGTAAACTCTAGATCTCACCTCAGACTGTTGCCAAACAGCTCAGAGCCCACCATTTCACAAGTGGAATTAGTCGGGACCATTTTATGTTTATCTACACTTAATTATAGCTGTGGTTTTATTGCCCATCTAATCTTCTAAGATCCTTCTGCAGTTCTGCAATTGCTCCTTAGTTTTGCTATTCTGAATAATTCCATGACATCAGTGCATTTTGTCATCTCACTGCTTATCTCTTTTTCCAGGACTTTTAGAATGTGAAGAAAAGCAGGGTCTAACTGGTTTTTTTGGATAACTCTTTGGATGACCTTTCCAAGCAGCGATCATTCACTCCTATCATCTACTTCTTACCTTTTAACCACTCATCTAAATAAAGATATCTTACTGCTTAGTTCCCCTGATAAGCCCTTGATAAAGCTTTGATAAGGGACTTTTTGAAATCTGAACAACCAGATGATTCCTTTCTGTGCGTTTGTTAACGCCTTTAGGAACTCCAATAGATGTGTGAGACAGGACAGCCCTTTATCAGAGCCACGCTGACTCTTCCCAAGAATATAACACTCAGGTACCCACCAAAACTATTATTTATTATAGCTTCTATTACTTTGTTGACAGGGGCTTACAGACCTCTCCTTCAGATCTCTACTAGAATCCTTTTTGAAAAATAGGATATTTGCTACTTTCCAGTCCCCTGCAGCCAGTGTGCTTTTAAGCAAGAGGTTCAATACAACTGTCTGTGGTGTGCCGTCTCATTCCCGAGTCCCTTTGAAGAGGTTGGGTGAGTACCGCCTATTCCTGCAAACTGTTACTGTTCGTTTTGTCTGCTCCATAGTCTCTTTGACCTTCACCTTAATTTAAGGCTAAACTCCTCAGAGCATAGTTTAGGAGGAGGAGTTCCTCCTGAGGAGGAACCCTGAGGAACTCTGAGGAGTTCCCTACAAAGAAAGGTTTGGGGATGGGAACCTCCTCGCTATCTTCCACGGTAAACACAAATGCAAACAATTCCTGCAGACTTTTTTTGCTATGGTCTTGTATTTCCTAGGTATTCATTTTATACTGGGATCAGACTCTTCTCTGGCATCTACTTTTGGCATGTCTGAAGAAAGATTTCTTATTTCTATTATTTGTAGCAATACAAGGGCATGGCCAACACTGCAGTTCTTCACTGGCCATCTGTTATAAAAGACTTCTGAAGAAAAGGAATTTAAGAAAAGATATAATTACGTGATAAGATTCCCAAATACGTAGCAGAAAACACAGAAAAATGTTTGACACAATTTTATTTTTTCTGAATACTTACGTGCACTTCTACCACATGCTCAATGAATGCGACGCACGGATCTGTGATCACAGCTTAGAGATAACACCGGAGAAAAGTTACTTAAAAAGGCTCCCGAGAATCTCCTGGTCTTTCTTTGGAGGAAACATGAGCCAGTATGTACGGCTTTCAAGCATAAATAGCTATTGAAGTGACAGGGAATGTAAGAGTTTCACTTGGAAGCAAAGGCAGAGGATGGAGAAAGCAGCTTTTTTTTCCTCTTCTGTCTTTATGCATCGCACTTGAACCACAGAAATTCTGTGGATGGATCCTTTGGAAAAATGACGTCTCGGAGGCAAGAGCAGCAACTACCAAGGAGTTTTACTAAAATGGATGCTTTTATACCGGAATGAAAGTACTCGTGCAGGAAATATAACTGGCACATTAACTATATTAATATAATAATGCTTCAAATTATTACTACTACTTTGAAAACTTTCAGAACTTTTCCATTAATGAGTTAACGGCAGAATCGGAAGAATTCATCCCAAGTAAACCAAAGTGGAACAGATAGGAAATTTCAGGGGAATGGAAATGTCGCCACTTCTTAATAATGACCGCAACACAAGGCTCCCTGTGTCTTGAAAAACAGCAACACTGGACCATTGATTTGCTTCTTCAAAGTCTGCAAATTGTCTCAGCTGGTGGAAATACTTTTCTTGAGCGTAATACATAATATATGCCTACAGGGACGAACAGAACAGAAACACTTGCTCTTTTGAAATGCGCAAATTAGGTATTGCTAAAAAATAATAATCTCTTTCTGGACTATAGTAACAGGAGCATAATTTTTAAAAGGCTGTTAGAATGAGAACAGCAGTCAACTGTTTTTTACAGAGATTTGTAGGAATATACGTGAAAAAAATAAGGGATTTGTGAGTGAAAGTCTGTTTCTGCCAAAAAAGAGGCTCCGAGACCCAAACCGCCGTTCAGCTGCAGGCCGGCTGCCGGAGGGGCTGCCCCGGCTCGGCAGGGCGCATCCCGAGCCTCATTCCAAAGGGCATGCCCCCCCCCGGGGCATTTCGAGCGCCAGGGTAGGCCGAGGGGAGAGCGAGGGACCGCCCGCCCGCCCGGCCGCCTTCCCTCCCCGGGA
>NW_008795026.1:52668-95028 GCF_000699145.1 Aptenodytes forsteri | reverse complement strand
CCGGGCGGTGTTTTCCTGAGGGGCTGCTCCTCACAGGCGCTGTATGTAGTTGCAGATTTGTTGTAACTTCTCCGTCTGGCAAATTGCCTGCACGCACATTGGTTTAAATGCGTATCTTGGAGGTTAAAGATAGGCAGAAGTATTGCTGGTAACAGTCGTTGTATAAGTTACCCTTTCATTTAGTTGGTGGTCTTCCTCCCTGCAGTAAGAGTGGAAGCGTTGTTGCCCCATGCTGCTTTCCACTTCATCAGCAGTTCGTGTTTCTCGATATCACAAGATGTGTTTAGGGTACCAGCGTTGTTCTGTAATCTCTTTTGTCAGCCTCCTTAACTGAGTTAACTCCATCAGAAGTGACTGTTGGTCATGAAATGCCTTCCTTTTATGTGTTAAGTGCAGGATGCTGCTTGGTTTTCTGTACTGGAGGACCTACAGTATGCAGGAGAGAGTAATGTGGTTTTTTTTATCTCCAGGGAATTGATGCAAGTTTTGATACGGTGTCATTTTGAAAACCAAACACTGCAGGATATTTTGCAACTTACAGCTTCATGTGGCAATCTGTGTGGCTTTTAGACATCTGAACAACAATGTCATGAGCTCCGTAACAACTTCCATGTACTCCTGCTTGTGTACATTTTCATCCTTGACATTGTGTTACGTGATAGTTTCATTGTAAGGCCGGGCGGTGTTTTCCTGAGGGGCTGCTCCTCACAGGCGCTGTATGTAGTTGCAGATTTGTTGTAACTTCTCCGTCTGGCAAATTGCCTGCACGCACATTGGTTTAAATGCGTATCTTGGAGGTTAAAGATAGGCAGAAGTATTGCTGGTAACAGTCGTTGTATAAGTTACCCTTTCATTTAGTTGGTGGTCTTCCTCCCTGCAGTAAGAGTGGAAGCGTTGTTGCCCCATGCTGCTTTCCACTTCATCAGCAGTTCGTGTTTCTCGATATCACAAGATGTGTTTAGGGTACCAGCGTTGTTCTGTAATCTGCTTTTGTCAGCCTCCTTAACTGAGTTAACTCCATCAGAAGTGACTGTTGGTCATGAAATGCCTCCTCCTTTTATGTTAAGTGCAGGATGCTGCTTGGTTTTCTGTACTGGAGGACCTACAGTATGCAGGAGACAGAGTAATGTGTTTTTTTTTTATCTCCAGGGAATTGATGCAAGTTTTGATACGGTGTCATTTTGAAAACCAAACACTGCAGGATATTTTGCAACTTACAGCTTCATGTGGCAATCTGTGTGGCTTTTAGACATCTGAACAACAATGTCATGAGCTCCGTAACAACTTCCATGTACTCCTGCTTGTGTACATTTTCATCCTTGACATTGTGTTACGTGATAGTTTCATTGTAAGGCTTCTTGCACTTTATTTAGAATTAGGATGTAGGGTAAACTCTTTTTAACCTTCCGCTTGGTTCAGTATAAGTTGGCTGTTTGCTTTTGATGCAATTTAGGGTTGTGATGAAAGTTAATACTTCCTACTCCAATTGTGGTTACGGTGGTCAGTCTCGACTGTTTAATAATAAAGCACGTTGGGTTTTTTTTTGCTTTAAAAGCTTTTGCTTTTAAAGTAACTGCTATTACTTATGTATATTTTATAACTTGCATAGACAGTTACGCCAGCAAAAGCCCCAATACCAATACAACTTTATTTAAAAAAAAATAAAATACAACAGTTTGGTAACATAAGACCAAATATAAGATGTAGCAGTTTTAACTTTGCTAGCAATGAACGTCTTAGTCTAGATGATGCGCGGGTAGTACCTTAGCACTTAAATTGTGGGGTGGCTTTCGGGAGCCAAATATATTGCAGGTTAAGGGCTGTACCACTGAGTTCGCAAAAAGTAAAGTTACAAGCAGCGTGAACCGTTAGCATGTTTGCAATGGTTCCCTTAATATCACGTTGCTTTGTTAGTATGCTTTGAAGTGGGTATACTCTCATATGGTCTGCGTATGTCAAGTTCTGTGTAATTTTTGGTGGGTTTCATCTTGGTGTGAATGCATTTTAATAGGTATTCTCTATATTTATTACATCTGTTTTATGATAACTTGGTTATAATGAAATTGAGATGTTGTAACTCTTATTTCTTATTGCCATCACTTACAAAAGATTCATCTTCTTGACCAGTACTTGTGGTTAGCCATGTGTTTGTAGCATACGCTCTTACGTGTTCCTATTCTAATGTGCTGTAAATTGTGGGAACCTAACTGTAAATTGTGTTTATGTAAAAAATGGCTGTGAAGTAACTGGGGACTCTCAGTGTGCTCAAGCTATTAGTAAGCATGGAAGAAAATCCTGAAGCAGCACTTTGAAAACTAAGCCCTTCTCCGAAGTCCTCGTTATTTAATAATGCCATGCTGTGCACTTTGCATCACAATACTTGTGTCCTGTATGGGGTTTGAAACCTGGTTTTTACAGCTTAATTAGGACACCAGTTGTTCATAGTTCTACAAAAATAAATTCACAATTGTGGACTGCTTCCCGAGGTCTGTCACTTGGTGTCTCGTCTCTGGTTCAACTCTGAAGTAAATATTGAATCAAGTGTAAAGATTAACACTGTCCCTTAGTGTAACCAGAGATCAATGTATAATAAGAATAAAATGTATGTTTTACAGGTTCAAGAAAACTCCCCAGCTCAACAAGGAGGACTGGAACCTTTCTTTGACTTCATCATTGCGATAGGACACACTAGGCTTGTAAGCTGCAAATGATTTTATTTTTTTTCCCCTGCGTGAAATATGGGTATTGTAATGATGAAAGGTAGAAGCCAAAGCTGTCACAGTAAAGAAAGCTTTTTCATATTGGACATTGTATGTGGCATTAACAAGGTAAAGTAAAACTCGGTGGTGTTCAAAGTCTCCTCTCTGGCTGGATCCAAATTTGAGGAAAGTCTTATTTATGCCTTTAGTTGCCTTAACTTCTTAACAGATTAACACAATGTTTATTATATTACTCATTCACGCATATTTTCTGCCACACGGTGAATGTTGAACTGGTGAGTCGATGGTAAGAGCTCCACAGTTGTTTAAACAAACTTGTTTCAACATTTGATAAAACGTGAAAAAGAATCATGGCCTGTCTGTTTATACTTAAGACTGGGAACACAGTTCCTGTATGGTGAGTTATGAAAGAAGAGTTTTGGTTTGGTGGTGTTTTGGTTTAAAAGGCTCACAGCTTTGGCTGTGAGCTTTGGCTCCTTCATCCTAGCTACATACAAGCTGAATTTAAGTTTATCTTGCTTTCATTAGCGGAGGTGTCTTTCTGGAAATGATTCTTATAATGGTAAATTTCGGTGGAAGATCAATCTTTTAACATGACAGAAATAATGATAGTTCTCTAAGCTGCTCCCAAATAGTCTGTCCTTTCATAGTCAATTTGCAATGACTTTGAAGGGTTGTCGAGTAAGGACTGGGATCAGAGGCATGAAGTAAAATGTCGCTGCTTATTGTTACGACTACATAGTTGAGATCTAATATTGCTGCTGTTATTTAATAGCAGTTATAAAGAACAGGAAAGTTAAGTGATGAAACTGACTAATAATAAGTACTTATGTAAAGGGATGTGAGCTGACAGTACTGACTTCTTTCTAATAAAGGAAAATGGAACTGCTGGGACTGATCGTGAGACGTGGAGCCTAAACTTTGACAGTTTTGGTTCTTGTATTCAAATTCTGCCACAGGCATGATGTCTATGTTACAGGTGCAACTAGAAAGAATGTTAATCGTATTATCTCTCTCTGTGCTCTACAGAATAAAGAAAACAGTATGTTGAAAGATCTGCTGAAGGCAAATGCTGAAAAAGCAGTGAAGCTGGAGGTGTATAATATCAAAACAATGAAAGTAAGAGAGGTGGAGGTGATCCCCAGTAACATGTGGGGAGGACAAGGTCTTCTTGGAGCCAGCGTGAGGTTCTGCAGTTTCCAGGGAGCCCATGAACACGTGTGGCACGTTTTGGTGAGACAGATTTCTTCGGTGGCTCATTAGTGTTCATACAACCTTGTTTTAAAGTGTAATGTTTAGAAGTAACTTGTACGTAGGAGTACAATGCTGAAATCGCACAGAAGAAGGGAACACAGTCTTGAAAGTTTGTCCGAGCCATTTGAATATGGACAAGTGGTGGGTGACTGTTAGTGTTGCCTGTCGCTGTGAAGAAAAATAACTCCATCCCAACCAGACCAAATAGTTTGCAATGGGGGGAAGGTTTTTTTGTCTTATGTTAAAGAATCAATGGTAAAAGCAAAAAATGATTCTGGCTCGATAGGTGTCCCTGTGTTGGCTGAACTTCATCAAAGTAGTATTAATGTTACAAAAAGCACCAAAAAATTATTTTAAAATTAAGAGAGAGAGCTGAAAGAGTAGAACAGAATAGGAAAGACTGTTTTAAACAGTTGTTTTAAATAAAAGCAACTTTTCAACATCTTCAGAGTATCTCATTTTGAATTGGCAGTATCTTGGTCGGTCTTGTTCAGCGTGTTTTACAAGATGTCACACCTAGATGTAGACTGTTCAAGGACTTCTGTGGTGTCCCATAAATAAAACATTCTTTCCTTCTGTTGCTTTTGGAGTTAGATTTCCTTTTTGATCTTGGGGTAGTTTATCCTGCTGCGAGTGCAGATGACACATGTCACTCTTTCACAGGATGTTGAACCTGCATCTCCTGCAGCTCTAGCTGGTCTCCAGCCGTACACTGACTACATTGTTGGATCTGATCAGATTCTTCAGGAGGTAGGGCGCATGTTCCTTCAAGTAGTGATTGTCTTCGTGCCTGACAAGTGTATGTTGTAGGGTTTGGGTTTTTTATAAATCTAATTGCGTGTACATCAAATGTATGGGGATAGTTTTTTGGGGATTTGGGGAGGTTGATGTTTATGACAGATGCTTTATGGTTGAGGTAAACGTTATCTTTTTTTAATCTGACAACAAAAATGTTGCCCCTAAAGATGAAACTACACTAGTGAGTTTTAGTCTGTCTTTGGGTTTTTAATATCTCATGTTGAAGTAAATAACTGCATAAAATGGTAACTCGCTTCCAGCTCCCTGTCTTACACATTTGAGTTTAATAACTACTACTTTTTTTTTTCCTTAGTCAGAGGATTTCTTTTCATTGATTGAATCCCATGAGGGGAAGCCGCTGAAGCTGATGGTTTATAACACTGAAGCAGATTCCATTCGAGAGGTAGTTGTGACTCCCAATGGAGCTTGGGGTGGAGAAGGAAGGTACTGATCTCCGGCCAGTCACTGGCTAATGACAGGTTGTATACTCACTGTAAATGAGCTCCTGTTAAGAGTAGTAGTATTATTATTGATTACAGCTTGTTGTTTTCAAGTTAAGCCTTGTTTTCTTACACTTATCTCACAAAACCGTTCATCTTTCCATAAAAAAACCCGAAAACAGCTTAGAACTAGGAATTAGGCATGTTCTGGATCTAATCCTGTTTGAGTTGAAACCAATGGCAAAACCTGTGTTGACTTCCCCGGTAGCAGATTCACTAGCTATGTTCTCACAGTCGAACACTCAGTTAAAGCAAGAACAAAATCTAAACCAGGTCAGATCATGTGTTTTGTAAAGATATAATCAACTGAAAGCTAAGCTATGTATGTCTAAATGTCAATTGCAGAGTGCTCCTTGAGTACTGTAAGTGAAATGATTCTTGCGGGTAGGTGTTTCTTGCTATAGATTAAAGACTCAAACTCTTCTTCTTTTAAAGAGTCAAAATTTAAAACACTTACTAGCTTTGTTAAGAACACCTTTTTTCCAAGTCTTGTTTTACTTTTCTCGTACAGTTTAGGATGTGGTATTGGATATGGCTATTTGCACAGAATTCCAACACAGTCGATAGTATTGAAGAAAAAGCCGGAAAGCAAACCACCTTCACACTTACCAGAAGCTGGAACTCCTGTACCATCTACTAACGGTTACACAGAGGTATGTAAGAAATCGGTTACATTCTCTGGAGTTTCAAAATTTTCTACGTGTTGGAACGTTCATAATACGGTATATTTGAGTACAGCATACAATTTTCCTTGAACAAAATGGAGTTAGGTGAAGGGAAAGGGAGAGCTGATGATGCTGAGCAGATGACAGGAAGGGTAGCACAAGCGAGCAACTCTGCTGAGCCGTACCCTTTATCTCAAACTTACAGCTGGTATTCTTCCATATCCCTCATTGTATTTGGGTGCAATTACATATATTACAATTACTCTTTCACCAGTGTTGGCTGATATAAATTTTTGCCAGATATTTTCTTCCTGTTTTGAAGACTTACATACTACAGCTGCGTCACGTCAATGAGAACCACATCAGAATACCCTTCTCACTAGGAAATAAAATACACCTACAAGAATTAAGGATGGACTGTTCTTCTAAGAACGCACTGGCTTTAAAAGGCTACACTGGAAGATGTCCTAATCAGTGGCTTAGCTATCAGTTTCGGCATCATAGGTTCTCTCTGAATTGGTGTACTTGGAGACCGAGGCGGAATGCTTTCATAGCAACGTCTTCTTCAGGTGAAGCTTTCAATATATAAAAAAAGATGCTTTTCCTTCTTACTGTGTTATTCCAGACTCCGTTATTGGCAGCTGCTTCTCAGAGTGACACCTCTGAAATAGTTATGAACTTGGATCATTCCACAGATCAAGAAATGAGTGGTTATTCACCAGAAAGCTCACTCTCTCCTCCTCCCCCTCTCCAGAGAGTTATGGATCCAGGTATATCTTCTTAACATGCTTTTTTCAGCAATTCTTTAGAGGACATCTAAGTAAACTAATAAGGTCTTAAACAAGTTTGAGACTTAAATACAGAACTATGAGCATTGGTGGTTGTTTTCCCTAAGGTTTTTGACTTCACTGGATTTCAGAACTGTAGAGTTTGGGTACTGTGAGCCTGACTGAGGTTAACATTCTGCAGAAGTCTTTCCGCTAATGTCAGCTAACTTTTAGGTTAAATTTATTTGCATTTAGCGGGGAGGGGACTTCACTGACTTCAGTCTGGATGTAACATGTCTTTTTGATTCTAGAATTTTGTGTTATATCTAAAACAATGCTGTAATACTTGCTTTCCCCTTCAGGATTTCTAGATATGTCTGGTATTTCATTTCCTGAACTCACTGACTTAACAAAAGTGTCCAACATGTCTTCATCTGCCTCCTTCAACGTGCCAGCAGCAGATGCTTTAGTAGGCACTGAAAAGTTAATGTCAAACAATGACGCTTCTGCTTATTTTGGTAAGTGTATTCAAGATTTCCTTTAGGCCTCTGACCTAATTTATGGAATGGCACCAACTCGTGTCTGTTTAACAGGATCGTGCTTTTTGGAAATAAGCAATTTTAAGAAAAATCAGAAAGGGGATTGGCTAAAATGAGATGGAAAAAGTAGCAGAAATCAGCAGACAAAAATTAATAGGCTTTTTCATTTAAAGAAAGACGACACACATTCTATAATCTTATAAAAATGTTGATGATCCAAATTAAACTGACCTTAAAAGTGGGTATTTTTAAAATCAGTGTAAATGAATTTTTGTACCACAGGCTTGTCTTCACAGTTATAACGTGAAAACAAAATTGCAGTCACCTTATTAGTGACTTTTCTATTTAAAAAAAAAATACATCTTCACATTACAGATGCCTTTCCCTTTTAAAAGTGGGGTGACTAAGAGTTTTAACACAAAATAAAACACCCGTAGCATAAGAATACAGCAGACCAAATGCTTTGTGGTCTCTTAAAAACCCGCTTGCACAGTCAGATTTTCTGGATTTGGGGAGAACCGAGTAAACACAGCCCACGTACGTGACAGTTGTGAAGCTGGTTATGTGCCTGCACGAGGTATCTCATTTAAGCTGATTTTTCTAGACGTACAGTAACCAGAGGCACTGTCTGTTAGCCTGACGGGTTTTGGGTTTTTTTACAAACTATTTCCATTTGCCAGAAAATGCCACAGCTTTGGACCCTGAAGATGTAACCATGTATTCTGAACGCTCGGTCAAGCAGCCCGAGTTGGACGACCTACTGCCTTCCATTCCATCTTTACCTTCTTTTGCTCTTCCTAATGAAATTTCTTCAAAAACAACGCTAGGAACAGATCCCGATAACCAAGAAACAAAGCTGCTCTTAAACAGTATGGAGAGCTCGTTAACCACTACTCTGGGGAAACCAGATGATGAAGCAGTGTGTGAACAGAAAGAAGGAGCTGCACAAGATCAGGAGTGAAATGGATGCTGCTTTTGTTTACAGACTGCCATATGCTGTAATACTACAGCTTGGGATATTTTTCTGATCTTGAAAGAACGACAGTTACTCTATTTTGTTAGTTTAGACAATATTATAAAAGAAATCATATGAAATACATATCCTGTTGTCTTTTCCAATCATTGTTTAATGGATTGATCTGTGTTCAAACTCTGAATGCTGTCCAGAATCACCAAATTAATGGAGAAATTAATGCAGAAACAAGTTGGAGACTGGCAAAACATCAAGTTCCTGAATTCACATTTGCCTGCAAATGCTCCTGAATGTATTTATGAAGGCACTCTGCCTGAACAGTGACACTTGATGATGGTTTTCTCAGTATGATTGATGGCATTAAAAAAAACCCAAACAACTATTTATGGTTTTGACTTGCTAGAAAGCTCTTCTAACGGTACACCTCAATTTGACAGCTCTCATGACTTTCAAGGCATTTCCCACTTGTTACAGTTTCCCTTCTCTATAACAGTTACTCACAAACCTTCTCTACAACTACTTTTGCAGGAAAGGAAGTACCGTAGGGTTTGAAGCTGCAGCATATAGATAGGACAAAATCGTGTGGGTGGGTCCCGTCATTCACTTTAGCTCTTCAATGGATCATGTGGTTAAAAAAAAAAAAAAGGGTGTGGGGGAAATAGTGGTGGTTATTTGAAACAAACTGAAGTCAAAGATGATTTTTAAGTCAGGCCCATGTGGTTTCAGGGTGACTGATTAACCTTTTCAGTGGAGTTGAATACGTCTTGGTTTCTGTAGCGACAGAGAAATAGCTTTTCTTTAGTTTCTATTTACCCATTTCTATTTTTATACAAATCATGACATGGGGCTGGAACATGTTAGTGTGGCAACACCTATTGCTTTTTGTAGCTTTTTAATTTTGTTTGCACTTGCCTTCAAATAGCTTCTGAATGTAATAGTAAACACGAAAGAAACATGCGGGTGCCTTTATACCCCTCTGGGCAGTGAGTTATCATGGGATTTTAAAGCTGCTGATCAGGAATAACTTGACTATAGCTGGTACAGTTAGTGTGGTGAAAATCTTTCGTAAATTAAGGGAATGGGGTACAAGCTATAAACTGGAGTATACTTATTTAGCACAGTATTGTCCAATTTCCCTTTCTCTGCCCTGTCTCCTGATCTGTTTCTGTATTGTCCCCTATGGAGGTCAGTAAGTGAAATGACTGACTAGGCTGAAATCTAGTAACAATGCAGGATGGGGAGTCTGGGTCACACGAATTTGCCCGTGACAGCTCAGCATCAGCGAAGGGGTGCAGATGAAGCTGCAACACCAAGAGAGGTCTTCAGATGAGTATACCCTTACAGAAAATGTCCTTTACATTCCTTCATCTCTGTTGATCTTAAATACTGTTTCACATAAAATACAGTAGCTCTGAACAGGATGGTCAAAATACCTTCTGCTTTAAAGAAGAATGCATTGAGCCTTAACTGCAGGTAGTAGAATAAAAAGATTTGAGATCTAGTCTGCTAAACAGTTTGTTGATAGTGAGCAGATTTTTCTTCCTATATTCCTAAAATAAATTTCTTTTCTTCCCCCAACTGACTGCTACAAGGGCAAACAGCCAAACACTAAAAATAAATGTAATTTAAGGTATTGGTAAGTTTGTTCGGTCTCGGAGCCTGATGACTGAAGCCATCTAGGTGATATATTTGTGTTTGTGTTGTTGTTCATTTAGGACTGCTTCTAAGACTAGAAGCAGTGACTTCTAGTCACTACTAGAACCTAGTCACTACTTGACTACACCTTTATCAAAACTGTTTTTCAGCTGGTAGTAGCTTATTTAAGCGATACTGTACCATAAGTCAGCTGGTAGTAGCTTATTTAAGCGATACCATAAACACCCTTTAGAAATTTAAGAGCAGGGAATGTCAAAACTCGCACTAAATTTCAAATGTCACAGTAATAAATGGCTTAACACTTATGGCAGCCTGTGTCCAGCTAATGGGCTCTTGGAAGGGGAGGTGGGGAGTTGGTTTGCATTTATGAGGACTTGATTCTTTTTTCATTAACATCCAGATGAACAATGGTCTAACGTATCTGTTTAGAAAACCAAATAGAGAGTGAAACCTCTAGCAGTAGTATGTTGTATTCTCCTAACCTGTAACTTTATCATTTAAATGCTAGATGAGGTGAAGCGTTTAACCTCCTCATCAAATTCCTTTTCTCTTGACAATTTGGAGACTACCCTCTGAGATGCCTGAAGCTACCTCCCTGCTGAAACAGAAAGTACTCTTTTACTTGTGGGTGCAGAGGTGAAAAAGCTGATTAGAATTTCTTAGTTTCAGAATATAACCTAAAAAAAGTGGTAGAAGCCACCGAGAGTGGCTGGATTCAGAGAGGATCCAATTCTCCTGGAGCCACAGGCCGCCTGCCTTGCCTTCCTGCTGTTGCTGCAAGCGCAGACAGCGGGAGAGCCATCCCCTCTGACATAGACTATGTGCTGTAGACCAAGCTGGAGCATTTGTGACTATCTCACTGCTGCTGCCACCTTAATTTGAGGAAAAATCAGGAAGGGAATGACCAGGTACTACTGCTGAAAGAAATGTACCTCGTAAGGCCTGTGAGGATAGGCCAGTTCTGAAATAAAAAAAGGTAATATTTTATGTTGGTCTGAAACAAGTAGAACGGCTGTGGAAGACGGAGCTATCTTTGAGTGAAATGGCTTGAACCGCCCACTTTTGTATTTGGGATTTGAAACAAAAGTTTAGAAAAAACCCCAACAATCAATCGGGTGCTGTCCCAAACAGCTACTGTTTCCACATAAGTAGGAGAGCTGTGTATTACCTTGTTTGCATCTGTAAACTTTGAGGGCATCTGTAAACCCGACGGTGATGTTTCTTCTGCAGACACAAGAGGAATTACCTCAGCAGTATCACAAGGAGGGCAAAACAAAGGGAGGAGGATGTCACCTTAGAGTGCTTTGTACTAATTTTAGAGCTTGGATGCAGTGGCTGTGTAGCTGGACACTGCACAGAGGTTTGGTATGGCCAGACACAACAGGATAAGCTTCCAGACCCGAGATGCTCTCTCATATTAATAGCCAAGCCTGAGGACAGAGTCTGGCAGACATTAAATCCAAAGAGGCTACCGGGAGCTCAAGTATTAACAGCAAGGATTAGGCAAAGCTCATCTCCACTGAGCCGTGCCTCCGCTAACCCTAACGAGCCAGAGCACCCGGGCGCTGGTGGTTAAACACAGGGTGGGTGCTCAGAGAGGCTGTGGGACCTCCACCCACCCAGATACTCACAACTCTGCTCAACCAAGGCCGGAGCAACTTGATCGAGCCCTGCCCCAAGCAAGGCTAACTTTGGCAGGTGGGACTAAGCCCTCCCTTCTGAAGTAAATGACTTGATTCAGGGGAACTTCAGACAGCAATAACCCTGTACTAGGAATGATCCTAACCCCTAAAAATCACGATAAGGAAATAACCATCCTAGAGACAAACACGCAAATCTCATTATTAACAGCAATATGCTGAACTAATTCCAGCCGAACTCCAATGTGTGAATGAAAGTATTTAGTGTCTTTCAGGTGAACAACTACTGGCAAGAACTGTTGAAATACCAAATTCAGGCAGCGATGACTTTGTTTTCCCTCTTAAACTTTCACAGCAGGCTTGACAATTTACTGAATCTTCTGCTGTCCCACTCTAGGCCGTGTTCAGAAGCTGCTCATCCAAGCTGCCACACTTGACTGAATTCCTCTTAGCTGCAACTGAGAAATGCTGCGGGAAGATAGACTGCAACACTGAGTAGAGATCACACCACTCGCATGTCTAGTGATGGACTTGAATTATGCATTTCCAGCTGCTTGGGCGTTCAGAATTTAATCTCACCTAGCACTAACTGGGGAAGCGGGAGACTTCAGCTATTCCAGCACCCCTGTGCTGCTGCACCATGAATTTAGCAGAAATGGAAAGCAGCAGAGGCAGCCTCCCAGAGAGAAACCTTTAATTCAGCATTCCCCTCAGCACCCTTACCCTTCCCCATCTTCCCCCATAACTGGGCAAATATTTTCACCCCCAGGCAATTATGAAAGAACTAGGCGCCACTGCCTCTGGCTGTTAAGTGACACCAGCTACAGGTTACTCTCGGCATTTGATTTGACTGTGCTAATCTGTTATTTCCTGGGCATTGCCACTACTAATGTCCACACATCCTCCCTCTCTGCTTTTGACTTAAGCAAATACTAATTTGCATTGGTTCTGCTGTAACGGCAATTTCAAAGCAAGTGTTTGGTTTAAGTTACATTTCTAAGCTACAATAAGTAATTTAGCATTCACAGTCCCATGAAAAAGATGGCTAGAACAGTGTCAACAATATCCTCAGAGAGAGATGGGGCATATCCCACCCGGTCTCCAATCCGTGCCTCTGGTCTGCATGATGTTTGTACAGCTGCTTACCAGAAAAACCTCCACCACATAGTACAGGAAACTATTTTAGTCAATCATTTTCTTGATATTTAAGTGTGCATGTGCTTTTAACAGTTCTGTTATCCAGCTGGGTAGTAACTCCACCTGGCTCCGTTCGGGAGCCATCTGCACATCTGCAAGTGGGTGCTTAAAGATTGATCCTAAATGTCAAGTTCAAGAAATTTCTAGGGATGAAGTCTGAATCAAATGGGACCTCTGTGAAAGAAAAAGTAATACCTCGGTGTAACGTACTGACCAAAATTTGGAGTCCTGTAACTGGATTCATGCCATTAACAGTCACTCTCTGCCTTCACCTTTGGCAAACGCATTCTCTCCCTTTCCCTGGCACCTCCACACTAACTCACCTCAGCAAACTGACCTCTGCAACTTCCCTCTCTGCCCTGAGTCAGCAACTCTCAGATCTACGTGTTGAATAGTCGCCCACACTTCAGCTTGCATGATCTGAGCCGTTGGACAGCTGTTCTCTGAGCAGCTCTCCACACTGCTCTGCTCAAGACTGACCGAGGAGTGCACTGTCAGTCCCCTGGTTGCCCCTCTCCCATGGAATATGAACAATCGAACTAATAAGTCCCAAGTCCCTTATTTTCCTCACCGCTTCTGGCAATGAAGTAGAACTACGTTATTATCTTCTGCCTATGGCTTATTTTGAGCTTTTTTTTTTGTGTGTGTGTTTCTAAAAATTGATGCTAAATCCTTCAAGTAGTTCTTCTCTTCCTAAAATGATACTTGCACTTCAGCTGCAACTACTGAGCCTTGCTCTCTCTCCTGTTCTCAGTGCTGCCCCACCTGAAGAGGAAAAAATAAAAAAAATTAAAAAAAATCACCGGTAATAGATAAATTAAATGTTTTTCCAGGAGACAGGTTACACTAATAGATTTACAACTCCTTTCCAATACAAACTTGGAAATTAAAGAAACTTCTACAAATCAATGGCCTTTCCTATGACTCTGGCAAAATGGAACTCTATCTGTTCATAATGCCCCCGTGAGCTGTGACTCTCACGTTAACTCCTGGATGCTGTGCAGGGGCCTCTCCTGTTCTTGCCTTCTCTTACAGAGAGCACAACTTCAGAAAAGGTGACAGACATTAAAAAGGAGTAGCAAAACACTCCTCTCGCTTGACACTCCATCTAAGATGGATGCTGGAAGTCTCTGGGAACACATTCGGTCACTGAATTACCGTGTTCTCTCCAAGAGCAGCCCAGTTGACAGTCCCCACAGCAAAGGCTTTGAGTATTCTGTACTGGCATTTTCAGCATCAGGAAACCCAGTTTTGGCTTCCCATGTGTCTCTTGCAGGGCTGTAACCTTTCCACATCCAGAAAGCTCAGTGTCACCTGGCACGAGTCACTTGTAGCAGAGCTGTCTTTTCTTATGTACTACATTGGTGTTAGCACAAAACATTTCCATAGTACAAAAGCACGCACTGCCCACGCGAACAGCATTACTTGAGCACGTTCTCCACCTCAACAGTATCTCAGAGCTTGTATTTGAAGGCTTGCCTGCCTGCTGAATTCTTATATCCAACCGCATAACAAGATCAGCTTTAAGGGATTTTGTGAAGGCACTGCCATTTCTTCAGCCATTCCATTACTTGAGGCTTCAAAGGACTTTGAAGTCCTTTGTAGTACAACCATTAAGTGGCAATGGTCCAAGCTCTAAAATTGCATAATTGATCCAATACACAAAACAACTGGAAAATATTTTAACTAAAGCCTTTTATTCTATACAACTGTGAAACATCATTTACCCTTCTGGCATTGCAGACTCTTCTGTCAATCTTTCCTGAAACTGTGTTTCGGGATGGTTAGAAAGAAAAAAAAGAAGAAAAATTACAACCTTGGCTGATTTCAAACAAAATTACTGGGAGCAATTCTAATGTATACAACGGGACAGCAAGACAACCAGGAAAAAAACCAAACCCAAACAGTGCCTATTGGAACAAGCGTAGACCCTTGCTATTAATAAATACAAGTCAGGACAATTCATCAATAAAAGTTACAGTTGTGTTTAACCATTTAATTCACAAATATCACTAAAAATGTGCAGTTATAGCACAATTGTGTCAAACTGAGCATACACAGAAATGGGGATTAAAAACTAAAACTGACTCTCAAAAGACAGGGAAAAAGATACGCTAGCTTAGTTCTGAACCATATTTTTTATTTAAGCAATGAGTTTGTTTAGCTAGGTTAAGAGTGCAGAAGGTAATGATTTGACTATTTTTTCGAACAAAATACGATGAAAAATATTTTACTTTTTGTTTGACCAATACAATCCCAGTAATAGAATTTATTGGGACTTTCTTTAGGCCTCAACCTAAATCTTGATGGCAAGATACAGGAAGGGCAAGAGCATATGTCTCCTGAAGAAACTCGAATAATATACTGCCCTTTGAAGGCACTTGTGCTTCTGCTTCAGACAAGAGTCATTTTTACACAATTTCTTTACGAGGATTTGTAATTTGTTCTGGCTACAAATGGTTTTCTGGGACAGCCCCACATTTTCTCACGATAAGTTGAAATGCCTTTACCCCCTCCCCCCAATAAGTTAAACTCTATAAAAGACTACTATGAGTCTATGACAGTCACAGATTTTTAGAAATAACTGTGAAAAGAAGATCCGCATACATCTATAACAAAAGAACAACTGCATATAAAACTTTGGAAAAGAAGAATAAGTATTTTTATATCATGAATATGAAATCTGCTGAGAAGTTTCTAAAGTTTAACGTTAAACGTATGAAGTTATTTTCAGGATGGTCTGAAGTTTTAACAAAATGTCACATAGTTTTGGAGCACAGTTACCAAAAATTAGACTAGTGTGTCTTTAGAACACCTAGGACACAGTGCAGGAAGTAGTTATATATATTTAAAAAAAAAAAAAAAATTCTCTTAAGTTGCTGCAAAGCCTGTTCACTCTATTATGATGCACAGCATCATTGGACTGACCCTGCTACAATATTTATCTAGTGTTCTTATTCTGCATGTCAACAGCTCTCTAAAGCAACAATTGCGTTGCAGTATTAAAACAATTCTAATGTTAACCCTTCATTTGCAATTAAATGGGCCGATTCTTTCAAGTATGCAATACCTATTTTCTGTTGTTTTTCTTTTCCAAATGTCTTTAAGTGGTGGAAATGTTTGAGTAACCTGTGAGAAATCGTTGTAGGAACTTAATGAATGGAATGTACTAAAAATACCTTGTGCAGTTCTGAATTATATTGTGAACACAGCGACTAATATGGCCAAAATGGTTTCATATCAAGCATGAGCAGATGAGGATATTATGTTCTGGAAAAACAAAAGCAAAGAGGAGGAAGCAAAAGTCTGCACTGGATTATCATCCGTTCTCTGTACACCTCACACAACACGAACCACTCAGGGACTTCCCATCTCATTAGCTGAGACTAGGACAGACTTTAGTTTAAGTCATATAGATTTTTTTCCTCTATATTACAGATCTATTAGTCACTTCAATTAAATGTATACTTTCCGTCCATACTGAGTCATTAGAAGTCTCATCTACCTTAGGGGTTCAGTGGGCTTCTATAGTACTACTCTTGGAACCAGTACAGTACGGTCAAGTAAATAACCATTTGGGTCCACCGCTCCCTTCACGTTGATTTCTGGCGATAATGAAGTGTCAGATCACCACCACTCTTCCAAATGAAGTGCTTTACAGTTCGAAGGTCCATATTCGGATCCAAAACCTAAACAGTAAAAATTCATCTTTCATTCCACAGATCTGCTAGATTGGCAGAAATTCAAAGATAAAACACTGTGGTTGGGCAAAACAATCCTCTGGGTGAACTGGCATCAAAGATGAACCATGCAAAGGCTCGGATTTTTCAACGAGCAAGTAAACCTGACGCATTACTGGAAGATTTTAGCAATGTAACATATAACTTTGTATTACAACCACCTCCTCAATATTTAATCTTCATGCATTTATTACACTTGCTAGACAATTCATGATTTTGGACAAATTTTGAACTCTGCTAGAAATGTAGAATTCAGAACATTCCAAAAATGCTAGAAATGGAACTCTATGGAATTGTATTAGGTCCATTTGTTGAGTATGAGTAAGTAATCCTATAAAGGCTACTAGTCAGACCAAATTAAACAGGCATACTATATAAATTCTTTGATCCGGCTATCTGCAGCTGTCTGGACTTGTGTCAGCAGTAAGTTAACATGATGTCAAAACATTTACTTAGTTTTAAAGGTAACAGATAGTCTATAGCATATTTCAAGCTCAGTATTCAGAAATTCGCAACTGATTCATTGCTAGACATTGGTTTTGTTCACAGGCTAAAACACCCAAGTAACTTACCTGGTCCTGGCACAGAAGTTCAATCTTCTCCTCTGCTAGCACAGCAATGTCCTCTTCTTTTTCTTGTTCTCCTGCTTTTTCATTATTGGAAGAGCTAGTTGTCTGAGACTCATTATCCAAGTTTATGATTTTCTCATACACGTGTTCCATCACTTTTCTCACCTGAAGCATATCACTTGCTGACAGTCGGTCTCTATATAAGGTAAGCAAAATTTGGCAGGGAAAAACTTGAGAAACTGTATTTCTTATCTTTGCAATACCTTAATCTGTAGCAAACTATGCAAGTACACAGATAAGCTCTTTATATTGTAAGTTTAATAGTAAATTATCAGGATCTTCCAGAATACCGTGATCATAACAGCTATTTATCCAAAGATTCACACAGCAAAAGGGACTCAGAAAAGTGGTAAGATATTCAAAAGACCGAATTAAAATCAAACCTTAGATGAACAGTATTGTACACAACCCTCATTCTTTCAGTAGAAAAGGAATCAGTAAGAGAAGGACAGAGGATATGGAATAATAAAAGAGGTAAGCCAGAATATGCTGTTCACCCTACTACATTAACAGGGCATTCTAAAGCCATAAGCAGCAGCAGTTTTTCCACAAAGTACGCAAAAAGCCTGTGAAGCTCCTCTTTCCCAAATTGTCTCTGATGTGAAGAATTCAATAAGACTTAAAGAGGAACTAGGCATTTGTGAAAAGTACCAAAAATTGTTGCATATAAATGGTAGGCATACTGTCTATGACGTTGACTTCGTACCTGAGGACCTGCATTGATTTCTAACCTATATAGCTCCCAGTTACAGCTAATGTGATAGGCAGACTATCTTGCATTCCCTACTGTCAGGTTTTGTACCTTTTCCTTTTAAAAAGCTATAATTCATCACTATTAGCAATAGGAAACATAACATAAAACTGTGGTTCTGAACAGTGTAACAATCTATAAGTTCCTCTGTTTTCTGATTAAATACCACAAGAGACAGAAAGTCTAATTTCAGTAGTTACTTTTTGGACATTTCTTAGCATAAACTTAAAGCAACTGCCCATTGAACCCAAAAGAAACCTATAGTTCTTTCAAATATCCTGATATAATTCAATGCTTCAAAGTGATGCTGCTTAAATAACTAGAAACTTCTACAAATTCATCAAGCACAATACGATTCTCTGGCAAACCGGGTTTTTTTTTTTGGGGTGGGGTGGGGTGGGGATTGAGCTTGCAATTCTCTTTCTGCAGTTTTGAGAGTCAAATATGCATTACTTACTTTTTTAGAGTTTTTGCCCCTGATGATGAATGAGGTTGGAGGTAGAAAGGAATCTTATTGAATTTGGGCATATTTTTCTAGAAAGAAACAAATTTAAAAAGTGTTAATTTAGGATGAACTGTTACCAGCTCCTATTTCCAGCAGCTGCCATGTGAAGTATATTCAGCTCCTAATTATCAAAAACCAAGAGAGATTCTTAATCAACATCACCACCACAGCCAACTTCCAAATTACTCATACTCCTGAGATGCTTCAATTTAGATGATGCACGTATCATCTAGCTTTTGAATATAAATTATCATTTATTTCAAAGGAAATTAGATAGTATCAAAAGACTGCAGCAATATGAAGAGTATTCTCTGTTTCTGAGTGCCACACTTGAAAAGGATACCAATTATACACAGTGCTTTGAATTCTTTTTCTAAGACTTTCTGTCAGAAGAAAGTGAGCAAACACACCTTAATTGGACACATCAAAAAAATATTGAATCTCAAAGGGTCTTGAATACAGACCTTGAGACCACTTATTTTAAATACAAACAGAGCAAAAATTTAAAATGTCATTTCAGATCCTGTCCAGTTAAAAAAAAGTGTAGTTCACCTGAAAAAAAACCCAACAAAAAAGCATAATCTATACACACGATACTTACATCCACAGTGATGTCAATTACCCATTGTGGCACAGTTTCATTAAGAAGCATAGATTCAGTTTCACCTCCTGAATCCCGACATAATAACCTAAGACATACAGAAATAACCTTTGTGAAAGAAAACAATTATCGTAATGTGCATTAAAAAGCTTTCAGGAGAGGACCTGCCCCTTTAATGGGCAGGGAGCTTGAACTCAGTTAGCTGGCCCTTCACATCATCAAACTTATTGGGGAAGTGATCACATATTTTCTGTAAAGACCAGAAAAAGTAGCTGCAGGAAGAAGACAGATCCCTAGAGCAGAAACAGGGAAAAGTATCTCGGGAGACTATAGGCTATGGCACAGAGAAATTTAAAAAACTGCTTTGCTTGTGGATTGCATATGTTTGTGTGTTGAAGTACAAAACTGTCAGGAGAAGGGGAAAGGCACCTGGCACAAAGCAATTCTTTTCTGCTTGGGAAAACGAGCTTTGCATGTAAAGCATCTGCTAAGCCCTCACCAAATGGAAAGAATAAAACCGATTTTAAGAAATGCGCACGTACAATGGTGAAACAAAGCCACATATAATTTTATAAATTCCAATTAAGTATTTTGTCAGAGTGTCCTGCAAGCCACTTTTTAGGTCCAATAAGCATGGCTTGCTCCCTCCGATGGTGTCTTTTCAGCGTTCTCTTGAGAACAAGCTGTATAAGTCATAAGATCCACCAGTACAAAATGGATGCAAATATTAAGCCCCAGCTACAGTGTAAATACATTGATACTGCAGGGAAAAAAAAAAAAAAATCAGTTTCAAAGCTGAAAAAGGTTACCCTGCTTTACTGACCAATTCATGAACTGAAAGTTACATAGTTTTTGGGCCTATTCAGCCTGGGAAACAAAACCAACAAATCAAACATCCCCCACCCCTCAAATTTAAAATCCACTATGTCAGCAAATATTAAACGCTTCATGGTATTTGAAAGCTTGGCATTTGTTTTGCAGCACTATTAAACTGTGTCTGACGTATCATATATCACAGTTAGGCTTTTCAATGTAGAATGAAAAGAAATAGAAAGGTAATCAGCATATACACATTACAGTACAGAACCTGTGCTCCTACCTGCCAGAGCTTAGGACCTTCTAATGGGTCATCAACTATAATTTTGGGAGAAGAAACCAACTCTCTAGGTGAGTAGGATCTCCTGTCTGAGTCATTAACGCTCGAAGACCAGCACAACAGACCCGTAAGAGAAGTTCTACAAGAATCTAAAGTAGCACAATTTCATTCTAAAACAAAGTTCAGTTAATCAGTTTGCAGGAAGAGGGCACCCAAACAGATCTCAAAGCTATGACATACAATGAAGAACAATATACAACTCTTACCGTTGTAAAACGCCACACCTTGTTGATGTTCAAACCCACATACTCAGTTGGACAATGCAAAATTATCATTAACAGCTGCTGATTTTGCCTGCCAAGGGCATGTCTTGAATGTACAGTACAGAACAGACGCAAGTATTACATTTTGATAGCATTTCTGCCTGCACAAAGGAAGTGATTGTTTGGCCACTGAATTTACACTCTTGAGTTTTTATACCTGAACAAAGTGCGTCCTCCAGCCTCACCAAAAATAACTGGTGTATGTGGTGGCACTTGAAAGTATCCATTTCCTTTCTGGACTCTGTTCTCCTGCTCACCATTCACTGTTGGAAAAAAAATATACACAACAGTGAGACTGCACTAGGCCTTAAAATTGGGTATACATAGACCAAAAAGTGTCTTTTCCACCTGCAGCTAATGTATTTCAAAAATTAACAAAATTATAAGCTTCACAAAAAACAAGAAAATCCCCATTTCCAACACACAGCGAGTCTACTAAAAGGAACACTAGAGAGTAAAGAGAGCAGTACAGGTTTGTGGAAGGCCTATTTCAAAAGCCTTTGAGAAAAGGGCAATAGAGCTCATGAGCCAAAACCTGATTACTAGTTTTCTCCAGTTCCTTAACAGAATTCTGAGGATTTGTCAAACTGAACAATACTAATATTAGAAATCAACTAAAGAGATTCCACTGAGACAAGACTATTTTTCCCCTCTACACTGACAGTACAGAACTCTGAAGGATGTTAGCTTTGCTCTTCTACCTGGATTAGCCAGATGTCAAAATAGCACGCTAGTAAAGCTCGGACTCACATTTCCTTGAACTTACTGCATTCTAAATTCAATTTATTTTTAGCTAGTTATAGCAGTATGGTCTTCAAACACTGAGGAACCTGATTCCACATCAGATGGATAGGATAAGATTAAAGAAAAATCAGTATTATTTATGCACCTCTTGAACAGTGCAGCTTGTAGTCAGTCAGATATCTTGAAACACGATATAGAAGTATTTAGATGCCTTCTTTTCACTTGAGAAAGATCATCTCGATCACACTGCAGCATCTAGTTACTGTATTTGAACATGATGTTGAATTTGAGCAACATAAGAAATTTAAATGGCATAGTCTCATGAGATGAATAATTCCTCAGCTTTCTGACCAGCAAGACATATAGTGAAAGAAAGGTCAAAAATCATATCATGCAAAGAAACCAAAAACGAAAATCTATTCTCTATTAGAAGGGATGAATATGATACTGAAGCTAGAGCAAGTGAAAAATCCTACAGTTTGAAAGATTTATTCGTAACGCTTCTGTTAATAATTGAGAGGAATGATACTGCACATGTATACATATATATATGTATGTAGACTTAAGTTCTTGTCTCTTTACACAAATTTCAGTGTCCAACAGGTACACTTTATCTTCTTAAGCCACTGTTCAGGGTGAGTTTCTTAATTGTTACTTTTGAAAGGCAAAATGAAGACTGATTCTGTAGTGAATACTGTAAACATTCCACTAATCCACAACTATTCACAGAAATAAGCAGTGCAGCATCAGTGTTCCAATAATATAAAAGCCTGAGTTATACTTCTCATATCTTGTCTGGCTCAAGCTGTAGACTGCCAATACACAAAAGTATAAGAATCAGCAACTTTATCCAGAAAAGCCTGCCAAGTGCTGTAACCCTCCATGGAGGTCATTTTTGAAAGAAGAAAGTAGCTAACTCTTGGCACAGTCTTTGTCACAAAATGGCAAGATATTGCTGAACTTACAGTTTTCTTAGTTGCATTATCTGTAGACAGTAATTTCTTAATCGCCAAAGACAAGACTTTTCAGTCAAAGCTGATCTGGGTTGAATTAATTTCAAAATAATCCACAAGCTTAGGAGTTATACAGTCTTTTTTATTCTGCCAAATTCAGCCACTATCTTACATTTTACATGGCTGTGCTTTTTATCTCATGCCTGATTAGACTTAGCATGATTGCCTTAAAACACCACTCTAAGATGGTTTTGTATAGACCTACCCCCATGTATTATTCCAATAGCCATTGAATATATTTTTTCCAATAAATCTTTCTTTTATTTTATAGTGTTCATAATACCTAGAAACAAATTACAATTATGTCAAGAGAATACTGGCTAATGTTGAATAACTGAACTATTGCTCTTTGCTGTCATTATCTAGGCTGTTTCTGTACCAAGTGAAGCTTTAGTTTTGCCAGTAATTGTTCTTCATCAAGGCATCATGCTTCTGTAACTTCAGAATCATCTATTCACCTACTTTTTTATGGACTAGAGTTCTTAAGATTTTTGCCGATACTTTCAGAAGAAAGCTACTCAGCAAATTTTGGTGTAAAGCAAATTTAAAAGCATTAAAAAAATTAGTCTATAATGCATACAGAGACAGGTGTAAGACAGCAAGTGAAGTTGTATCTGTTAAAGAAAGAGAAATATAAACAAACAGAATGTATGAACAAATCCTAAAAAAGGAAAATATGAAAATACTAACCATGATTTATTTCGTTTTCTTCTTCATCCATTGGATTGATATGTGTTCTGGGCCAATACTCCAGAAGTGCTTGTAGCAGAAGCCCTCCAAGGTTTACTGTCAAGACATAGTGAGGTAGAACTTCAGTTACATAAAAACCGTTGGCATCATAATATGCTACATTTGATCCACAGCTGAAAACTTTCCCAAAAGTTTGAGTTGTTCTGTTCCCAGAACAAACTTTTTATGGGCAGAGAAATCTGCTTATCACAATCTCAGAGCTATACGTTATAATCTTTCAGAAAAAGCTGATTTTAGAATCATTACTGTTGGATCACTCACATGCTTAACATTCTCTAGATTAGGTAACAGTTCCAAGTTTAGGAATACTACACTTTCCCTTTTGCTTCTTAAAGGTTTAAAACCAAGTTAAATAGAAAACCTGAACATGACTGAAATGTTTCAGAAAAAAGCAAACATTCTCATTGGAGCATTCTCTGCAGAATTTAGTCTCAAGAAAATATGCCCTAAAATCCAACCAGCTACTGACGTATGTGGCACTGGAATACTTTGAAACATAAACTCTGGAATTTATTCTGCTTTTTTGTCTCGATAAAACATAAAATACTAGTTAAAACTCACATTTTGGATCAGAACCATCTGGACTGCTAAATCCAGCATCCTTTGCTGAAACCCAGGCTGCAAAGCAGTCACTTTCATCCAAAGTAATTGTCAACATCTGTTGGAAAAAGACCACCAGGAAGAGGAATGCAATAGTTGTTTCGTATTAAAAAAGTCTATAAATTTATTTTGTTCATACTTAGCTGGGAATACAAAACAAAGAATTTCTAAATGCATGATGGCACACTTTGTTTCCCAAACTGTATTAATTCATAATTGGTATTGGTGGATTTAAACTGACCATACCGTGAGGGAAAAAAAATAATCTGTTATTCAGATTATTAAAAACTGAGGTAAAATTTGCTGTTTTGCTTCAAAATAAATCTAACCCATCAGATAAATTATGATCATTCTTCAAAACTTATAACACACTAAAACCTTTGTGAACAAACACTATATGAAAATCTATGAAATATGATATTAGAACAACAGATTTAGGAGTTGTATCTCACCCCAGTTTTCAAGTCTACTGAGAACCAGTTTGGCACATACACCATTTTAAATCTCTTCTTAATTTCTTCTTCAAAATCTACTTTCCCAAGGTCTTCAACTTTACATGCCTGTACACCAAAATAAATACACAAGTTTTTAAATTCTGAGTATTGATTCATAGCAACACCTCAAATCTTTTACTTGACTTTCATATACACTTGGAATGATTACGACTTACGATTTCTCCCTCAGTGCTGTAGTCCAGAAATACACAAGTTAAAGATTCAAATTTTTCTCAAAAAATTGAACAATAGTTTATGTGGTAAGTAATTTTTATTTTTTATTTATTATTTATTTCTGAGGTAGTGGCATCCAGCCTGTGGAGAGGTATGGAAGGATTACTTCACATTAATAAAAAACATTTTCCCTATCACTGAGCAGATAGCTGTCTTCTAGCATCCTCTGTCATTCTTCTCCCCATCAGTATCAATACTTCAGCACAACTCTCTGCCAAACACCAATATTTGTTGCAAATCTAGAAACAAATTCAGCTCAACTACTGCAATGGAAACAGCAGTGAGTGAATTTGTGTGCAAATTCTTTTGTCCCGTTTTAATTTATCTATCTGTTTTACTTTATACTCTTATTTTGAAGTTCCTCAAGTAAGTCTGTTAACATCCAAATTCTTGTAATCCACTTGAAGAGTCATCCTGAAACCTGAAACACGTGCTTTAAGCAAACTCTAAGGATTGTAACCTTGCAAGACTTATTTACTCAAAATCCAGGAAAAGCTACAGGAAGCAAAGATTGACGGGTGTAGCTATAGGTAAGAAAACTTCCCTCTTTTCTTCCAGCATCCTCAATAGAGTCTCAGCTTTAGAGCGCAGTGATCCTACACATAAGATGACACTTTGACCTGGCAAGTAACCCCAGCTCTAAAGTGACTATGTATTTAAACATATCTAAGAGATGCTTCCGAAACCCTTACTAGCAAAAGAGAAAAGGAATTGAATGAAGGTATAAATTAACATTAGCATTTGACTTTGGTCCTGAGATCTAACACTGTACTTAAATATATACCAACTGTAAACGGAAAGAAAGCAAGCTATTCACTTTTCCACGAAAGTCATCTAGATCATTTTTAGTACAAATCCACCTTCTCCAACTTAATTCCCTTCTTTCTCACTTCAGTCAGCAGCTCAGTAAGTTAGTTGGGCGTGCTTTACTTCATTACTGAATCTTGGCTGAGGCACTGCATAGTTCAAGATGAAAAAAAGATTTAGAATTTCAAACAGGATTTTGCAAGAGAAGAAATTGCTGACCATCTCACTGATCTGGGATTCCAGTCCTTTCTCTCTGCACTCTTTTCCCTCTCCTCTGACCAACACTTGGGTAAAGCAAGATAAAGAAATGCCACGCCAAGTCTCTCTCTTCTCACAGGAGCAAGTAACACTAGGCGGGAGCCATGCTTCCTTTTGCTAATTTTCCTTCCAGTCCTGCCTTCTTGCCTGCTATCTTGCCAACTAACATGCTCCCAGAATAAGCCACAGACTACTAGTCAGCACACTCGCTTGGGATCTGTGGGTTTGTAGCAGGACCTGAAGCACAGCTTTCCCTTTTGCAGGCTAAGCTTTCTTATGCTATTCCATACTGCATTGGGCAGACATGCCCATGGGCCTCTACGAGCCCGCTTTGAAACAAAACCCAATCAAAACAAACGTTACTGTTTTCAGAAGAGAATTCAAGGGTCTGAATTTCAGGCGAATGAAGATGTCAGCCTCACGTCAGGCAAAGATGCAGAAAAGCTCAGAAATGCCCCCTCCCCTTTCAAACAGCAATCTTTGCATTACGTCTTGGGACAGAAAGATGACTTACTTTCTACCACAGGAACCCCACACCCAAAAAAAAAAAAAAAATATAAAAAAAGGTACAAAATAATTAATAATCCAACAGTAGATGTTTAATCCAAAATTATATACTTACCTTCAAGACATCCCAGTATGCCACATTATTATTTGTGTCTTTGGTTAATATGTGTCTCTTGTCGTTAAGAATGTGGCATTGAATAATACTAGCACCCCCTAGCAAACAAACAAGAATTAAGGTCACTACAGTGATTTTTTTTTTTTTTCCTAATAGTACATTAAACTGTATAACATGACTTGTGTGATTGTTCTTTGGTTTCACTATTTTATGTAAGACTTGGATATCACCAAGGTTTAAACACTATTTTAACTGTGACTAACACCAAATAGATGATAACCACATTGTCTTTGTTTCGTTTGAAATCATAGTATCAAGTACCTAAAAACTTCAGCAGATATGGTAGATCTTTAAGACTGTCTAATGATAACAGATTTTATAAGGTACTCTGGAAAACAGCTGTTTACCTTTTATAACTTGGTCAGGCTGTGTACACAGGGGTGGTATAGGATTGGTACAATCATTATCATAATCTCCAGATGCTCTAAAATTATGAATTCCCTTCAAAGTCTAAAGAAAGAAACAAAATAATGACACATTCATAATAATCTATAAACTTTGCTTTTATCTGTGAGTAACAACTGCCAGTTCATGCTGCTATTTAGATGTTAATCATCCAGTTCTGAGTAAGGTAATTTATTTCTAAAAGCAGCATAAATGGATAGCAAAGGAAGTAATTCGAAGCTTAATGTCTTGATCAATTTCAATATTAGCATTTTATGATTTTCTTAAAGAAAGCTTACAGATCATAGCAAGTCACAGTCAAATTGCAAGCAACAGTCCAACAGTTCCCAAACGAAGACTGCAAGTCCCATGACTACTTAACTGAATTCACAGAGTGTACAATATATCACTTACCCATTTATTCACAGAGGATTTAGTTGTTGCAACCCAAAGTGCTGGAGGAGGATCAGCTGATCTATCAAGTTCCATCTAAATAATGAAACAACAGATACCTTCAGGCACGCTTAACTTAATTTTCCTTTGTTCAATTAATATTTGCTCTGTGTAGATCTGCTTTCATACTTGGATGTATCTCAGAAACAGCACTACCTTCATTTTACTACAGAAATACAAAGTTTAAATGAAAAATAACTAAGCTGCATTTTTTGAAACTCCAGAGAAATTGTTTCAAATATTCAACAAATAAATTCTGGACATGGACAATAGTAGATGCAATGTGTCTAAACACCCAGTATTTAAAGTTGCTTCTAGCGTGATGCAATCTTGTCTAACAGACAGTTTGATAGGTACAATATTTTCTGAATTACTTTGCATTCAAATACTTCACATGGTTAAAAAGAGAATATAAGAAGTTCTGTACTAATGAAAAAGCAGAACTTTATACATTTGGCTCTGCTGTTACACTTCTTGGACAACAACGAATCACTGTAGCTAAGATCTTAGAAGACCCTTTCTGATCTTTGTACAGCTGACCATAGCTTTCATTTTCCATTTTGAACTGAAATTTCTCAGATTCTGACTTTTTCAAAACTACATTAATAGATCCAGGATTTTATCTGAACATACTAAGCCAGAGTTCACCCGCAAGGAAAGCCAGATTGCTTATACGCTGGCATCTGTTTCCATCGCACACTCCTTATATACCTACACGTTCCAAGGTTATGTCATCGGGAGTTACAGACAGCAAAAAAAAAAAAAAAAAAATCCAAAAAGCAGTCTCTTCAAAAGACTCAGACTTGTGCATGCAGTTTTCTCCAGTTAAGAAAACATCATGTTTAGCTGTTCAAAAAACCCACAATAAATTTTACTCCCAGTTCCCATGAGTATGCAACATATTCTAACACAGTCCTGTACATATATATTGCTGCTAAGAAACATGCATTTTTGTCTAAAGCCTTGGCAATGCCAGCTTAGTTTCTTAAAACCATACTAGAGTCTGGTAAAAATAACTTTTCATGTTTGACGCATATTCAATTTCATTACTATTTGAATTTGCATATTTTAGGTAGCTGCCAGGCATTTATCTTCTTCAGACAATTAAATTTCAGATGTAACTTAGGAGACAAAGCCAATACACTGAAGATGTGGTGTAATAAACACTTGTTACCCAATGTGCATTCTTTTATCAACTTATACCTCAAGCCACTATTTCATTAGACAACATGCAATACAATTACACTTTTATACCATGAGGATAACTGAGCACGGGCAGAGGTTGCCCAGAGAGGTTGTGAAGTCTCCATCCTTGGAGATATTCAAAAGCCATCTGGACATGGTCCTGGGCAACCGGCTCTAGGTGGCCCTGCTTGAGCAGGGGTGGTGGACGAGATGACCTCCAGAGGTCACTTCCAACCTCAACCATTCTGTGATTCTCTGAATTAAACTCAATTACCTTAAGAACTGGTGCCTTTTCTTCACAGATAAGCACACGGATATCAGGATTTCGTAAATCTGTACAATAAATCTTCCTGTCTCTTCCTCCTGAATAAACATGAGTGAAGGCTTCATTGACCTGCAGAGCCCAAACACCTTCATCATGGACTCGATATGTGGCTATACATCTCTGCTGCCCAAGGGACCATAGGCGGATAGTCCCATCAGAGCTGCCTGAAAGACACTGAGCAACAACCATCATACTTAAATCAAGCAGGTATTTAAGTCTTTTAAAATCATTTATTCCATAAAGAGCTTTCATAATTCTTATGGTTATATTTTTCCATTAAGACAGTGCTAAACAAAGACTGGCAGTTAACAATTCTAGTCACAATTTCCAAACATTTTATGTAAACCACCCCCTTCATACCTAGATGGACCTGTAAGAGCTTTCACCCACCAGCCTCCCTACCTTAATCACTAAATACCTGTAAAATACTTGTTAAGCTACCTTCTGTAATCTATGACATAAAATAATTATATTGAAAAAGACTAATGACATTTCTGCATTCTGTAAAATGCCTTTGTCTCAAGTTAAAGCACATACCTGGGTGCCATCTCTGTTCAACAACAAAGCTTTTACATTGTCCGTGTGCCCTTTGAGTTTCATTAGTTTTGCACAAGTTCTCGGATCCCACACCCTTAGAACCTACATAAACAGACATTGGAAAACTGGCATTAACGTCATTCTTCCCACCAATGCATTTTCTCTACAGAAAATTAAGCCTTTCCAAATAAACTGACCCTTATTCTGAACACGCAGACATCCATCACCAAAAACATGCTTCATTAGAACAAGACAGACATAACTAGATCTTATGCACCTCTAATAATCAGATGTGATTTTCTTCGCTTGATTTTAATTTCATTTGTTCTGTCTTCTTAAGAAATTGAAGAATGGAAGTGACTGGAAACAGGATAGTGTGATATGGGTAAAAAACAGATTCTGAGAATCCTCTCAGATGCTTCGCTGGTGTATCCTATTTTCATTTTTATATTGACTTGGAAATAAAATTCTCTCAAGGTTAGATGAGGTAAAAAAACAACTCGCAGGTGACTTTAGGGTGTTTCACCTTCCTTTACAACAAAGAGCATGGGCTATCTCTTGGGAACACTTGAACTTCATTAGCTCACTTCATTTCCCACCTCCTGCACAAGTCTTACAAATTGCTGGTACCACCTCTTTCTTACCTGTGGCAAATGCTACAGTTTTTATAATCATCTGAGTAACGTGCCCCCAAAATCAGAGCTCGTGTGGTGAAATGTAATGATCTCTGATAGAGAGAGGGTTACACAAGATGATCTGATTGCCTCTTCTGTGTATTAAAACTATATGGATATATACACATCTTCAGACTGAGGCAGGTGTTTGTATCCTAGACTTACACTCCCGCTTAAAAAAAAAAAAGTGTCAACCCTCACTATTAAAAACACAAAATCTGCTACAGACATGACATTCAAAATGAATAAAATTGTCTCTTTATACTTAACTTTGAACTGAACTGGAATGAGCCTTACCAGATTTTTGCTTACCTTTTCAGTGGACCCTGACACAATAACTGTTCCCATTTGATTCATTGCAAGGCTGTAGATTGAGTCTTTGTTCCCACTCAGGGAAGAAGCTATTTCAAAATAAAATTTACATTTTCAGTTTTAATGCTGTCATTTGAAAAACATACTTATTCGCTCAAAAATGTTATTTTAGGGTATTTTAATACCCTTCGATCCATGAAAACAGTGCCACTCTACCCCATATATAGAGTTGCTTTAAAAAAAAAAAAAAAGAAAGACTGTAGGCAGCATATTGCTAGGAAAACCTCATCCCAATTCTTAATCTGCTGCTAGCATAAAACCAAAGTGACCCCTCAGACTTACAGTCATTACAGTCCTGGTGCCCTTTTGGCACCACAGTTCAGTGCCAGGATCATCAAGATACTCTTGCTCTTCTCAGTTACTTTACTAGAGAATGATACTTCTATGTGATCTTATAATACATAGCATTTGGATTTAAGTGCAGGGATTTTTTTCCAAGCCAAGTAGCAGTAAAATTCTACATTACATACTAAAGGCTCTTCTCTTAGTTCAGCAGAGACGCATTACTGAAGTTATACTGCAGTGCTGAAATGTGTTACTTGAGCACGGATGCCGCCTTTGCATTTGGGAAAACCATATGGCAACTCCTTAGCATCACAACTGTCATCAGAGTTGAGGAATTCTATACCTTCTAGCCCAATCTACTTTTGGACAGATTAAAGTACCAATCCCTCAACTGGGAAAAGCACAGACACAGCAAATGAAAATCATTTATTCAGAGAGCACCATTAGGCATTTCATCAAGCCTCAAAACCATACGATCAGCATGCCAAAAAGGCTGAGAATAGCAAACTGTATTGCCAGCAAAAATGTGAAACTTTATATAATGATTTATGTATATTAGGGAAATAAGTTTCTAACTCAGTATTTGTGACCCAATATCATAAATATTTTGTCACGGTGTAAGAATTATGCAGCTTTACTTCAGGGTCCTCTTAACTAGCTATGGCTATTCAAATGTAAACTTTCAAATGAAATCTATTATTTTGTAGCCAAAATCAAGTCATAGTCTTCCACTGTCCCCAGAGAATAGCTGAAGGCAAAAAGCAGAACTGAAAACTCTTGAAGGTTAGCACACTGTTCAACAACCATATAAATTTATGAAAGGATAATGTACAGAGTTATCGCAAGCTAGACGTCAGGAATGGAAGAGAGAATCTTAAGTGTACAGAAGCAAAATTTATGCCAGAAGAAAAGCGAAGCTCGACTCTACCCTCTTCTGGAAAGGACTATCTCTCAAAAGCAAAATCTCTCCACCTAATTTAAATTATGGCTATGCTGACTGAGAGACTCTTTAAAAATAGGCTTTCTTTTAGTGTTGGCTTCCCTGTAATCAGATAGGAAATTAACGCACAAGAACAATCTTCATTTGCACTCTGAAAAAAAATCAATATTGTTTGAAAGGACTGAGGAAAACCAGCTTCTTTAAGGACATATACTGTGTTCTTCCCAACAGAAACACTGTTAGTTGGGAGCACTAGAAAGAAAGAAAAACAACTCCCCCGCTTCCCCTTTCTCCCCCTTATGAAGCATTACTGTTCTAACTCTAGAAATGCAAATTTATTTCTGTCATCTTAGAGGTAATGCCTCCACTTCAGTTTATCTTGGGCTCAAAAACAAGCATCAGCTCCTCAGTATTCCCCATCTCCCAATTATGACTCACTTGAATCATTTAAGTTCTGTATCACTGTTGCGGTGCTCAAGAAATCCTTCCCCCCCGCCCCACAACCGAGTCTTCCTGTTAGCCAGCAAATAAACTCTTCCTTCAAAAACTCCCTGTTCAATCAGAAGATAGCATAACTTACAGTTATCAGCAAAGTTTGGTGATAGAATAATTCTACTTTCAGTGAAAGAAAACTTCGGGGAAATATAAGGTAAATCTACTTAGTTATGTGCAGTCATGTGCCATCCCAATACTATTCTGCAGTCCAACACAGCTCACTAGAAGCCATCTCTCTTCTGAAGGCTACACAGACGTGCCAGCATAAGGCTGTATTTGAATTAAAAAGTCCTGCAGACAGAACAAATGCAAAACTGACAGTTCTGCCCACCAGATGCACCTTTAGTTTTAGAAGCTACCAAATCCATAAAATTAACACACCTTTCAGAATTAGCCAAAACAGTAATTAAAAAAACCACATCAAAACAACTATATGCCTGCCTCTTATTTACAGAATCACATATTCCTGAAATTTCTTAAAAGTCTGTTGGGCCAATTCCAAATTTTAGTTTTGCAGATTTTTCTTGAGTCATTCCGAACCTATGAATGAGGAAGCAAGTAGTCTTATTTAGAAAATTCCAGTGTGGCAGTGAAGCAAGATGGTACGTTCTTTCCCAATGCATACATCTGAGGCTCTGCTACTGTTTAAAGAGGAATCAAACCGTAACTATACAATGAAAGAGACCAGTCACTTTGAACACTATTTTCACAATCTACCTATAGGCAGCAAAACACACTGTGGTCAAACTAGACCTCTTTCTGAAAAAATATATTGCAAAATAGCTGATACAAACCAGGATGCTGATGACCCAGATTTACGTTATTCACTAACTAAATGTAACTGAACTTGAAGATTGGTGCCATACTTCCCAGAAGAGAAACTTAACCAGCTCTACCTTGACTATTCTAAGAAAGCGGTGCTGGAATTGCTGTATGAGGAAAGATCTCATAATTTATTGTAATGTCTTTATTGGGATAGAGAAGCAGGACAGACCACTTCTTAAAAGATGATGATGACGACATTAAGGATTAACCCTGTTAAGTAGAGTCTACGGACAGTTTCCCCTCACGTTCTAATATCTAACTAGTGAGTTCGATCTCACTAGTATGCTATCCTTACATGTAATTACTGCTTAGTATTACTTCCCACGTTTTTTAATCTAAATTTATCTAGTAACTGTATTCTTCTGACAGATAGATTTGATAAATGTATCAAGTTCTGCTTTAGGAGCTGTACTGCACTTTTTGCAGATCTACATAAACAAAACAAAAAAACCCTCAAAAAACAACCAAATTATAATACACAGAAAATGCACTGACAAATAACCTAAGGGAAAATTTCTATAACGGGTTAGTTGAGGAGCAAAAAGCTTCTCAAGCTAAAGCTCTATCAAGTCTCAGAGAATACCAGCACATTACATTTCAGGAGAAAATGTTCAAAGAGACCTGCCCTCTATTCTAAATGCCATGACTGTTGGCTGCTCTAGATTTTCAGCTATTATATAACGCAACAAATGGACTGATTACATACCAAAACCACCTTAAAATTTCTTGCACATTTTTTATGTATACACAGAAACAGGTATCTATAGTTTTAAACTGATCTCACAGATTATGCTACTCAATAAAATGCACTGCATTTGCCTTCCCTCCCTAGGTACCTACTTGTTACGGTGTTATTTGAGGCAGTCAGTGCTGTTAGAGTATTTACATCCCAGAGGAATATCTGTCTGTCCAGCCCGGCAGATGCTACCAGTTCTTTATCTTTTGCATATGCTAAGGCTTTCACGTAATCCTACAATAAAGTAAATATAACAACATAAAATCAACAACATTATCCATTTGAAGTCTACACCTTAATATTTAAAAGATTGTCAGTGATAACATACAGTATTTACAGCTAATGTTTTTCACCTTATGCGTCCTTAGTGTTGACATGCAAAATCCCTTATGTGCATTCCACACTTTAACAGTAGTATCTGAAGAAGCAGATATCACTAAATTGGAAAGAATAAAGAGTAAACTTTAATGGCTTATATGTTACTTTAGAGCATATTTGTACTACTCTAATTTGCTTTTCAAAAACATTAAAAGAATCATTTATACACACATTTAAATTTTCATTAAAACATCTGCTTACACTATTTATCAAATTTACAATACACATCACAAATTAATTTTACATGCTAAGAAAAGATGGAAAATAATTAAAGCAGCAGATAACACACAATTTACACACAATTTCTGAACACTGTAGTTTTCAAACATTTAAGTACTTACATGTTTTACCATTGCAGCAGAGCACAATATCATTTACCCAATCCGTGTGATGTTCCATAGATGCTATATAAGGGTCTTGCTGCAAATTAAGAAAAAAAAAGTTTGTAAGATCTCATCACAAATGGAAAAGATTGTGACTATCAGATCCTGTTGTGATACTTTCTTCAACCTTCGAATGGATCAAAAATTGCCTAATGCGGAGTTGCTTGAAGTCACTATTCCAGAATCTTTTTGTGAAAGAACTCTACAGCTATGCAAGATATCACAGCATGAGCAATATCAAAATGATTTTCCTATCATAATAATTGGCAGCTGTTAAAAAACAGTATCAGATGTACACCAGTAGGCAGCTTATTAGCATGATAACTTGGAAAAAAGTAGGTTTAGACATCGGAATCCTCTCATGACTTACCTTGTGCTGATTGACACTCCATATCCTTATAATAGAGTCTCGGCCTGCTGTGAAGAGTCTATTTAATGCTGGATCCAGCTGAAGTGCATTTACCCCATTTCGGTTATACTTCTCCACTTCATCTCTAATCACATAGGAGACCTAAAATACATTTACAGAAATCCAATTATGGTACTAAGATTCTGACTTGGCCATAAAATCCTAACATCTAATTTCATCTTTGTGAGGTTTTCAGGTAGAAAATACTAAGAGCTTTACAAGCACTGAGTAAGTCCGTCAGTTTGAGAGTTACCACCACCACCACAGTCATTTCCAACACCACCACAGTCATTTCCACCACACACCCCGCCCACCCCCCGAAAACGGGGAAGAATCATAGAGAAGATATCAGCAGTGCTAGAACTGGAGCCCAAAGGATTTTTAATCATTACAACTCAAGCTTAGACCCAGAGAATACTTAGTTCAATTCCCTGCTCTGTGCAGATATTCTGGGTGATCTTAGACAACACGCTGAGTTTGTGTCTCGCTTCCCAAGTAGGCTTCATAGTTTCTATAGCTCGGATGACAGTATTTCCCAGACTCACAAGGGAGAGGATATGGTCACTGAGGATTACAAAGCACTGAAAGACTGCAGATACAAATTCTAGCTATTTCAGGTGTCGCTATTACTTTGAAACCAATTTTTTAAAAACTACCTACTTTCTAATATAATAAGAAGCACAAATATCTACTGCTTCAGATAAATTATACCTTTAGTTTATTTCCTTCTGTATTTGACAGTACTGTGTGTATAGGTTTTCATTGTTTTGTTCAGAAACACTAAGAGGAGATTTAAGGAGACATACTGCAAAGGCTACAGCACTCTCCGTTATTACTGTTCAGGAAACACAATTATAAGGCACTGCAGTTTCTTCAGAGCTACCCCATTCACACTGTGCTGCATCTCTCCTCATCACAGGGTTTACACAGGGTTTATGCATTACGATGAGGAAAGCCCTCACACTTAGAGAAAAAGAGGGGAAGCTGCCAGCTGTGCCTCTTCCCAGATTCTGTAAAATATAGTCAGAAAAACAAGGTAAAATTTTAGGCTTGGTATAATCCAGTCTGCCCACAGCAGGAATCATTTGGATACATAAGTACCAGTGTTTTGAAAACACTTTCCAGGAGTAGTCTTGGGCTAGAGATCTGAAAGCAATTTTTCACTCCAATAACTGCAATATATCAGTATAAAGAAAATGTTTTCCAGATCAGATCTCAGTTATACAAAAACAAAACCAACAAAATTAAACAAAAAGTTCAGCGGTCCTTATCATTGTAGAAACATTTTACAGCATCTCAGGTTCTATACCACAAGAACTGACAGGACCATTTGGTGAATGTGGGCAACACCTCAACTGAATTATCCCGTCCCAGTGCAGCACAGTAAGAGGACTGATGCTTCTAGAAAGCACGCATCCAGTCCTATTCTCTGTTTTAGAAACACCTGCAACAGCTCTATAGACGAACACTGGAGGATCAAAATTAAGAGCCTCCTGAATCCTTCTGCCCTAATACTCTCCATTACCATTCCACAAGTCCATTTACTACATGTATTGTGTTATGTCCCAATGCTCTTAAAGCACTTCTTGCTCACAGTCTTTGTTAGCCACTCACAGTCCTTGTAGAGTCACAGCTCTTCCTCCCAATTTCAGATTGTGTCTTAATTTCCAACACTCTCGGCTTCTCTCACCCGTTCCAGACTCATCCGTAATATTCTTGCTATCCATGCTCAAGTCTCCACCTACACACAGCTTCAGAGACGTTACTGAGAGAAGACACCATCAACCACGCATAATATTGTGATGTTAAAACACTTCAAATTCTCGAAGTTGTTTTGGTTTTTTTGTGATGCAGAGAGCAAGATGTATGTGCAACTGCTCACCTGGGCTTGATCGTATCATGTCTACATTGCTAGAAGACCTGCACAGACTACTTGAGTAAAAGAATGTTACAAAGTCAAGGTTTAACGTGATACAAAACACAAGGCAAAGGGATGGCCATCAAATTCACACTGCTTTCAAACTCTTTGAAGAAAGCCAATGAAAATACTCAGTTAAAAATACTAAGTGTGAGCAGATAAGACACAAATTAAAGGAATTAAAAACCTAAAGGTCAGTGTATCAAATTTGATGTTAGTTACTAGGGAGAACAATCTCTTCCTGAAATACAGTGTCAGACTCAAGATCAGCAGGGGCCCTTCAGCTCTTGCTTCTCCAAACTGCTAGCAGGGTATTTTTTGACAAATTCTCGATTTTTGGATTTGTTCCTCTTCCGTCAGTCATGTCCCATATTTGTTATTTTTCTAGGTATAATATAGAGCTCTTTATTCCACTCATAAATAAGAATGTCAAACTATGTTAGTCACCCAAGCATTTTAAGGAGCTTTTTGCTCATAATAATGTTACTTTTTTAATTTTCAGAAGTTCAAGTAAAGAACAGCCATAAATAACTGTTTTAAAAATGCAAAAAAGCAAATGGTGGCTTACTGTAGTAAATAAGGTACTTTTCATATGTGATCGATACTTTCACAGGACTGTGGAAATTGAGAGCCATATTCCTACATTAATCTTGATGGAATTAAAGTCATTTCATAATTTCTTAAAATGCAATGGATAAAATATTTTCTTGCTAAAATAAAAGAACTAAATATTGCTCTTAACACAGAAACTAGCAGTGAAAAAAAGCTCATGGAGATTAGATGTAGTAAAATAATTTTCACTTCTTTCTATAATGGAATTTGCATAACTATTAAATTTCCACCTAGAGGACCTTGAAACTGTGGCTGTCGGCTCAACTGGGTGCTGTTTGTCCATCGTTCAAAGACATGACTGGGGAAGACTAACAACCATCTCCCACTACCACCAGTACTGAAATATTCAAATGAAGGTCAAATCTAATTTGCCCTTTATTCCTTTAAATAACTTCCACATGTCAAACATCTCTTGGCAAGTACTGTTTATATTTTAAGAGAACTGAGACAAAGAGAGGCATTATGTTGTTTCAGGGTTATAAGTCTGTGGTAGCTCTAAGAGTGAATGCTAGATCTCAGTACCAGTTCAGCATTAAATATAACATCATCCTTCCTCTTCCTGTGAGAAACTTGACAAAGTAACTCTCTTGTAACAGCTAAATTAAAAAAGATTAAAATCTTATTTCTTACTGTTCCTTTTTTTTTTTGTCTAAATACATGACAGCTTTGATGGACAAAAAGATGGCAAAACAACAAAAAAAGCTTGACACTTACAAAATTACCCAGCAGTGACTGCTACTGTTCACAGAACTCAACCAGTTACTTTTGCCTCTCCTCAGACTTACAGTTCTACAAAGTTTTATTTTCCATCCACAGAAGGAATAGTATACCTTTCCTGATAAACTGCCTTAAAAATTTAAGATATAAGAGCAAAAAGGAAAAGAAATGCCTATTGTATAAAGAATAGGTAATGATCATTTTCTGCATGTCATGGGAAGAAACTGACAGCCATTTTTCAATGATAAAGGTGATTCTATTAAATTAAGCATGTGCTCCTTAAAAATCTTTTTTTATTTCTAATACTAAAAGCACAAGGGGAGAAAATTAAGATGGAATAAAATGATTTTGTGGTCAGCAAGTTTATTGACTACCACACCCAAATGAATACTGCTATTTGAGCAGTTAGGTAAGGACAAGACAAACCACTTTTCATGGAGAGAATATGAATTGAAAATGTCCACAAAAATGAACTCTCCAACTCTCATTGGAGGCCTAATGACATCCTAGTAACTGTCAGTTGCTTACATTGGAAATACTTAATAAATTTCTTTTCTCATCCAAACCAAAAAATGTTAAATGGTCCACTCTTGCAAACCAGTCATTGAGACTGAAATAAACATTTTGTATATTAAAAAAACCAAGACACACAGAATATGTGGCTGAACTAAAAATAACCTCAGAAGACATTTACTGTACACCATGTGGAACCTTTCAGAAAGAGAGGTATAACATCAGAAGTATCCAGGCTTGTATTCAAATACATTAATTATATTTAACACAGAGGGACAAATTAAGGGTTCCACAAAATCTGTAAAAAGGGTGTTGAAATGCCCCTCTTAACACAGGGAACTTAAAACAGATCAATAAAAGCAACAGCAACTTGATTTAAAAGACCTGACACTTGCGTAAGAGTGGAGGATAGCAGGCAAGTTCACTAAACCAAAAAGTTCACTAAAATGAACAAAGGAAGTTTGCTGATAATCCACGTGGTTCTCCATTATATTCTCATTTTTGGGAAAAAAGGTCAGAAAGTGGTTTTTGTTTGTTTTTTTTTTTTAAAACTTGAGTGTCACTGAATATAGAAATATAAGAACTATTAGTAAACATAGTAACTATGCAAACAAATACAAAAATATAAAGTATATATTCAAGTATGTGTGTACACACACATATCTAAACAATGTAAAAGCAACACGCTTTTGGCTGAGAAGAAATTGCTGTGATAAAATTCAACTCTGACCCGCAGCATACACCTTTATCGCTCCAGATAAGGTACTGTATTCTGCCTGAAGAGGACCGTGAAGGTCACCAGGAAGGTGCGACTCTAAGCGCCAAATGGCATGCACTTCGAACAGGGCAGACTGAGAGCACAGTTCTGCTTTCTTCATTGGGTTGATTCACAAAGTCAGTTGCAAACCACAAAGGTAATGATGACTGCGATATAGATCACAGTCGTTTTATGGCCATGATTGTCTGGGAGGGGCAAGATTTATGGGATACGAAATATTTTAATAATGACCAAGGCCTTTTACATTTATACTGCCGTAGCTTTTATAAACTCCAGAAAATAAAAATAAAAATATAAATATAATATAAAATATATAATATTTATAATATAAAATAAGAATCTTTCAGTGCAGCAGTGCACAAACATTACAAGGTGATGGACTCTCATTATAAAGAATTTACGGGATTCAGTACCCTAAACGGATCAGGACTAATCATTTTAATGACTAAGAGCTCTAGAGATAAAGCTACTGTCAACAGACACGTTTCAGCACACAAGTGAATTTCTTACAGGATCTACAATGTGTTTCCTTCATGGATGAGTGTATCAGCTGATCTGAAATCTTGTTACCCTTGTTACATTACACGTCTTACAACAGATTTTGTCTTAATAGATGGGTAGAATCTGCTTTTAAAAATACCACCACACCATCATCGTGGAGGAAACAGTGAACAGCCGAGCTCTGACGGCACTCATTCCTTGTCTGTAAGTAGAAAAAAATTTCAAAGTCACAAATGCTATTGTGAGCAACTAAAAAATTGGTATTTTTCGAAATCACTGGAAGGATTCCATGAGATCTGACATGAGTTGCATCAAAAAATGAGAGAAGCAGCAACCACCAAGGGGAAAAAAAAATAAATAAAAAATCTACTGCCTTCGTATCTTGGTAGGGCAGATGTATCCCTTAAAATAAGTTTTTAAATTAAGAACATATGGATATTTGAATTTTTATCAGGTGCTCCAGGCCCTAGAATAAAAGTAATGGAAGGCATTAAGAAGTTCATTTTATTCTTTTACAAAGGAATCAACTTACTGGCTATTCGTTTGCTTAAGTATTATATATAAAATAAATATAATTTATAAATATAATTTATATATTTATTATACAGCAAAATCTAATGCATTTTTAATAAATTATACTATTAAAAAAATCAGTAGCTGAAATATTTTCTTAATGTAAAGGGTTTTTTTGTTTCACTACTTTCTACTTGCTGTCATAATGCAGTATTAGTGCACAAATATGACAAAGTCAGTGCAAAAAGATCTTCCTACTCTGTACAAGACTTAAAGACAAGAAGGACTTAAAATTCATTCATTAATTTCATAATAAAGATGCTGATCCAGAACACTTATGGCAAAATTCCCATGTTCTGTCAATAGGTTTTGAGTGTGGGGGTGAATTTATTCGGGCCAGGCAGCAAGTTTGGGAGAGCAGTTACAATGCAACCCCTCAAGGGCAGCTACTTTAAGCCGCCTGCTGAAAAGTGGCTTTCATCTTGACTTAATTCACAGTAACATATCTGAAAGCTACAGCACACGGCCAACTGCTTCTCATCACACAGCAGTGCTCGGCACACCTCTGCATCCCCATTCCCTTCCCAACTCAGACAACCTTACTACTGCAGCCTTCAGACACGCGTGGCTAAGCTTAAGAAACACCAATGGCCTGCCGCTGGACATTTCAAATGCCTGGCTTACATTTAAATCATTAAACTTCTTACCTTTTTTTACGCATGGAACTTATTTTGAGGCCTGAAACATCTATTCTGATTAAAACCTTATACACGTACAATCATACGCAGAAGCACCCTAAACTGACTATTTTGGATGATTCTGCTTACCAGTAAAACAGGTGCATCCAAGATAATACTAGTTCCGATTTCCATAAACTTCAACCAGCTCTCCTGCCATGCAAGGAATCAAGTTCCTCCACGCCCAAGAGCCGTTTTTTTAAAAAGCTTCTTCCCCAAACCGATGAGGCTAGGGAGAAATTTCTCCTCCTCTCTCACTCTCAGAAGTTTGATGTAGCAGTACCCTAAATGCTCAGCCATTGGGAAGCAAAATAAATCATGAGTGGTTTTAACTTTCCATCAGTGGCTGGATACAACAGCCGCTTGGAATTCCATTACATGAACAAAATCCTGTCTCTAACCAAGCAGGTGAAATAATAAGAGTGCAAGAAAATACCTAGCTTCTACTCAAGGCTTTATATATGCTTATAACGTAACCAAAGTTATTCTCTGCAGATCTAGACTTACAATGTCCTGGCTGAGACACAGATCAGTGTAACAGTACATGAAGTGAAAAAAAATCACGTAACACAACAAAAGCGGAAAAGACAACGTCATAAACCAGCACAAAACCACCTGTACATACAAGTGTTTGAGCTAAATACTGTTTGGAAAAGGAATGTAGTAGTAAAAAAAGGAAACAATGTACTCTCTGATGCATGTTGCTGCCCGGGAAATAATACTTCATAAAGAAATAGGACTACATCAAAGACATATCTAGTTATCATAAAATCCCCCTCCTTAGGAGAGCAACCTGCAAAAACTTGTTTATGGCACAGGCAACAAAGTCAATAAAGGGATACCATAGTTTGGATTCTTTGTATTTTAAAGAATGTCAGAGGGTTTTTTTAGAAGGGCAAGGGAATTCCTTATACAGCATTGATCGAGCGCTTACCTTAACCATGAAAAACACTAAAGGCTATAAAGAAGTGCACATTTCCTCTGTGTGATAAAACACAAAAGAAGTGTTCAAAAACTGAACCCATCTCTGTTTGGAAGGATCCTAATGCTATTTCAGGCTTAATCAATATTTCTTTTGGTCACAGTAGATAGATACAGCTGAAACTTGCACTTGCCGCTAGAGGTAGGCAGCTTTGCACATTGATAAAGCATTAAATCTTTTCCATAGTGAAAGCTGTAAAAACGTTTAAAGTGCTGGTCGTATGACAAACAAGAACAAGAAAGTCGAGGAGCATAATAGAACCATTTTCACGACTTTTACGAATGAAGAGCCTTGACTTTTTACACACGTTTCAGTAATTCCAGTCTCCACCAAGGCTACAACAGCGTACTCATGGCTACACATGAGCCCACACCACGAGGTCTGATCGCCTCTCAGGTGAGCTGAGCGAGTTTACACCCGCCAGCCTGCCGAGGGCACGGCCTTCCTTTAAGAAACGCTGACCGGAGCTGGAGAGGGCGGACGGGCGGGGTGGTGCAGCTCTGCCTCCGCCGGGCTGGGGAACCTGACCCCGTTCGGCAGCGAGCAGCACCTCTTCCCCCTCGGCCGGCCCCTCCGCGGACGTTAGTGGAGGTGGGGGAGCGCCACTGGGGGGGGTGTCTCCCCTTCACCTCAGTGTCGTTGGGAAAGGGAAGGAGGCGACTGCGTTGCCATAGAAACCCCCAATCCCTGCCGCCCCCCAGCTGAGAGCAGCCGCTGCCACAGCTCCTCAGGGCCGGGCGCCACCGTCCCCGAGGGGCTCCCTCCCTGGCCC
>NW_008795026.1:17740-52348 GCF_000699145.1 Aptenodytes forsteri | reverse complement strand
CGGAGGGGGCGGGGCCGGAGGAGGGGGCGGGGCTAGCGTTCCCGCCCTGCCCCCGGCCTCCGCCATGTTCTCCGCGGAGTTACTTCTCCGCAGTCCTTTCCCGGGAAGGTTCGGAGCCGCGTCCTGGCCCGTACTGCAGCCTACGGGGTGTCGTCTTCCCTCCCTGCGGTGCCCCAGGGGCCGTGTTTTTCCCCGGCAGGCCAGGCCTGCGGCGTGTGAGGTCACTTGTCCCCCTCTGGAGGGCTCCGCTCGGGGCTGAGGCGTTCAGGCAAGGCTGGTGCTGGGTGCCAGCCCTGAGGCACTCCAGGTCAAAGCCTGAGGCAGGGTGCGGTAGGGAGTGCTTCTGAGGTGCTGGGGGCTTTACACGTGCCCTTTTAGTGCCCAGGTCCACCCCCTTCTCTTTAAGGGTCTGTGGTGGGGGACAAATGCTTAAAAGCGAGATCCTGCCTTGCCTCTTGTTTGAGGCTGCCCCGCTGAGCGGATAGCAAAGACTTCAACTGCCTTGCCCAGAGGACCAGGGAAGATGGTATTATTTTGTCTGATGAAAAAGGATACCTGAAAATGATTGCATGATGGTATTTTGTATGACTTTTCCAGAGGTGCTCCCCCCCCGCCCCTCAACTCCCAAATGTCTTTTTGGCACTTTATTAATGCAGAAAGTGTTCAGCTGCAGCAGTGACCATGTTCTGGGTGAGGATCTGTGTGAAGTGGACAGGACTGTCTTCTTGGGACATCTTTTTGTTACACTTGTTACTTCATTATGGTAGAACAGTAAAGATGCTAATAGTTTATTAGTGAAAAAAAAAAATACCGTGAGAGAAAAAAATGTGTAAAGGGATAAGGAAAAAAAGATACATTCAGGTATTCACATCCTTGTTTGATGCTGGTTGTAACCATAAGTAGAAGACATAATGGCCTTTTACTTCTGCTAATTTAAACTTTGCTTATTTTGACACAGATCACATTTTCTAGCATTGTCGAGTGCACAATGTCCTCATCATAATTGCAAGTGGAGTGTATGATTCTTAAGAGATCTGCCTTGACCAAAGTCCTTCCTTAACTGCAGTATTTCTACTATTTTATCTTGTTGCAGCAGTGGGAAGCATATGATTTAAGGCATCTCCTAAGACAAATGTGAAATGCATTTGTTGTTTAATAAATTGCATTTTTTTCAAAGATAAAATTAAGGGGGTTTTTTGTTCAGAGTTTAATTGTGTACTGGCTTCAGGCTAATGGTAACTATCCGTGTTTCAGATGCTGTTATGCATAAAGTATGTAATTTTATTGGATTCTGAACTCGAAAAGAATGAGGCAGTGTGAAGTTTTCTCTGTAAGTAAATACTGACCAAAGTGCCTTACTACATTTCAGTATGCGTTAGTCCATTAAGAGGTTGATGACTTCTTTTCAAACACAATTTTCATGCATACTTTAAAGTCATTTCTTGTTTTCTCTTAGAGATACTGAAATTCTGATATTTTTGTTTTATTCTTTGATAAAAGGAAATAATAATTTCATTCATAAACCTAATCATCATTTCATTATCCATAATCACCAACGGATTATTCATTTAGTAAAGTTAATGTTGTGTCTTCAAGGGCAGTCATCATCTTTTGTACGTTTGATTTAAAGTGGATTTTTTTTTAACAGACAGAACCTTTTTTTTTACATTATGCAATTTAAAAATTGCTTTTCCTCTTTTTTTGTGCATCAAAGAACTTTTTAAGGATAGTTGCTGCTATTAATATATATAATACAGTGTTTCTTCAACCTTTCAGATCAACAATTCATTACTTGAAGGAGAAAAAAATTACAGTGATCCCTTCGTATCCCGGAATCGTTGTGGTTGGAAGGGATCTCTGGAGATCGCCTAGGCCAACAAAGATCATATTTACTGAGGGCTGCTAAAAACATGAGTATTATAATAGTGATAATTTTCTGTTTTCTGTGTGTATGTTTATCAAGCCTGAACTAAAGACAATGTTACGCAAAAACTATTGTAGGTAAGGTTTTCTTTGTTATGCAGTAAATCTTTCAGCCTTTCATCATGTTTGTGTTGTTTTAGGAAAGTGGTAAGATGATCTAGTTTACAATGTTAGTTGTTTGCTTTTGGTTTTGGAAGAGAAGGAACATGATGTGTGTATGAGTCCGGGGATTATTTTTCAACTTCCATGAAAATCTGATCATCTTTGGCTAAACTGTGAATTTCTGAGAACACCAGAGTGAGCAAACAGCTGTTGAGCCAAAAAGGAAGTGGTGGAGAACTGAACAGGTCTCAGGAGTGAAGCCAGGATGTTGAGGTAAGGGGAGAAGTAAGGATGGAAATGCCTGGAATGTAAGTGTTTGATGGGTGAATAATCTTTGTAATAAGTAAGAGTATAAAGATGATATTTCCTTAATAGTAGTAGGTTCGAGAATGCTATAGAATTTCCCAGCTTCTTCTGTCTGCTGCTCCATTCCCTCTTTGTGAGGTTTGACAGTCACAGCATTCAAAGTAAATGTTAAAAGGATTTAGAAATACGCTTTAAGAATGATTTGGAGCCTGAGAAGTATGAATTATGATGTGAGGTTCAGATGGATTTTGTCTACAGAAGAGAAGATGGAAGGAAACGTGATAGCAGTTTTCAAATAATTAAGAAGAAATGTGGAATAAACTCATATTCATGTCCTTGATAAGTGAAACAAGAAGTAACAGGCTGAGAGTGCAGTTCAGGAAATTCAGATGAAGCACAAGAAAAACCTTTTTTGGCAGTGAGAATAGTGAAGCACTAGAATACGTTGCATCTGAAGGTTCTGGAGTCACCATCTGTTGTAATAAGAGACTAAACAAGTATCTCCAGGAATTACATCAGTAGAGTTGATGCTGTTTTGGGCTAAAGTGTGAACTAGTCGGCTTTAGGACATCACTTCCGATGCCATTTTTTAAAATATAATTATAGAACTACAAGTAGAAAATGCTTTTCATAAACAAAGACCTCTTTAATCCTCCAGGAAAAGCTGTAATAGGTTCTGTAGTTGGGATGAGAGCTACGTAAATTCAAGATATGAAGAAGACCTGCATTTTAAGACCAGCTAATCACTGAAAAAAATCCCCAAAGGACATGGTAGATTCTACATAGCTTGAAACCAAAAGTGTTGTAGCCTATCTATAATTTATGGTCATGACTCAGATGTAACTGTTTGAAATTACTGTATTTAGTCTGTATTTTACGGGATGTGAAACTTGGTGATCTTAAATCCTATTTAATTTTATTGTGTGACAGTTTTCCTGGAATATCATATTCTACGTGTCTGCATAAGCAAGACATTCAAGTAATACAGTCTACTGTTTTAGACTCCTTCATGTCCAAAACCTGCTGTAAAAGCCACAAAAATACATTCACAGAACAATGTACAATGAGCACAGTCTTTGCTGTGATTCTCTGGAAATGGTGTGCCTGTAGCTGCCTCGTGCTGCTGGATTAAGCCCTGAAAAGTTGCAGAATATCATCCGGAATAAAGCTGTGATTTTAGACGACAATCAGGCGGATGCCCAGATCTTCTGGGTTGGCTTTTTTTTTTTTTTGCACTGTTTACAATGAGGGAATATTTGTAGAAATCTAATGAAAAATACTGCAAATGAGTTTACAGCCGCTCTGGTTTTGACTGCTGGATGAGGCGTTAGTTTCTCCACTGGCACAGAGGAGTGAGAGAGAGTTCCTTGAGTCACTAAGGCAGTTGGCATGTCTGAGCGTCTATCACAACCGGGCCATGTATGAGCAAAGGGCTCTGCAGATAGCGGTAGCAAAACAGTGACTACACATACATTCTTAATGACTGCCATTTCGTGTAAGTAGGAGATACGGAACCAGCGTGATGGCAACTGGAAGCAAAGAAAGAAACTAAATTTTCAAGCCATTTTGATAAATCGGATACCCCAGCTAGCTAGAGAGGAGGGACAGGCAGAGCTGAAATCCGGGAGGCTTTGGAGAAAGGAGATAAATCATTTCATCATTAACTTTGTTTTAAATTTGCTTCCTTGCATTAATCTAACTATTAAATACTGTATTCTAGTTCACTAGCATGTATGGTTGGTTGGTTTGGTTTTAGTTTGTAAAGCTGTTTGGTATTACATAATTTTTACAAGTTGCATTCTTGACATGTTGAAGTTTAGACTTTAATCTTACAGGGAGCTACAGTAAGAAATAGGTTTGAAACCAAATGGCTCGGTCTTTGCTAGTGCTCTTGCGTTTGTCATTTCATGGTTGTGTTTGGAGCCATGCAACAAAAGGTGAGACTTCAAGAATAAACTGTGTTAGCATGATTGCATCAGAAATGCTGGAAATCTTTCAGAGATTGTAGTAGCAATATTTTGCATGCTCTTAGCATCTTACTTTTGAGAAATATAAAATGCTTCAAAGATACTGTTTTTCAGAATACTAAGAAGAAACAGATGGAATAACTTGAACTTCAGGCACTGAGCTAATTTTCAGACTTACTCAGTGTACATTAGGTCATTAGGCAGAAAGCTGCTTTGTGTACCAATGCGTTTAATGTGTACTTCCCATAAAAGCTATTTCCTGTTATTCTGTAAAGCCAATTAGCTATTTACCAAATAGCAAATTTCACGTCTGTGTGATTTCTTACTTCATCGTGCAGCATGAAAAAAGGGAAATGGAAATCATATAAATTATTATCTCGATAAATACATCATGTACTTTATACTATTAGATTCTCTTCTAAGAGGGATTGGGCCACACCTTTAGCTTATCTCAGAGATACTTATTAGCCAGAACCCCTCGTTTTTTCTGTGACAGAGTCATGCCTTTAGATATTTTGTATAATATAGTAGTTTGTGTGTGGGGGTTTTGGTTTTATTATATATGTAATACTTAGTTATTCTGCATTCCAAGTAAAGCAAAGAAGATGTATTTCCCCACTACTTTTCTTTTTGCCTGCTGTCCCATATTACTCTTGTTCCGGGGATATAATATTTTGTAAGAGACATTCCTGGAATCTCATCTAGGTCTTGAAATTAAGGAGAGTCCCGAAGCTTCTGGCTAGCAGCTGAATTAATTCAGCCCATGATGGATGCATTTGAGTTTGCATTGCAATAAATGTGTGTGCATTATTTAGAGATAGCTCTTAATGTGATATGTCAGAGGTTATAGTATTTCTCAGATTGTGGGCATGCCTCTTTCCCTGTCTGCCAGTTTAGGTTACAGGCAGGAGGGAGGATCGCAAATTCTCTGAAGTCGCAGCTGTAGTAAACAGAAATCTCTGCAAATAATTTTCATTGCAAGTGTATCCGATGAAATGCTTGAATTACCAAGGAGAATGAAATTTTATTGCTGAGCAATGAACTGCCTCCATTACATAAACTTGTAAGAAATATCATTTATGAGCTGTAAGCATCAGGGTTAATAACTGTTACACTGCTCCAAATATGTGTTATAAAGTAATATTGTCCTATGAAAATCTGCTATCAATTCTCAAACTGTGTACGTATGTATATAGAGCTAGGTGGGGATTAGAAAACGAAGGGCTGATGTAATCAAACACTAATGATTTTGAGTATTTGAGAAGGCCATAAGTGTTCACAAGTTGTTTTGGTACTTAATCGTCCATCCTATTAAATACGTGTGCCCCTTTTTTGGTCCACATTTGACTTTTGTTTGTTGGATTGAAGAGCCATCCACTATTAAAGCTCTCATTTGTCTGTAAGTCCTTATGATGTGATCAAGTCAGGTCTCCGCTTCTTATTTGGATGACCGAGTACTATGGGAACTATCGCTGAATTCGCTGACTGCTTTATTCTGTACCACATTTTTCAAAGATACTTACCTGAAGGACATAACCAAGATGGTTTTGATTAGCTTGTTTTCCTTTTAAACACACAAGCTTGTTTCCCCAAAAGACTCTAAAGATCTATACACGGAATGGGAAGTGTACTTAGTTTTTTGCTCTATTTGGCATTAGTGCCTTGTCATCAGTGCGGTCATCGGGGGGACCATATTCATGCAGTTATATCTGTGTGTTCCGTGTTGCTGTCATGTGGCTGTCCTGCAAAAGGTCAGCTGAAGGGCCATTGCACCAAAAGCAGAACGACTTTCCCAGGCACTGATCAGTGATAATTCTGCTGCGAGCAGAGGCAAGGAAACCATGTAGTTCACGCTCTGAAAATTTGTGTGTAGTGCTGTTGCAGATTTGAGGGCTTAAGAGAAAACCAGATTCTTAATGTAGAAAAACTAGGATTTTCTACTGAGAAATTCTGTCTGTCATGATATCACTCATGCAGGTTTACCAAATTTCAGAACGTTGCATTTATGAGGAGGAACTGTTTATTTTTAACTCTAAAGTTACTTGGAAAACTTTTTTCATTGCATGTGGTAGGGAGGCAAAAATAACAGCTGATTTCTGTTAATATCTGCTTTTTGCTATGATTGTGATTTGTGTTTATTTTTATTATGCCCAAAAGAGACGTCCTCTATTCATGTGGTGTTGCTGTCTTTAAAGAAACTAAAAATACACCATGCCTGTGCTCCATCTGACATGATTTCTATTCCTTGCTCTCCAGAGATGGAGATTTTGCCTTCAGGAGAGTATTTTGACGTCTGTGTTCATACCTATTTGCTGTTACGTGCACAGTTGAATTTTCTGTGTTTTGTGGGGGTTTCTGTGTGAAACAGTGGTTTGCATTTGCTGATGCTAATGGAGGATCATCGGCATCACTGTGTTTGTCTCAGAATCACTTGTGGTCAGTGTCAGCTAATGGGCACCAGAAGGTGCTAATAAGCTCCGCAATTAGCAGTCGTGATTTGTCTCTGTAAGAATCTTAACCTAAATTAAAACAATTAAAAGGTACTTTATATCACATTCAATAGCATTCTTCATCAGTGGTTGCCACGATCTAGTTACATATTGTATGACTTTGTTTTGCAGGATCCATTTCTTGAAAATATGGAATGTCTTTCTCAGGCTCGAGTAGTTTTCCTTCCAGCTATTATGGTTGAAGTTACTAGATGTTTTTAGCGTGTAAGTAAAGTAATGTTGATTTTTCCATTGAATTTTTGATAAATGTGTTTGTTTTCTCTCTGTAAAACACTTTTTTACTCCAACTTTCTGTCCATGAGTGTTGTATGACTAATAGCGAGGCTATTGAATAGGTCAGTGTACAAATTGCAGAGTTAGATTTACAGATACATCAGTTGACGATAGTGACTTACTTGAAAATGAAGTTCCATTCCCTCTTGTATCTGTCTGGTATCTTGTGTACATCTTGTAATTCTAGCCATTTATAGACATAGTATCTTAAAGATACAGACGTATCTTAAAGGGAGATGTATTAGAAGGATTAGGTTTTCAATGATCTGAATTTCAGACTTCTCACGTATAGTAGGGGGTCCTTGGTCAGTGAGCTATTGAGGGAAGGTCCCAATCAGATAGGAAAAGGAGGGAAATCATGCTGAATTTGTTAGGAACTTAAATAGCAGTCTCCTTCCTATAAATGGGAAAAACAGGAAGAGAAACCTTGTATGAACCCTTTTCCCTCTAAGACAGAGGCACATGTTGTGTGTCTATTATCCCGCTGAATATAGGAGGCACAGATTTCTAGGATTATACCACAGAGTATTTCTCAGTAGATAGAAGCTAGCAGACGAGGCAGCTGGATAGAATTTGAGGATAAGAGGGTCATGCAGTGTGCATGAACTGTCAGATGCCTTGATATCTTTAATGACCGTATTTATCTGATCGGTAATTTAAAGCAGCATCTAGTGTTTAGAGTTATGGCACAGTCACAAGGTACATTTAATTATGCAAAAATCTGTTTTTTCAGCTCTTGACATCTGCACACTCTTAGTCATTAGACTAATGGTGGTGTGCTAATGCTACCAAGAAAAAAATACTTTTCTTGTGCTCTGGCAATAAAAAGGAAAAAGAAGAGTGCTATACTTTGCAGTTAATGGAAGAGACAGGTCCATGTCAAGAACATAGTAACTAAATTAAGCAGAGTTAGTCATTTTTATAATGAACATTATCTTTTTGTTGTTAAACTTCAGCTTTTTTTTTCTTTTTTTCATTATACTGAGGAATAATGAATGAAACTGCGAAGAAAACAATGTTCTTACTATGAAGCTAGTTTTCTGCCTCCTCCCCCTCCCTTTAAGAAACTGCCTTCCTAATAGGAGAAAGTAAATTTCACATAGTAACACAAGCAAAGTTACTTGTCTGAAAGTTTTGCTCTTAGCTGCAAGTCCTAAGGCTATCTTTTAACAGCTACAGATAAAAATCTTGTTGTTTTCCATGCCTTCCTCTTTTCTGATTGTCGATATTACAGCGTGCAAAAAGGGCAGAAGGAGTGCAACTCTTTTCGCTCCTTTGAGTTCTGTCTTTACTCCCTGTGCCCCATTTTTCACAGGGACAGATTGATGAAGAAGATACGGCAGAAAAAATACGTCCAGGTAAGGATCTTTTTTGTTTTTAGTGATAGTAGCTGGTACAGCATTATAAACATGGCCTCTTTCTGACTGTAACAGATATACTGCCATTATGGAATGATGCTTTACTGATCTTTAAAATTCTGCTCGCCTAATTGAACTTGTCTTGAGAACATGCTATTGCTTTCTGGAAAAATAACTTACACTGGAACATAAAATGGCTTATTGTTGTTTGCATCACAGAACACTTAGCGTCTTTATTTCTTTAAAACCGTCTTTAGTTGTTTCCTTTGCTGATGATACCTATCAAGCAAAGTGTTTGTTTTTCTGTTTGCATGCATTAGGGCTGCCTGGCTTTTAAGGACAGAGTAGTTCCTTCAGTAGAATTCTTCCTGCAAAACCCATAGTAACTCTTATCGTCAGGAAAGATGACAGGAAAGATTTAGAAGCAACCCAAGAAAGAGTAAAAAAATTTTTGGACAGTAATGGGTTCTGTTGATGTAACTGTAAAAGAAATAACTGTACTTAGCAATAGGGCTTACCATTAATTTATACCTGTTACTGTCCAATACCTGTTGCTAGGAGGCTTTATACATAACTTTTATTTAAATAAATATAAGCGATTTCAGATACGAGGATAAATGTTGTGGTTTTTATTTTGCTCAAACAAGGTTTGTATGTTTTAACAGAAGTTATGGCATAATGTGATACTGAATGTATTTTGGGCTCTGATCTTGTATGTATGAGATAGTATATTTTACTCTGAGATTTTGTCTTTATAAGGCACAATGAACATACATCATAGCCTGGGAATAATAAAAAATAGAGATTAAGGAATGAAAAAACAGTAATATGTAACTCGAATTTCTAACCAAAAACTTTTAACAGAGGGCAAAATTTGTGCCGATATTTAACGTATGCTGGAAAATTCATCTGGTTAAAACCTCAGAATGAAATGTGAAACAGGACAGCTTTTGCTTTTATAGATTTTTACATATATATTTGATTGAACCAAAAAACCTCTTTGTTTTTAAAAAATGTAACTGATTTCAGCAGAAAGAAAAGAATTGATTAATATTTAGGTGATTATTCTTCAGAAGTATCACCCTCATACTTTTTCCTTTTTTACAGTGTTTCCAGTGAGATCACAAAATTTCATTTATTGCTGTTAGAAGAGCAACCAAGCTCCTCCCTCCGTTCCTCCCCCAGGCATCCCAATACAAAAGAAAACTTTCTGCATGGGAGCTAGCTAGGTACATAGGATGTTCTTTTGAACAGAATGGTGAAGGTGAGAAAATGCAGACTTTCTGCCTCTTTGAAGATACAAGCTAGCCGAAATTAGCTTAAGAAATCAGTGTGAAGGTTTTTTGTTTTGAAAGGGATGTTGTAAGTATTTTGGTTTTGCTAAATATTTGTATACTGTGAGAAATTTCAATTGCTGATTTTCTTAATTTAGATCTATGTATGTTTGATCAAAATATTCAAGAATATATGTTTACATATGTGTATATATATGTAAAAAATATGTGCACACATGCTTTTAGGTGTGGTTTTATTTTAGGTACAGGTAGCATGTACATAAGAAAATGTGCCTTTAATGTAGAATTACTTTTTTGCTGTAAACATGCAGCTCTTCCTTTAGTTTACATGTGGCAGTGTAACATTTTACTAAACATTAAAATATTTCTCATATTAATTACTGACTACTTTTTGTCTTGTTGGTTTGTTATATTGGCTTATGCACAGTAGTCTTCAAGCTGGCTTCAGTACTACCTAATCTGAGCTGTACTTATCTTGAGATAGTGGAATTTCTTTACCTACACAAATCTGGAACGTTTTTCTCACAAAAATGCTGGTGAGGGATTTTTTTCAGGATGTTTAAGTAACGCACAGTCTAGCCTATTGCATACATTTCTGATTTTGGAGGCAATGAGTGAATAGATTTTATTATATTATATTGATATTGTGAATAGCTTTTTATATTACATCTGGTTTAAGAAAAAAACACCGGCAGATATTTATCCAAACACAAAGTTTTTGTTGGCGGGGGCGGGAGGGAGTGGGGGACAAAGTGCTAGGTGGAAGAAATGGCCATGTATTTTAGAGACAGGAGTAGTCCAATAAAATGTCCAAGTTTGATTTTAGAAAGGACTAAAATAAATCTGTTAAATCTGTTAATTAATATTGGTAGTTAAATAGAAGAAAATGGTGATCAGAGAGCAGAAGTGTTTTCTCTTTATTGGAACTGAGTAGGTGATAGCTTTTTACAAGGTGTCGTACAACACAGAAAAGAGAGAATTCCTAGCCTATTTCATAAGGTGAAGCTGTGAGCTGCTTTCTCATTTTTTTCTTTTTCCAGATGAACAGTGGTGCACCTGTTTCAAAAATATTTGAGCTACGTATAAAAAATAGTGTGTTTATTCCTTTTTTAATCATCTTTTTTGTGGAATATAAGTTATTTTTAATAATGGGGATTCATTACAGTATACATATCTAGTGCATCCGTGGTGATGATGAACTTGGAGATGCTTATAATATTCAGAGTTTTCAGATCAGTGTTTCCTGTTGTATATAGTGAACTGATTGAATGTAAAGTTTAAAATCTGAAATAGCTAATGCAGACCATTGTTTTTGCTCACATCTGGTTCTGCTCTTGTGGGTCACACAGGAACGTGACTCTAGAGTGTTAGAGGTCTCTGCTTAACAGCAAGGAAAGTTTTGGCAGCTATGGAATGATTCAGTGCAAGATCGATAGCTATATTTAGGTGTCTAAATGCAGCTCCCTGTCTGTGATCTAGATGTTTAAACTCCCATTACAGTCAGTGGAGATTTAGTTAATGTTGTCACTGGAGTTTTAGATGATTTTAAAGTATCTGTCTCCCTTTGGTCATTTGACTGTCTCTACAGCCTTGATTGACTATACATATCACTAGATACCCACTGACTGTAATGGGAGTTAGGATGACTTGTTCACATGCAGGACCTCAACAAAGATGTCTTTATCCACAGACTGCATCCATCCATAACATCTTTGTGTTTCTGTATATCTGGCCTAAGTGTTAATACAAATTTGTATATTTTTAAGATACTAAAAAGGCTACTAATTTTGCTGATAGAGCTGAAAAGGCCACTTGGTTCCATGAACCAAAATTGAATGTGATGGATGCACTTAAGTGTAGTTAAGTACTCCTTCATGAAATACTTGGAAATATCTGGTTCTGGATGTTTTGTTATTATCATTGTCTGAACTGTGTATAAGATGTATTAAAATTTGATTTTGCAACTGCCCGCTTAAAATGAGTTTTCACAAATACACAGATAGGTCAAAACAAGCTTTTTGGAAATACTGTGGATAAGCACTGAAAAAGGAACAGGGCTCTGACTAGAGGGCCATGGTTTAGTGGGCATGGTGGTGTTGGGTTGACGGTTGGACTTGATGATCTTAGAGGTCTTTTCCAACTTTAATGATTCTATGATTCTAGAGCATAGATTTTAATAACTCCAGTCCTACGGTGGTGAATCTCATGGTAAGTATTGCTACATGTTTTATTCTTTTTTTTTTTTTACTTATTCATTTTAAGATACTTCTTGACCTATGTTAAGCATATAGTTATTTGATTTTGTGCTTTCAAACAAAATCCTACCGTGGGGACACATTTTTATTCTTTATTCCCATGTGAAAGAGTCTATTAAATACATACTAAAACCAAACTAAATGGATAGTTTACCCTTTATTTTTTCAGATCCAGGTGCACACAGGAAATATTCAGTGGGTGGCTATTGACAAGGGAGCGGATAGAAATAATTTGAGACTCAGAATTGGTTATTATACATGCTAGAACTAGATTGAAACACAAATAAGGACATCTTTCTATATATGTTCCTACTAGTTTTCCTATCTTATATTTGGGAAACTCCTCCTCAAAAAATGCCCCTTCCTGACTTTGATAGTGTTTTGCTGAGCAGTTCTATTAGTTTAAATTACAAGGGAGCGGATAGAAATAATTTGAGACTCAGAATTGGTTATTATACATGCTAGAACTAGATTGAAACACAAATAAGGACATCTTTCTATATATGTTCCTACTAGTTTTCCTATCTTATATTTGGGAAACTCCTCCTCAAAAAATGCCCCTTCCTGACTTTGATAGTGTTTTGCTGAGCAGTTCTATTAGTTTAAATTCCTCTCTTACGGACTGCTGAATATCTTACGGTCAATAGTTTGATTGTTGTTACCTTGCTGCATATAAAAGGAACTCTACATGTTTACATAGCCTGTATTGGAAATTAACAGATCTGGACTCTAGCCTTGTATTTGCCTTCAGCAGCATGCTTTAGGTAGTGTATTGTCAGAATTTTCCCAGACTAACTTGTATTTACACACCCAAGTTTGTTTTCCCAGGTTCTAGAAGAAATCCCATTCAGGGATTAAGTGCTTTAGCTTACTTCTGGGAACACTTGTTCTGTAGCTTCCCTCCCAGAGTCATTTACTAGGGAGACTTTTCTATCCAATGCGAAGACTGAAATTATTTCTAAGGGTAACACTTTACTTTAGTGTCTTGACTTAAAAAATCAGCTAGTTCAGCAGCATATGATGAGGTGGCTGAGTTTAGCTGAGCTTCAGGAATTTCAAGTAGTTACTGTCTTTTCAAAATTTTTTAGTCATCTGTATCACAAGGATTTTTTTCAGTCACATCTTCTTAGCTTCCTTTTTCCTAACCTAAGTCACAATCTATAAATGCTTGGCAGTTGATGAAAGGCCAAAAAGCCTGTTGTTCCATGTGAGCCCAAGCACACTGCTGGTACAGGTCTTCCGAGGCAATCCTCTCACGTTGTCCATGAATGTTTGTTCAATTATGACTTCTAGTCACTGCTGCTGAAGGGAATGTGTAAGGTTTTTTTGCTCTTGACCACTGCTTTTGACAGATTCAGCCTTCATTTTTTTTAAAATTCCGAAATCCTTAATACTAAAACAATGTTTGTATTAACTAAAACCATTTTCTTTGCTTCATTTATTACAGTCAATGTAGTTACCTAAAAGCTCAGTCTCTCTGTTGTCCTTAAAACTGCTTTGAAGATTAATTTTATCTTCTTAGAATTATCAAAAATAGAAAAAAAAGAACATGTTGATTTTCACTTTATCTTTTGAGCTTTCCATTGGAAGTGGGTCTGTGTGGTTTTGCAAAGTAACAGTTCTTTGATTATATTCTTTCAGTTTGTTACCATGGTAAATTTTGATCTCTGCGTTGTGGTCCCTGATCAGATCTGAACTTGCTTGTAAAGTCCCAGAGGAGGAAAAAAAAAAAAACAACCCAAATCCCCTAAACCAAAACAAAATCATTGCACAATCATTCTGGCTACATGCATTTGCATATTCTTTTTAAAGAAATATATCTATGTTTTTAAAGAAGAGAGCTGTAATTAGAAGAGAATATTGATTCTCTGTCATGGGCCACATGTGAGCTCACAAAACTGAAGCGGCACAGCTGGACCTCAGGCAATCAAAAATGCAGAGTGTTTTAAAGACTAGTTGGTGACCAAAAGTGTTTATTAGATGGGAGCAATTGGTTTTGACATGAGTCACAAAGGGCGAGTCATCCTGTAATGGGTCAAAATTTTCTTTATCTTTTGTGGATGAGAACTGCAGTCATGTAAATTGCTGTCATCTACAAGTAATGTGGTAAATTCGGGCCAGAAGTCATTAGTAACTGATTACTTACAGTGATTTGCCTTAAGTCACTTCAGTGCTGCTCACTACCTTGCCACCCTTCCCCTTTGTCAGTGATTTAAGCTCAAGCAGAATAATTGAAAATAAATTCTTGAAGGTACTCTGCTAATCCCCAGAAGAATTGCAATATTTGTGACTATGTCAGAAGGTGAATTTGCTTCCTCGTATTTACCTTTCCCCAGGCTGGTATGGGAGGCAGAATTGACCCATACCTGTCAGCATGAATAAACAAGGCAATGACTCGGATCAAAATCCGAGTAGTTAATAGTAATTAAATTTGTTTCCTCTGATGTGTATGAAAGAGTAGTTATTAAACAAATAGACATAACCAAGATCTCCAGAAACAGCAGGCACTCTAGTGCAGAGCTACAAAATATTAAGACACCTGTAAAATTCTAGGAGAGTCTAATCTTCCTATTGACATGCAGTTGTGAGGAGTGCAGTACCAGATTTACTTGATTATTTGGTTGGTAGTAGTCCTTGATGGTGTCTTTAGGTTGTTTTAAATTCTGCATAACAGTCAGTGGGTATGGAGCTTCACGAGCGTTGATCAGTGGTCAAATCACCTCCTAGTGAAGTTTGTTTGGAGGAAGTGCAGGTCCCTGGCTTTTCTAAGCACATAGAACAGGGGTGGTCACAAGCAGAATTAAGCATGGCAGCTATCCCAGTTCTGTCACTGGTGTTACTGCAATTTTTTGAGAACTGCTTACTAAATGATTCTTAATTACCAAGTCTTGGTGTGAAAGTATGCAGGAGTCATTGTCAGCAAAGTTAGTGAAATAATACCAAGCAGCACACTATGCTTTGTAGTGTGATGCATCATACCTTTTGTACGCTTGTGGTAAGTCATGTCAAGCTAAATTAATTTCAACAGGTATCTTATAAAAACTTCAGGAAATCTGGAGGCATATTTGAAACTCAGATGTTTCCCAGATACTGCATCTTGGTTTTAGCCTAGGTTTATAAAAGTTTGTAATACAGTTTGTTATTTAATGTCAATGCAAATATTCTTTCATCAAACCACATATGGTGAAGCCTTAGTTGTGGCCACATTCTTAGTTTGCTACTCAACAAAATTAGAAAAAAAGCCTCAGAAGCAGAGCTTCTCAGCCATAAATAAATGGCATGAGGGAAAGAGTTCAGAGTCTGAAGAACAGGAAGAGCAAAGCACAAACGTGACTAACAAATCGGCAGAATCAGAGGAGAGCAAAGCTCAAGACCAGTAAGGTAAAACCTGCCATTTCTTGTGTTGTGTTTACTATAAGCCATAAATATCCCCTTGGATGCACTCAAAACTCAACTGGACAAAACCTTGAGCCAAATTCAGTGTTGGTCTTGCTTTGAGCAGGGGATGGATTTGATGAGCCTCAGGGTCCTTTCCAATTAGACCATTTTGTGATCCCATGTAAGCAGCAGGGGTGGTAGGGATGGAACTGACTTCTGTTTGCAAGAAGTACAGAGGTACAGTAACTAAGGTGCAAAGCTGCTACAGAGATAAACAATTAGGTGATTGTCAGAGTTCTGACAGAGATGTGATTTTGTCACTTCCTAGCTGGAAAGACAAAGGAAAAAATTCTCTCTTCTGCAAACTGAATTATACAGGGTGGATCCAGAATCAGTTGTTGATCTTTGTTGGTTTTGTTTTACATTACCCTTTCTTCTAAATGAACGTGCTTCTACTTGGTTTGCTTTATATCCTGGGGTGCATCAAACACCATGTAACCAGCCGGTCAAAAGAGGTGATTATCCTGCTGTATTCAGCATTGGTGTGGCCTCACCTGGAGTACTGTGTGCAGCTCTGGGCCCCATAATTTAAGAAGGATGCGAAGGTCCTTGAATGCGTCCAGAGGAGGGCAACAAAGCTGGTGAAAGGGCTGGAAGGAATGTCCTATGAGGAGTGACTGAGGACTTTGGGCTTGTCTAGTTTGGAGAAGAGGAGGCTGAGGGGAGACCTCGTTGCTCTCCACAGCTTCCTGAGGAGGGGACACGGAGAGGGAGGTGCTGATCTCTTCTCCCTGCTATCCAGTGACAGGACGCGTGCGAATGGTTCAGAGCTGTGCCAGGGGGGGTTTAGACTGGACATTAGGAAGCATTTCTTTACCGAGAGAGTGGTCAAACACTGGAACAGGCTTCCTAGAGAGGTGGTCGATGCCCCAAGCCTGTCAGTGTTTAAGAGGCATTTGGACAGTGCCTTAATAACGTGCTTTAACTTTTGGTCAGCCCTGAATTGGTCAGGCAGTTGGACTAGATGATCGTTGTAGGTCCCTTCCAACTGAAATAGTCCTACACTATTCTATGCTACGCTATTCTATTCTATTCTAGTTTCATACGGGGTTTCACAGAAGGAAGAAATAATTTGTCTAATGGGTATTAGTTTTAAGTTGTGTATTATTTCTGTTATTTTCTAATTGTCAATAGCTTTCTCTTTTAAGTTACTTCTAGCACTGGAAACAAACATATAGAAGGAAAAATGGATCCCTTTTGGCCATCAGAAACTAACAGCTTTCGACGCTTCACCCCTGAGTCCTTGGCAGCAATTGAGGAAAGAATTGCTAAGAAAAAAAAGCAGCAAGCCAAAGTTAACCGGGAGAATAAGGGCAAAGGAGTTGAAGAACATAAACTTACTCCTCAGCTTGATCTGAAAGTCTGCAAAAAACTGCCGTCTCTGTATGGGGATCTTCCTGTGGAGCTCATTGGGGAACCCCTAGAAGATATTGATCCGTACTACAGTGATCACAAGGTTAAAACTTTCAAAAGCTTTTTTTTATTTAATTTTGTCTGCTGAACTCTTAAGAGATAGTAAAAGGTCTATTCAGGAGGTGCTGGGTTTTGATTGTTCTGTAGACAGATCTTCGAACATTACTAGCATTTTTGGGGGCAGGAGTGCTAAGGTATGCTCCACATTATGTAATGAAAAGGTATTTTAAGTTCCAGTCAGCAATCAATTAATTATGAAAACATGATACACTTGATAGATAAACTTTGGTAGGAAATACATTCTGGGATAATTGATGCTTTGTTTTCCAGAGCAGTTTCTATGATGTCTGTGGGGCTGAACTGACTGTTGTATAAACAGTGCCTGTCAAATAGTAGATCATGCTGGAATTGACGACTTACTGAGGATGTTTTTGCTGAATTACAAATACTATACAAATTAGGGGAGACATATTTGAGAGGTTTCCAGTGCTCTGTGTAGCAAACCCATATATTTTCGTTATAGCAAATTAATCTTCTGTTGTTTTAGGTCTCATCAGCTTTATTGTACCATATTTAAATTGCATATGCTCCATGCTATTGCAAAGTGGTTTGTGTTGTTGCCGATAGGAGTGTGTAAAGTAGATGCTCTAGGAATCCCTTCCAAATGAAATGTTTATTGTATGATTGCTTACTGTTGAGGGGGACTTGACCTGAAGAGCAGAAGGTTCCATCCAGTCCTATGTGGCTGTCTTTTATGTATACCAGCAAGTCACTGGAATATAATAATTTAATCAGAGAACATGCAGAAAGCTTTGTTCCTCTAGAGATTTTTCTTCTCAAAGTAATCAAAGTGATATTCTCGATGAAGAGAAACTAAGGCTGATTCAGTTGAAGAAATTTAGATAAAAGTTAATGAACTGTGGTTTTGATTTAAGAGATTTCATTTTTACTTCATGTGGCAAAAGTACTGAGCTGCACCGACCTAAGGTAGCTTAGAGGGAATTTACAGTGTTACTTGATAATTTAGTGACATTTCAAAATTAAAATTTTTGCTTTGACTGGACTGGATTCTGGCAGTCCTACACAGTATGTGTTTTGTAAATAATCTTTTGTAGCCTATAAAACTATCCAAGAGAAAGGTACTTTTGAGTGTGATTAACACCATTGTTGCAGTCCCAGAATAGTATCCTTTAATTACTTTGACCAAGTGAATATGATCACTTGCTCTTCAAATTCATTCTCCTTACTATTTCTTCCTCACAGGCAATAATGAACTTTTATATAGCTGGTGTCTTTCTTTCAAAATGTAGTATCATCAGGTCACAGCTCCAAGTAAGAATACAGGAAAGCTTTACTCATAATTGCAGTTAGATACAGTTCTAGATGCAAAATTGAAAACCTAAACATTTAATTTTGGGGGAAAATTTTGTTTCATTAAAACAATTCATATACTATGAATCTTTTTTTTTGTAGACTTTTATGGTGATAAATAACAGGAAGACTATTTTCCGGTTTACTGCCATGCCTGCCTTGTTTATAGTTGGTCCTTTTAATCCAGTCAGAAAAGCAGCAATTAAAATTCTGATCCATTCATATCCTTTTATTGGTTTCCCTTATTTCAGTTTTAAAATATACTGTACCATTTTCTGTTGTTCTGTTCCTCTGTTCATATTAATGTAAACGTAAGCTCATGTGGCTGCGATAGAGATTTTTAAAAAGTTATACTGAATGTTGTTTTACAACAGCTAAGATATTTACATGGTGTTGGTACGAGTAAAAATGTCAGAAAGCTCGTATTTCAAGTCAGATTTGCAGATACTGTTATGAAACAACATTTAGAGGCTACTGTATGATATTTTAGCCCTTTTCCAGAACTACTTCTAACTCTCTATTGTGGTCACAAGCTTAAATTTAAAAAAGAAACCAAAACAGTGACTCTCTAGTTATTGAAACATGAAGGATGTGATTTACAGCAATGCTTTGCTGAAAGAGTCTGATGTTATCCTAAGAAATGTATTTCACACTCAAGTTTAGAAAGTTCTGAAGAGCGACCATTTTTTATATTTTTGCAAAAATATAAACATAGTTTGTAAAAATGTGAAGGATCGCAGGTGCAAAACCATAGGTTGAGTAGTTTCTGCTTTTTCTGCCAAACATCTGTTTTCATTTGGAATTACTAATTTGTAAAAATAGGTCCTTTTATGGGAACTTATGGCTGACTTTGAATGCGTATTCATGCTATTAGAAATTACTAAATTTGCTGTTCAGTTTCAAATAAACCCTAAATTTAAGGCCAATGTTTGTTTTTAAACCCTCCCCCGCTTTTATTAGGTGACAAGTGAACTTTCATGAAAGGATTTTTTTCTTCTGTATGTTTTCATTGCCTGCCACATAAAATGAGAAAGTTTCCTGAACTCGTGGCAGAGCATAGGTGTCTCTTGTAAGAATGTATATATGAACTCCCAGTTTCAAAGAACACTGGTTATTGATAATTAAGCTTTTTCATCTGTTTTCCCTAGGCTTAAAACCCCTAATTATTATGGGATTGTGGCCCATTTCACTTTATTCCATGCTCCTGCTGGGAAGAAATGCAGGTTTCTAAAGTTTTACATGCATTTTTTAAAGCATTTAAACATAAACATTTACATGTTTATCTCCCACATGCAGATAATTCATTGTTATTTTTAAATCATGAAGTTTAACCAGCTGAGCGGAAGTTTGATCTGACATCAGTTTCTTTGGAAAACAGATGAAAAGTCCTAAGCATATTCAAAACCAAAGTAATTATTTGAATATCTGTATGGTTTTTTTGTGTGTAAATCAGCAACTTTTCTGAACTTCATTGTTTTATAATATAGCACTTTTTCCTTAATTTATTATTCACATTATTTGTTGGCTTTATTACATGTACTGTGGCACTCAATTGTGCTTCCATGGCTTTAACTAAGCCTTCAGAAGCACCCAACTGGACTGAGTAAGTATCTCAGTTGCCATTTGTTCACTCTTTTTCTAAGGATACTAACATGCTGGACTGAAAAATTTAAATAATGTGGTGATCTAATTCTGGGGCTTGAAAATTCTTAGTCAGACCTCTGAGGACTATTTAGGATTATTATTATTATTATTATTATTATATCACACAGTCTTCTGTGGAGCTTCAGTGCCTTTTCTTAGGGGCTTACACCATATGCCCTTTTCTCTACATTGGTTAATTTTGCCATCTGGTGTAACATAGAAGGTTGCCCCATTTTTCCTTTTAAGGATTAAGCCTTTTAGAGAGACCGTGCAGCAGGATTCTAACTTAATAGCTGTCATTCTAAGGCAATAACCTGAATGTCTGTTATGGCCGTCTCATGCAAAAAGTATAAAGGGATAAATATTCATTCCATTCTTTCTTGCTGTTTCCTGGGGACAGCCCTAGTTCCGTTGTTCACATTAGGAAGCCATCTATTTTTAATGTTTTGTTACCTTTTGTAATTGTGGACTGTATCCAGTGTAACTTGAGTTAATGTTCTGGAATTAAATCTTGAAAATGTGCCTGGGGCCTCAGAGGTTCTACAATTTTAATTCCTTTTATTTTGGGGTAAGCATGGTGATAATGATAGCTTAATTTTATGTAGGATTTCTTTCAATTATAGAGTATTTGTCAGAATAAATGTATAAAATGTGCAAACTTCACAGGCTAAAATAAGTCTTTGCTGTTATTGTTCTGCCAAAATGTTCAGGCTTTGAAATTTTCCAGCCTGCTTTAGAACATAAACACATTCTTAAAAATTTTTTGTAAGGAAATGTGAGCTATCCTTCATCCAGAAATAGTATGGTACGCTTATGTGAACATTTGTGATTATAGATCTACGTAGAAATCTTACTAAAATTCAGGAAGGCATCTTCTTATACCCATGATGTTTCTGAAACTAATGTAACCTGTCTTATTTTACTTCACATTTTCTACCTTAATCTCCATCCAGTGACTAAATCATAAAAAGGTAGAAATGTGCCTGAATGTATCTCAATCTCATTAATATTTTTACTTCTATAACTTTAATATACACTTTCCTTCTCAGATATCTTTTTACTGTCATATATACTGGTGAAATACTGATAAAAATATTAGCAAGAGGATTTGTTTGGGATGAATTTACCTTTCTTCGAGATCCATGGAACTGTTTGGATCTTGTTGTTATTATTGTAATGTAAGTAAAACTCAGTTGTTCTTTTACACTCAAGGGACAAACACAGAGATAAAATGCTATTTGATATGGCTGAAGTTCTTTAGAGTGGTTGGCATCCAACCTGCTTGAGTTAACTGTGGTTGAATCACCCTTTGCATATCTGCAAAAAGAAAAATAGTTATAGACCTTAAAGCAAGACCTAAATGCAAAGCTCATCTTAGAAGTGTTTGATTGTTCTCAATTTAGTATGTATTTAAATTTTGTTAAGAGGCGATTGCATACACAGCCAAAACCAAGCATGCCTCTTTATATTGTCTTAGTTGTACTCTGGATCAGATGAAACTCATTTGAGAAGGGTCCAAAGTGGATCACAAGGTGTTGAATGACATGGTGATAAGTAGCAGATGAAATCCCAAGAATGTAAAGTGATGCTCAAGGAAAAACAGACCTAGCTTTACATACACAGTTATGGGCTCTGAAATAGCTTTCACTTGTTGGGAAGACAATGTTGGAGTTAAAATAGACAGTCTTGTGAAAACACCACTCCAGTGTGCAATCATGGTCAGAGAAGGAAATAGAAAATGAGGACATTACGGGTAAGAAATAAAGAAAGAAGCAGAACACATAGTTATTTCACTGTGCGGCCTGTATTTTTCTTCAGGACTATATGTAGTTTTGCTCCTGACATCTCAAAAGATGACAATTAAAAAAGATACAGAGAAGATGTATATCTTGTATTCCACATAATAAGAAACTACATAGAGTAGAACTCTCATGAAAAAAATACAGAGCAGGAACATGGTTGAAGTCTGTGGCACAGAGCCAAAAAGAGAATACATAATTTATTTTTTTTTTCTCCTACGATGAGAGCTAAAGGCACCAAATGAAGTTGTCAGATGGCAGAATAAAAAAAGAAGGGAGTAGTTTTTCACACTGCCTGTAGGCATATTCCCATAGGAGGTTGTGGATGCAAAAAACTTAGTTGCATTCAGAAGACTTCTGGACAAAATCCTGGATGAAAACACATTAAGGGTTATTTTTAGCACAAAGATACTATGTCTTGTTCAGGAAGTCCCTGAGCTATAAATTTGCTGGAAGAATTAAATCTGGGAAGCATCACTGCCTTGATTCTAAACTGCCCTGTAAGCATCTGTTGTGGGTCATTCAAGGGTAATAGGCAAGATGGATCACTGCTGTGGTCAATTTTAAATTCATATCAAAACCAACTAGCTAGGTGGACAAGAAATGAGGAAGAAACCAAGTCAGAATTTGCATCTCAGATACAGAATGTTTACCTCAAAAGCAAAATAGTCTTACTTGCAGCAGTGAACAGATTCGCTCATGCCCAGTCTCAGAGCTTTCAAAGCAAATTTCTGTCATTTAGCATTTCTGAATAGCTTTCAGTTGTCTTGTTCTAATTTATTAGAGGTGTAGAGTAATTTAGATTGGAAGGGACCTCTGGAGATCATGTGGTCCAGCTCCATGCTAAAAGCAGGACTAATTTAGATTAGGTTGCTTAGGACCTCGTCCAGTCAAGTTCTGAGTTTCTCTAGGCATGGAGATTCAACAACCTCTCTGAGCAACCCCTTCCAACCACATTGCGGGCTTTTTTCTCCCGAAGTTCTAATTGAAATGTCTTGTGTAGCAACTTACATCTGCTGCCTCTCATCCTTTCATGGTGAGCTTCCAAGACCAGCCTGGCTCCATCTTCTCTAAGCCTCACACTGGGCAGCTGAAGACAGCAATAAGATTCCTGCTCCGTCACCCCATTAGCCTGTTCTTCAGACTCAACAAATCCAATCCAGCCTAACAATTTAACTAATTGTCTTACTGCCCCCCTTAGAGCCCTGGTTGGACCTGCTCCATTATGTAAAATGTCTTTCTTGCTCTGGAGAGCCCAAAGCTGGACACAGTACTCCAGATTCAGTCTCAGAAATCACTTCCTTCAATGTATGAGCTAGACTCCTCAACATATGAGCTAGACTCATGCTAATCTAGCCCAATATGTGATAGGCGTTCCGTATCACAAGGGTGTTTTACTCATTCATGTTCAATCTGTCTGCCCTGACCCCAGGTCCTTTTCTGCAAAGCTGCTCATTATCCAGTCTGCCCTCAGCTCCTGCTTGTGGTCACGCTGACTCAGGTGCAAGGCTTTGCCTTTGCTTTTGCTGAACTTCATGAGGTGTATACAGCCCATAACTCCAGTCTGTCAAGTTCATTCTGCAGAGCAGCCTTGTCACCCAGTGCGTTGACTGCTCTCCCCCCAGTTTAGTATTTGTGAACTTGCTGAAGGCAAGCTCTATTCCATTCTTCAGGATGTTAATGAAATTGTTAAACAATATTGGCCCCGGGACTGACCCATAAGGGATGCCACTAGTAACCAGCTGCCAGCTGAACTTTGTCCCTTTGATCACAGCACATAGATATTTCACTTCCACAGATTTTGACACTAGACTCAGGGACCTGGGAGGCCTGAGAGCAGACCTCGCTGGTAAAGACCAAATCAAGGCAGTATGGAGTAGTTTCAGCTTTTGCATGTCCTTTGTCATTAGGTTCCCTGCCTCCTTGAACAACAGGCTCACAGTTTCCTTAGTCATCTTTTCACTGCTGATGTACTTAGAGCAGCCCTTCTTGTTGCCCTTCACATCCCTTGTTAACTTCAACTTCAGCTGAACTTTGTCTTTCCTTGCTTCATCCCTGCATGCTTGGCAATGTCCTAGTGTCCCTCCCCAGAGATCTCTCTGCTTCAACCTTCTGCACACTTCCTTTTTGAATATGAGATTAGTCAGGAGCTCCTTGTTCAGACGAGCTGGTTTTCTGCCACATCCGCTTGGCTTTCTACAGGGTAGAGTGCATCGTTCCTGTGCTTTGAAGAAAATACCCTTGAAGATCAACCAGCTGTTCTGGGGGTCACTTTTCCCTTTGGGGCAGTTTCAGATCCCTGAACATGCTGAAATCTGCTGTCCTAAAGTCCGAGATTTTTATTCTGCTGTTCATCTTGCTTGCTTCTCTCAGGGTCTTGAACTCCACCATCTCATGGCCTCCGTAGCAAAGGCTGCCATCAACTGTCATATCCCTGACTGGTTTTTCCTTATTTGTAAATAATAGGTTATGTACTCAGATGTCATCACACACATATATTTATATGTACGTGAACAAAGTATTCTGATGGGTAATCTGTAAACCACTAAGGAGCTTAGTGGTTTTCTGCCACATTGTTAATCATCAGTAACTATCAGGTAGTCCAACAGCTGTATGAACAATTTCATTTTATGGTCCTACTTCCCTACCCATACTCCTAATTCATTTGTGTTCAAGCAGATATATAGTATCTCCTGTTTTTTTGGGTCTTATCATGCAAAAAATAAAAGTATTTGGAAATTAACTCAACAGTTAACTCAAGTGCAGTTATTACTTAAGGTACTTGAGAATTATTTAATCTTACAGGCTAGGCAAAGCCATAGTGTTCTGATCTATTGCTGACAAAAGTCGTGCTTTGAGTGGGAGGTTGCCTAGATCATCTCCAGAGGTCCTTTCCAACCGATGTTTCTCAGATTCTGTTATTGAGACTTTTTATTTTAAGGAATTCTGTTACCAGTTATGACCTTGTCATAAGATGAGTCACAATTCATGTCCATTCTGACATGAAAGAAGTCTTATAAAATAAGGGGTAACCTGATAAAGTGCTGTATAGAATATGCAACTCTTAAAATCCTCATTTTCTGAAATTTTCAAATTGTTGAAATGATTAAATTGAAACTAGTTTCAATACTCAGGTTTTTAGCTGACTGTTAAATAAAAGTCAGAAAGACAGCCATGTGGTACAGAATTAACATATTGTAAACCTAGTTTTGCTCAGCTCCCTTCTCCTAAAGTATATGTTGTGTAGTTTTGAGACAACTGGAACATACACTTTCAGTGAGCTAAATCAGATTAGCCTCAGTATGAGAGGGTTTTGTATTTATTTGACATTTTGATGAATAAGCACTTCAAAAGTTTAAGCATCCAAATCCACACTAAGTAGCAACTTGCTGTGTTTCTTTTCAGAGGCATTATTCAAAAGTCTCATTAAATCCATTCTAGGTATTGATATAAAATAGATTTCTAATTTAGACATCTACCTTAGGACGTTTGACCTATTTATTTTCTATAACTTATTCATTACTGTGTGCTCAATATGCATATGCTCTGAAAAGCTAGGTCTTTGTCATTCAGTTACATGGTGGTTTAATTTTATAGGTATGTTAGTATACGGAAAAGTATGGGCAAGGTTTCAGCTCTTCGAACTTTCAGAGTACTGAGGACTTTGAAAGCTATTTCAGTAATACCAGGTAAGGAACAACATAACATGTCTTACTGATTTTCTCTCCGCTTCAGCAGTGTGCTATTTCTAATTCCTCTCCTCTTCTTGTCTTCAGTTTTCTGGTCACTTTTTGTGACGGTTAACGAGATCCCAAGGTGTGACTGTTTTGCAGTCTGCAGTAACTCTCAGCAGCATCCTGACAGAATATTTTTTATCATCTTTCCTCAAAATGATTTTGACGCAGGCAAATTTTTGTATTTTCTGCTTTTTCTATCCCATCACTAATGTTCAATTTTACTTAGCCCAGTGCCTTTCTCTTTTTACTTTTGTCTTTCCTGAGCAGCACACACCTATTCAATAGCCTATGATGGCTATACCACCATATTTCTGGTTTCATGTTATACTTGATTAGCTTGATCTTCTATGGTTTATTTCCCAGAATGCTGACTTCACAATATTTCAGAGTTTTTAATTTGTTTGTTTACTGAACACAGGCACTATCTGGATTGAGCATAATCGTTTCATTAACAGTATTTTGCATATGCTGTCCAGATATTCAATATTTTTGTAAGTCGTTCTACTCATTAGGATACCAAAATATGGATTTTGGAATCTAACTGCAAAAACTCATTTGAAAATCTATAAATGACTACATATCCCATTGTCATAATATTTATTAACTTTACCATTTCTATGTAATTACAAATATATTTTTGATTTTGCTATGGAATTTTAACAGGAATTAAACATAGGGTGTGTTTAATTTTTAATGTCAAAACCACCCATCAATACTTTTCCTTTCATATCCACCATGGAGAACAGAGATTAAATGTAATTTTACTTTTTTCTTATGGAAAACTTCTAGAAAAATCCTGGATATCACTCTCTGCCTATGTCATATTTCAAATTCAGTTATTCTGCCAGAATATTGGTCTTCAGTTTATATATAACCCATTTTCAAAGAATCACAAAATCATTGAGGTTGGCTGGGACCTCTGGAGATCATCTGGTCCAGCCCCGCTGCTCAAGCGGAGCTCCTTAGAGCTGGTTGCCCAGGACCATGTCCAGACGGCTTTTGAATATCTCCAAGGATGGAGACTTCACAACCTCCCTGGGCAACCTCTGCCCGTGCTCAGTCGCCCTCACAGGAGAAAAGTGTTTCCTGATGCTCAGAGGGAACCTCCTGTGTTTCAGTTTGTGCCCATGGCCTCTGGTCCTGTCGCTGGGCACCACTGATAAGAGCCTGGCTCCATCCTCTTTGCACCCTCCCTTCAGGTATTTATATACATTGATGAGATCCCCCCTGAGCCTTCTCTTCTCCAGGCTGAACGGTCCCAGCTCTCTCAGCCTTTCCTCATGGGCGAGGTTCTCCAGTCCCTTCGTCATCTTTGTGGCCCTTTGCTGGACTCTTTCCAGTATGTCCATGTCTCTCTTGTACTGGGGAGCCCAGACCTGGACACAGTACTCCAGATGTGGCCCCACCAGTGCTGAGTAGCGGGGTATGATCACCTCCCTCGACCTGCTGATAATAGCTTGCCTAATGCAGCCCAGGATACCATTCACCTTATTTGCGGCGAGGGCACGCTGCTGGCTCATGTTCAACTTGGTGTCCACCAGAACCCCCAGGTCCTTTTCTGCTAAGCTGCTTTCCAGCTGGGTGGTCCCCAACATATATTTGTTCCCTTCCGAGTGTCATAAATGTTCTTTTGCTTTTAAACTGGTGACATCTGTAAGACATTATCTTCTAAGACAGAATTCCCTGAGGTCAGCAGAAGCTACCCTTTATTGTAGTGTGTATTTGGCACAATGTGAAGTACTTGGTTAACGTTAATCAAGCACAGAAATCTGTCCATATTCATTAAAGCTCCTAAGAGTTTGCTTAGATGCCATCTTAATTTAGAATTTTCAAGTTAGCAAAATTAGTGTTAGAAGGAAGTAAAAGCCAAAGAAGTTATGATTTGGAAATTTAAGTAAAAATACTTTACTCATTCTATACCTTATTTTACCTCTTTTAATACTCTGAAGTTACAAAACCATTTATACTGATTGTTTTTAACATACTTGCAACTGTTTTATATTGTCATATGGGAACGCTACCGCATTCCTCTTCTCATTTTGCATATTATTAAATCTTATTTTTCTAGGTCTGAAAGTCATTGTAAATTCACTTATTGACTCTGTTAAGAAACTTACTGATGTGTTGATCTTGACTGTTTTTTGCTTGAGTATATTTGCTCTAATAGGCCTCCAGCTTTTTATGGGCAATTTAACATCCAAATGTGTCCTCAGTAATACTACATATAATGACACATTATGTAAGGATGCCAAGATATATGTACCAAATGATGAAGGTAAATTTTATTCTTTTCTCCCTTTACATAATCTGTGTATCTTCCTGTGTATGTCTTGTTTTTTCACAGAGATGTTAAAAAATAGTTGCATGTATTTTTCGCAAGAAGGTATGTCCTTCCATTTGCACAAGTAGTAATGTGAAGTCTCTGGGACAGCTGAATGTGAGATTAGCGAATGTGGGATTTGGAGAAAGATTAGCAAGCTGTGGGACAGAAGGGACTGAGTTTTCTACAAGCGTTTGCTTCTTTACCTGTGCACATTGCACCGGGATCCTAATTTTAGGGATACTGCACAGAGAATGATTTTTTCCATTACTAAAGCTATATCATTCAGGGATTTTGCCTACTTCTCGCAGAGATTCTTATTTTTACCAGAGATCAAACAAAATCTTACATTGTAAGTTATGCAGGGTTTTTTTGTTTTTTTTTTAAATGGCCATAGGGACAGATCTGCTGAGAAACAGCCCTATCTGCCCTTTGTTGTGAAAGGAGTCTTTCACAGAGATGTGGTCCATCAGGCTGTTTTTTTAAAGTGCAGCAATGTATGGTTTACTGTCAGAGTGCTGTAGGAACTGACAACTTCTGATTTTATGATTCCTTGATATTTTTTTTATTAGATATCTGCTACAGAATGAATAAATCTTCTGAAATACTGCTCTGTGGGTTCAGTTCAGATCCTGAGTAAGTGAACAAAACAGTTTTAGTACTTTCTTATTTTTTCCTCCAGATGTGCTGTGGTTTTATTTTTGGCCTAAAGGAATGGTGATGATTTTTCAGGAGGGTGGAATGTGTGTGTGGGGGGTTATTAAATTAAAAATCAGATATTTCACATCAGAAAAAGAATGAAGTAAAGTACTAGGATGCAAGCAATTGTATATGTGCTTTGTTGCTAACCACTGGTAATATAATGGTAATGTAGAATGATATAAAGGAGGAGGGGAACAGATCAGTAAAGAGTTGTGAGATATTAATAAACTCTCCTCATCTTGATGAATTATTTAAAAGTAAACATATTTTCATTTTTTTCCCCTCTCTATGTATTTGTTTGAATTCATCCTACATCAGTGGAGAGTTTCTGTCTACTCGGAAACTAGACAGAACTAGAGTTTCTGTCTAGTTTCTTTGACTAGACAAAAGGCTTTCTAGGATTGTCTCATATAAATCAGCCCTTCTGGCAGAATTATACTGGGAAATAATGAAATGGACTTAAAGATAAACTGAACAAAATATTTGATGTTGTGTACTGGGTGCTTTCAGGTACAATCTAATACTGCAAGTAAGTATTGTTTAACATTTCTTTTGTGGCTAGCAAAGAGTGCCCAGAAAACTATAGCTGCGAGAGGATTGGGAAGAATCCTGACTTTGGTTATACAAGTTTTGATCATTTTGGCTGGGCCTTCCTTTCTTTATTTCGTCTGATGACACAGGATTGCTGGGAGCGTCTCTACAGACAAGTAGGTACTTTTATTACCTGCTAGAATGACTTTAGACATGCAGTTTAGAGCTTTATGTCCACTAGAAAAATCTGCACCTGTTTTAACATTACTGATACCAAATTTGTTTTAAAATCAACATAAATATTAAGGAAGTAGCTTCAAGTGACTAAGGTGTAGCACCTTCTGCAAGTGACATTGGATGGGAGCAATCCTGCTGTGAATGCTCATAGTTTTGTTGGAGAACACAACTATGGAGCACTTGGGTCAGTGATTAATAGTTAAATGTTAATATATAACTACCAAAGGATTGGGGATCCGGCTAGTGAGCTCACTGCTGCTGCAGGGGATATGAGGACTTGTTACATACTCTGTTTCTCTTCCTTTTAAGTCCTGACTCCTCACCAAAACTTTTGGTTCAACATATAACATACACTTTCATTTCAGATAATTTTTGACAACTGGTACTAAAAAAAATTGGAGCCTTTATGTTTTGATTCAGAGAGTTGAATGTAACTTTTAAATTCTGGTTTTTGACAAAAATGATACAAAAATTGCATGTAGAGAACTCACTGGATCCCTTACATCTATGCCGTGCCTTTGCTAGAAGGGAATTATCCTCTGCCTTGTTCTATAACTTTCATATAGTCCACTTTAACTTTTTTCCAGCAACCTTTATTAACTGAGATTTTTTTTAAATGGATACATCTTTTTGCCATTTGGAGGTCACGTGGTTTTTAGGTTTTAATGTCTCAGAGCTTAATTTTGAGCCATCTCCTCTCCTGCCGTTTAAAAAAATGTAAGAATAAGCAATCAGTCTAAATATTGCCTCTGATTCACTAATTATAGCATCTTTCATGATTGTTTAGATAATCCTAGCTTTCATCCTTATTACTGGGGTTTATTAATTTCTTCTGTAGTCACCTGTATATCTCTTTACAGCTGAAGTTGTCTTCTCATAACTTAAACTCTGATGATCATTTGCCCAATTTGCTGGGAGATAATTCATTTAATTTTAAGAATGGATTTTGTTAATTCTTCTCTGCAGTACATGGCATCATTTTGAATGTTTGATGGTCTGTTACATAAAGAGAAAACGTTGTATGATCACAGAGAAGTTTTTAAGAGCTGAAATTTATTTACTTGAAGGCCAGGGGAACTCCTGACTAGAGCTATTTCTAGATCCTACTGTTGTTTAAAGAAAACAGTGCAGTATGTTGACCTTTTGTATTGTATAGGAAAATAAATTGTTTCAAATTAGTTTGAAATTCTATTGTAAATGTTAGTTTGTTAATAATTTATTACAACCTTTACCTTTTCCTCACAGACTATCCGTACATGTGGGAAGAACTACGTTTTCTTTTTTCTGGGGGTCATCTTTTTATGCTCATTTTATCTCTTCAATCTGATCTTGGCTGTGGTAACTATGGCATATGAAGAGCAAAACAGAGCTACTCGTTCTGAAACAGAGGCAAAGGAAAAATTACTTCAGGAAGCCCAACAAATTCTAGAGAAAGAACAGGTTTGTAAATTATTATATATAATATGTGGTTCCTTTTGTTTTCTTCTGTTTGTGAATTAGGGAAATAAGGTTTTTAAATAAACGTGCTTTTTACAGTACTTTCTCACAATTAATTTCTCTGTCTCTTTATAAATACATGTATGTATATATATTTAAATATATATAAACATTTCTGTGATACAAACAAACAGCATGAGTCCAAGTTAAATCATATTAAGTTTTAGGATTTGCAGACCTGACATTTTATAGGAGTGGCTTGCTGGCAAGTGTGTAGCTTTTATGGTCTTGCATAGGTGCCTGCGCTCTCTGGTTTGCCCCATTCTTGTACACTACCACTACTGCTGTGTACAAAAATTCCTTTCTCTGGATATTCCTTCTTGCTGTTACTGTGTAGTCTGATGAAGGAAGTATGAGTGGATAAATTTGCATCCATAAGAAAAGTTGTCATTTCTACAGTTCCCTGAGACTGGAAGTTCTGATGCTGATAGATTTCAGGATTGATTAAAAATGCAAGCTTCCTGAGAGCCACTGTGCTCAGCTCTTTAAGGGGTGTCATGCCTCTTTTTGAGTGATTGCATGCAGAAGGTCTACCAGTTGACAAGAGCGGGAATAGTCTTTGGCCAGGCTAATGCCATTAGTTCCATATTAATGTAGAAGGACATCCAGAGACTGCATTAGTTTCTTTGCTGTTGGTTTGAAGAGCTAATAGACACACATCAGACTTCTACAGTGTTTCCTCTTGGCAAAGTATTGCCTAGATTCATTCATTCCTTGGCCTGTAGGGGACCAGGGATCACCTTTTTTTTATTTTATTCCTGAGAAGTGAAGCTCTGAGCTGAGGCAACAAGATAGATTGAAAATTATTGTAAGACATATCTTATTTCCTAACTTTTTATAAAAAAATACCTCTGATTTACTGCTAATAATCAGAAAAGTCAGACTTGTAAGAGGACATGCAAATATCCTCTAGCAACTATCCAATTTCATCGTTAAATGAAAGGCATCACTGGTTTACCAAATTCCTCCTCTACAGCTGTCGACAGGCCTGTGATGTTCCTCTGTCCAAAATTCCAGCTTGCCAAGCTTTACTTAGGCTTTTCTTCCTTCCGTTTTTCTTTCAACAGGATTAGTAGTTAAGAAAGGTTTAACATTTTAGGATTTAGTTTGAGCCCTTAGTCGTCTGTTGTCTTTGGGCTCAAGGTCCTTTCCAAAGCAAGAAAAGGAGAGTAAAAGGATACACCTTAATATTCTGTAATTCAGATACAAAATACAATATCTAAAGTGGCAAGGACAAACTTTAATTATAGTAGCTGACAAGTAACCATGCTTTATCTTTCAGTATTGTGAATAGCATTTTGTACTCCTATCTTTTTATAGTAATTTAATATTTGAGAGGTAAGAATTATTAGTGCAAAGCATTCAGATAGCATAATTAAACTGTATATGATCGTAGTCCATTTGCCTTGTATTAATAGACCGACTTTTTGCTGTTTCTTTTACAGGTGTTGGCTGCTGGAGAGAGTAAGGCGGCCTTACATGTCAGATCTGAAATGTCAGTTGCTGACTTGAAAAATTCAAAAGAAAAAGAGATGAAGAAAGAAAAACCTATTTTAAGACAAAGCTTAATTTTAGGTGATCATGGCAAAGAGGAGCATATATTTCATTCACAGCCTGGTCACTGCCACAAGAAGCTTGTAAGTAGTTGAAATAGAAGATATATTCTTTAGACTTGCATGTGATATGACAATTTGATGAGCAGAAAAGCTTTCTTTATTTGCAATTTGTTCCCCCCCCTTCTTGCATGCATTGGATTAACTTGTTTTTTAAAGCAATCTGAAAGTTAGATTTTGGGACCAGAAGGAGATGGCACTATATGGACTTGAAAGGAAAGTTCGAAGTGGCCGTCAGTAGCATACTTACGACACATTAAAACCCTCCGCACTTACAACTGTGGTAAAGATCTGTTGGCACCTCTATTGTGCTGCATAAAAAAAACATACAAAACCCTGTAAATTTTAGAATTTCCCTAATGACCTAACCTTCCTTTTTTTGTACACACAGCTAATTCTCTGGCCTAAATATTTAGGGTTGGATTTAGTTCAGTATGAAGACTTCTAACATTAGTGATTCACTTGTCTAACTATAAGCATCTAGTGCCACTTTAGATGTTCTTTAACAGGTTGGATATCCTGGATATCTTTGGCATCTGTGACACATCTTCCAGCACTGTGTGGATATCTCAAATACATTATGGCATCTCAAACGTTACTAAATTCCTAGATTTAGGCAACTGGATTATGCTCCAGGTTTTTGTTTGCAGGTGTCTACATGTGATTTAGGTTCTAAACTCCTGGAGTTGAATGGAAATTTAATTTTTTGAGTCACAAATTGATGCCTAGTGACGTTAGAGGATTTCAAGAGTGTTACTTGGCCTCCACCTACTTTACAGAAGGGTACAGACATGATGTGTCAAGTCTGCTTAGTCTGAGACTGTGGATGTCTCAGATACGAAATGTTTCAATAGACCTTCTCAAATGGCTTCAGACACTTATGTTTAAGTGAATCAAACTTATCGAAAAAATATGCATCAATTATAATGGGATTTTAGATGCATTGTGCACATGGACAAATTAAATGTCTGAATATTAGACTGAATCCCACACGTGCTATTTCACATCCTGATTACAGCAGTGACTTCTGGCTTTGGAAAAGATCCCCCTGCTCATGACTCCTTTCTAAATCCATTAAGAAACTGCTATTAAGACTTGTAATTCTTACTTTGCTTAATCTTGGGTTTTTTGCCAGTACCTTTGACACTGGCAAAATACCAGTCATAGACAGTCCTTACTATCATGTTACCTATGGTCCAGCATCCATGTAGAGTATAGATTTGTTGCCTTTTCAATGCTTAGTGCATGGGTATATCTTCACTTGGCATGACCACTGCGTGTGTGACTGCACCTGGGGTATTGTGTCGAGTTTTAAGCTCTCCAGTAGAAGGATTACATTGAGCTATCACGCAAAGCCAGAGGAGGCTGCCAAGATGATTAAGGGGCTGTAGCACATGATCTGTGGGGAGGGGTGGAGAGGTTGGGTTTGTACAGCCTGAAGGAGAAAAGGGAAAGGGAAGAATCTGATTATTGCTGTCTACTAATATCTAATGGGAGTGTATAAAGAGGAAGGACCCAAGATCTTCTTACAGGTGCACAATGGAAAGTCAAGGGGAACAAGTTGCAACAAGGGGAATTCCAATTAGTTATTAAGGGGAAAAAAAAAAATCACTGTGACAGATGATATCCAATTAGTTATTAAGGGGAAAAAAAAAATCACTGTAACAGATGATAAACATTAGAACAGGTCATCCAGAGAAATTTTTGGGTCTTCATTTTTGGACATATTCAGAATGTAGCTGGAAAAGGCCCTACAGTTGAAGTTTGCCCTGCTTTGAGCGATGGAGTGGGAGGACTCCAGAGGACCTTCCCAACTTTAGTTTTTCTCTGGGTCTATGTAGACATCTACATTTAGATGCCTATATTTAGGTATTTTAATCTTGAGCTGAATCTTCTGAAATAATTCTCAGGCAATTATCCATATTACTGAGTTATTTTCAACAATATCTAAAAAGAAAGCTTTTAATGCCCATATACTGGTTCAGCAACAGCCATTCTCCAGTACAGGGTTGTGACTAAGACCAAACAGGGTCCACTGGAAAAACAGATGGTACAAAAGTAGATGTTTGTGTCCAAACAACACCTTGACTGAAACCCTGGTTCCCAGCCACACCTTTGATAATGCCAGCTGGAATTTCAAACCAGTCTTCGTTCACCTTCTCAGATGTGTTTCTTCCTTCCATTTCTTTGCTGACCATTTACCATGACTGAGCAGGGTCTCTAGATGTGGAGAGCTGGAAATCATCACCAAAACGTAAACTGTTCATTTGATATTATCCCTCACCCCTCTGTCTCCCAACATATTTTTGTCATCTGC
>NW_008795026.1:0-17699 GCF_000699145.1 Aptenodytes forsteri | reverse complement strand
TCTGCCCCCATGATAGTCTGTTCCATCTCTTGGCAGATTCTTTCTTGCTTCTGGGAGAACATCAGAATTGTTCCCACCCATCTCATAGAAAATGGAAACTTTCCAGTAGCAGAGCTAAAGGAATAACGGCCCAACTTCTTTCCTTCCGAAAAGTGTCCTTGTAGGGGAGTTTTTATTAGACATGTCATCCTAGCTAAAATGGATTAGGTTTTCATTCTGGCAGTCAGCATGGTCAGAATTTCTTCTAAATTCTGTCATCCTAGCTATATTAAATTCTGTGTCTGAGCTGAAGGACTCAAAATCATCCACTTGGTAGCAGCTGCCATCTGTCATCTCCTTTAGTATAGTATTTGCTTCTTATAGAGTGTCATTAACGTTTCCCCTGCTGTGTTAAGAATATTATGCCATTTTGTGACCTAATTTGGTTCTGCTGTACTTAAAGGGAACACTTTGTCACAGTCCATGCTAGTGTATTATTATACCTACTGAGGAGAAAAAAACCCAAGTCTTTCCATAGCAGGTGTCATATCTTCTATAAGTGTAAAAAACACCTCTTATGGCTGATTATCCCTATTTAATTTTTTTCTTCTAAGTCTGTGACTGTGTTGCAGGAGATGACTGAGCCAGGACATAAATTTGGTTTAGTTCCTAGACTTTACTTCTCCAAGGCTGCAAAATCTGCACAGGTTGGATGCCAAAAGCAATCTGTATTTTTACATTTCAGAAATAACATTTTCAGACCCTTCCCCAGGTCCCTTCCCCTCTCTATGTGCAGAGAATGGCAAAGTTATGAATATCTCTGTATAGGAACTTTTGGAAACAGATAGTAGATTGCATTAGAACCTGGTACGAGAAATGTTAAGTGGAACCCACTTTTCGAGAGTATATTCTGCAGAGTTTAAACTACATTGCTGTGCTTGCTAACGGATGCCTCTACACTATCTACGTGAAGAATTCCAAGACCCAGCTCCAGGTAATTGTGACTGTGTGAGAACCTGGTTGTAGTCTTATGCTGTCTTACACATACTTACAGATGATCATTTGACAGCAGGAGAAGCTATTTGTCAATCACGGTGGTTCTTCAAGATGCATAGTCGACCTGTACATTCCCTTCCTCTCACTCCCCTACATCACAGTTCTCACTTTGTCCAACAAATGTTGTTATTTCATAGTTAAAAAAAAAAAAAAAGGAGGGCCTAGAGCATGATCCAAGCAGTGTGAGCTGCTCCAATGTAGAGTTCTACCTTAGTCAAATAAATATCATCTGCAACAAACATAGCAGTTTGTTTCATGTTATGGCAACTACTGGTAGTACTAGCTCTGCTGCAACTGAGGACTCTTCAAACAATGTACTCTCTACTTTAATCACAAAAAGAGGCTAAAGATGCTAAGTCAAAGAGAAAAAAGCGTGTGAGAGAGACACTTTTTGGTAGGACATAATCAGTTCTATAAAACCTTGAATTGGACTATTTCTCTAGTGCGTATCCCTATTTTAAATCTCAGTTTGTCAGAGGACTTCTCATCACCAGTTATTTACTTCAGCTAAAGATAGATGAGCAGCAGTAACTGGTTCAGTGTTGATGAATACTCTTAACCTTTCTAAAAACACTAACTCTGAATGCTTCTGAACAGACGTGAATTTCAACAAGAAGACTGAGGACTTTAGTCAGGCTGGCACACAAATTTTTCTAGGTTTCTTTCCTCTGAGACACCAAACATAGAAAGGACTGAAAGGACAAGTTGCACTGGTAACTGGGATGTGATTAGAATAGTCTAATTGAGTCTTTTATATTCTGAAAAAATACAGATAGAAAAATGAACACTTTAGCACTGTATTATAAATTCATTTTGTATGTCTATTCTGTGAAATGTCCTTTGCCTTCAAAGGTAAACACATGATACTGTTGTATGGTTTTGGTTTACATTCTTTCAGCAAGGTAAGGCTTCATTACAATGTGTATTTAAAAAGGCGTATTTATCTTAAGCTGGACATAGTTTTTGTATTGCCATTTCTTCATATTCCCTTGTTATATTATCTTCTGTTGTCTTTCTAACCAAAGAGGCAGGTACTGCTGTCCTATGAATTGTCAGTGGACTCTATTAATGATCCTTTTCGAAGACAGAGGTTAATGAGTGCGGCCACTGTTATTACAGATAATTTGCGTAAGTCATTCTTTAGTGTTTTTCCTATGGTGATTGTGTAACTTGACCTAAGAGATCAAAATGTCACAAACAGTCAGCATTATTTTAAAAGTCACTAGGGGAAACTATGCAGCAATCATATGTAAATTTCAGTAAAATAAGTGTTCTCATATCTCACGTAACTGCAACTGTAACTTGCAATAACCAAGGGTAAATCATACCTGACCAGCTTGATTGCCCTGTACAATAAAATGACTGGGGTTTGTGGATTGGGGGGATAGCAATGTTTTAATTTACTTTGACTTTAGCAAGGCTTTCAACACTGTCTCCCACGGTATTTTTTCATCCAAGTTAGGGTGTTGGGTCTGCAAGGGTGGACAACCAGCTGGACAAAAAAAATGGTTGGGTGTTTGGGCTTCAAGTGTCTGGTGAACAGGTCGTAATCCACCTGGAGGCAGGAAACAAGTGGAGTACCACAGGGTGTATCCTAGGACACGTCTTGTCCTAAGTGACCTGGAGGATGCAACAGAGGGCTTGCTCTTAAATTTTGCAGATGACACAGAATTGGGGGGGAGCCACTTGCTACACTGGAGGTAAGAGCTGCCAGCTAGAGGGACTTAGGCTGGAGGAATGGGCCAACAGGAACCTCATGAAAATTCAACCAGAACAAATGTAAACTTCTGCATATCTGGAAGAACCTCTTGCAGCAATACAGGCTGGGAACTGGCTGGCTGGCTGGGAAGCAGCTCTGCAGGAAAGGCCCTGTGGGTCCTTGTGGGCAGTGAGCTGAGCGTGAGCCGGCAACAGGCCCCTGCAGCAGCGATGGCTAACAGTATCCTGGACTATATTAAAGGAGCATAGCCAGGAGAAAAGTGGTTAACCCCCTTTGTTAAGCACTTGATAGACCACATACTATGCCCAGTTTGCCCCCCAAGCTCCCCAGTACAAGAAACACATTGAGTTCAGCAGAGGGCCACCAAGTCAGGGGCAGGAGCACTTGCCCACTGCTGGGCTGGTTCAGCCTGGAGAGAAGGTTTTGAGGGGAAGTTAATATCAGCCTTCCAGTGTGTAGGAAGACCTTATCAAGAAGATGGAGCCAGGCCCTTCACAGTGGTGCACTGTGGGAAGATGAGACAACAGACATAAACTGAAAGAAGAGAGCTTCAAACTGTGTGTAAGGAGAAGTTTTTACCATGAGGACAGTCAGACAGAGGAACAGGTTATGCAGTCTCTGACTTCATGGCTGACCCTGCTTTCAGAAGGAGATTGCACTAGAGATCTCCTGAGGTCCCTTCCAAGTTGACTTATCTCATAACCCTACCCTCAACTATGGACACCGAGATATGGGGCACACCCTTCTTCATTTTATCCTGGACTTTTTTTCAACCCATGCTGCATCTGTGTCTGCGCAGATGCAACTCAGAGAAAACAAGTTGTCAGTTTTTCCAGAGACAGTGAGGTTATTTCTCCTTGATGTAGATCCTTTATCATCCTTCAGTAGTGTAATAAACATATGAAGAGGTCGGTAATATCACCTGTTTCTATAATTATGAGATTTGTTGATGGTGACCTTTAAATAGCTTGTGATTAGTTTTTGTAGAATGAGTGAAACAATATTTTTCAATGATGCCATTCTGCTCACGAGATTGATTTTTCTTTTCAGTCCTTTCTATGACTGATAGTCTTTTTCTTCATACTGTGAAATTCCACATAAGATTATTTGTATGTTTCTTTCCCTTTTTGTCATTTAGAACTGCAAGAGTCAAAACTGAAATGCTCTTTAATATTGAAACATTTTGCTCAAAAGTATCTAATTTGGAATTGTTGTCCATTCTGGAGAGGAGTCAAAGAGAAGGTGAAATTGGTAATTTTGGATCCATTTGTTGATCTCTTAATCATGGTTTGCATTATCGTGAATACCTTATTCATGGCTCTGGAGCACCCTGACATGCCATACAATTACCAACAAATGATTTTTATAAGTGACAAGGTAAGTTAGGTCTATGTTAGAGTGAATATGGAGTTATAACCCCATATTTATACCGGGACAGTCCCATAAGGAGACATACTTTTTCAGTGACTTTTTGCTGAATTTCTTTTTCCTCTTTCCAGATCTTCACCCTGATTTTTACAGCAGAAATGATCTTAAAAATCATCGCTCTAGATCCTTACAACTATTTTCAGCAAAAATGGAATATTTTTGATAGCATAGTTGTTATGATTGGCCTAATAAGCTTTAAAGAAAATCTGTCATCATTCAGGCTGGTAATTATTTTCTTTACTGTTTTTTAAAAGTACATGTGTTGTATAGATTTGTAAAATATTACAGTGAAATACCCTCAAATTATATTACTGATGAATCTGTTAAATCAGTTCTCTTTGTTAGTACATCGTAAGCCAACATGAATGTTTAATTAGAGCAAATATTAAATGAATGTTAAAGAATACATTCAATATGTTTATTATACTGTGTATATTGGATACTACAAATCCTCTGGCACAGTGTGCCCCCTTGGAGATTTGACCTAGCAGAGAGTTCACTGGTTCCCTGTTAGGTCTGTACAGTGGCGCTGCTTAACTACGTTTCAGATCTTCAATTAGGAAAAGATATTATCTGAGTGTTTTCATGAGCTTAAGGATAGCAAAGGTTCCTTCACAGCTTTTCCTTTTGAGTTGAGATTTGTAAAATAACATAGCTTTCCTCAAGGCTTAGACTTGGCCTTGAGGTCTCCTCAAGGCCTTCCTCCATCTTAGGGAAAAGGAGGAGTAGCAGCTCTGAGATGTCTATGTATAATGTTACTTTTTTGCTTACATCCTTACTGTGTATTTAGAATGCTAAATTTACTAATTACTTCTAAAATTCTTCGTAGCTTTTCAGAGTCATCGCACCTAGAAATTCAGTTGAATTCTGTTTCATCTTGTGTATCATGACTGAGAGATTTTAACAGCCCTGAATGCTAATTTGACTAAAAATGTCCTTTTTACTCATGAGGGTGTATAGAATAGATCCCATCTGGCTTTTCAGATCTTTTAAGTCTGTTGGACGAGAGGTAGAAAAAATTCTTTTTTCAGTTTTTGTCTGATAACATTTGATTTAGTCCAAAATGCAGTCATTTCATAAGCCTCGTCCAAGTACCTATAAGCCACTTGATTATTACTACTGTTATTGTTATTGCTATTAATACTAATAGACTTACACATGCTCGTATCTAACAGCACAAACAATTTGCAGCTTCCTTTGGCAGTTCTCTGTTCTCAGTAACATTAACCATCTGAGCTTAAGCAAAGTGCTTTTGGATTGGAACCATTAAAAACCTTTCTTTGGGGGAAAAATTATGATGGTGTTACTGAAGTAAAGACAGCATGATAAATTCAGGGTCTGTTTTTTATGTGTGCTGTGCTATATCTGCAGTGTTTGCCACTCACATTCTTCTCTTGTGTTTTACTTACAGCTCAGGATCTTCAAATTGGCAAAGTCCTGGCCAGCCTTAAATACTCTTATGAAAATAATTCTGAACTCAGTTGGTGCTCTGGGTAACCTCACTCTGGTTTTGATTATCACTGTATTTATTTTTGCTGTAGTAGGAAGGCAGGTTTTGGGCAATTATTATGAGAAAAATTACTCTAAAATAAACATCGATGAGAATTTGCGCTGGCATATGAAGGATTTTTGTCATTCATTCCTGATTATATTCCGAATATTATGTGGAGAATGGATTGAAACCATGTGGGAATGTATGGAAGTGGCTGGAAAAGGGCTATGTCTTCCCATTTTCTTGCTAGTCCTGGTGATAGGAAACCTGGTGGTGAGTTTCAAGCTATTTTTCAGTCCCTACTGAATGCATCCAGTTACACTGGCATTTTCTTTTCTGAGGCAAACTTTATCATTTAAAGAGTATTCACATTATTCTCTTTTCTGGATGTTACTTAATATATGTATTTTCTTTTGTCTTTTTTTCCTTTTCCCCTGTCTTTCTCTTTCTCACACAAGAGGTAGCTGTTAAGCAAAATACACAAAATTATTCCTTCTACCCAGAGTATAGAAGTGCAGTGCTTTTGATAATTTGGTGTCTAATTTCTTCATCTTTTGCGTTGCTAGGATCAAATAACTAAACTGTTTAGTGCTTTTAATGCTTACCAACTTATCCTTGTATTATCAAAAGTTTACAGTGCCCAGATTTTGTTTGTGTGTCTTATACTAGATCTAATATATATATACTGGAAGACAAAATCTTTTTCATCTGCTTAGTTTATTGGTCTATACCAGATCCTTTTTGACGGCGGTGGTATTAAAATTTATCTTTGCCAGCTGTTTTTCAACATCTCTACCTCTTCATACATTATGAACATCAAAGCATGTGAAAATATATTTGATACACCCAAACTCTCACTTCCTTTCTTTTTCTCCTGCCTTTCTTTCCAGAAGGAGCCATATCATACTATATTAATATTCCAGTTTAATAGTAAATAATTTCATTGCAGTGGTTGATGAAAGCGAGATTGAGATTTTTTTTATCTAAGGAGGGTTTTCTGAAATGTCTTTTCTGTTAGCAGTAGTGTCTCCAACTTACTTTAACTATTTTAAGGTGCTCAACCTATTCATTGCCTTGCTGCTGAGTTCATTCAATACTGACTCCTCAATGGGACAAGAGGAAACTGGACAAATTACTAAATGTCAGATTGCCATTGCACGGATTCACAAGGGCCTGCAGTCTGTGAAAAAACAAATTTTGGATCATTGTGGCAAAATAATGAAACGAAGCCTCAAAACAACAGCCAAAAAGAAGACGTTGTTGACAATTTCTGCCAAAGACATAGAGGAAAATAACTATGCCATGACAGATGTCAGAAAGGATATACACAACAGTTGCTTTGACATTGGGTATTACAATACTGAAGAGAGTTCCTCAATAACAAGGAAATACGAAGAATTTTTAACCAGTCATAGTACCTGTGTTCCCATTGCAGTAGCAGAGACTTACAGCGATGAAGGTGATGATGACCACAGTGTATGCACAGGAATAGAATACAGAAAACAGGTAAGGAATATGAATATTGGAAAAATTATTGTAACTCACATCTGTAAATATAATCTCGAAGAATCAACAATAAGTTGTTATCGCTTCTGTCATTTCTGCCATTTTACTTTCTTTGTTCTTCTAGTAGCTTCAAAATGCAAGAGCTGCCAAATAGTCTTAGATATTCAGTAAGACATTGAATATCCACTTTTTCATCATTCTCCTCATTGATAGCCGTAACTCTGCTTCTGTCTGTTTTGTTTCCATTTATTGCTGTCAGTTACTTAAATGAAGTTTGATCAAGACAGGCATTCTTTCTTTTTGTATCCTTTGCCTTACAGATGGCACCTGGAATTTTTGGAAGGCAGGCCTCTTGTGTTGCTTATATGTTGCTTCTCAGTGCATGGAATCCAAAGGGAATGCGAATAAAAGCTTCACCTAAAAAAAATAATTTCTTAATGTTTTTTTAATCCCCTATTCACCTCTGTGATACTTTGGACTCCCCTTTATATCTCCTGATTTTGTTGTGTTGGGCAGGATTAAGCTCAAGTCTTAGGCACTTAAATACAGATACCTAAATACAGATTTCTGCATGTGAGTGAGGCATTTATACTGCCATGATAGTCAATAACGGTGCAATTCATTTGCCTGTACATAGGTATTTAGGGATATTTGAGATACTTCAGGTGTCTGTCACGTCCACATGGGACTGACAAATAAGATGGAGGAGCTATAGGAACTCTTTTTGGCACCTGGAAGCCAGGGGTATGTAGAAACACCTCAGATGACATTAGGTATCAGCCACAATTAGGTTACTCCATTTAGATATCTGAGTCTCAAGATTCCACATACTACTTACCTCATAGATGTCAAGTGCCATTTGAGGTGCTGGATTATCTCATACGGCTTCTAAATGCACCTCCAAAAAGGTGTCTGTCAGTTCCTGTGGATCCTGTGCTGTATTTAACTATGCCATGTGTATGTCTTAGGTACCACTGGGTATCTTAAAAGACACTAACCAGTTTAGGGCAAGCAATGGAATTAAACCCTTTGTGTCCTCACTGCATTACGTAGTGTCCCTTGCTGCATGTCTGTATCGCTTGTATGTTGCCCACTTTTGCACTTCATGTTTTCTCCCATTTTGCTTTCTTAATTTTTTTTTTTCCTTTTTTTGCTTTCTTTTCTTCTCTCGAACGATGTGTTATACTTTTAATAAAATGGAATTTTACCCGATTACTTTCCTTTGAGGAGGGTGATGTGTCTTAATGAAATTCTGTTTGTGACAGCATCGTTACTTTTATTATACGTGATGTGATTGCTTAGAAGGATATGAATGCTGGGTTTGAGTATGATGATCTATCTGCATGAATGCATTTTAGTTCAGAATCATTGGGTCATCCTCTGAAATTCTTATTCCCGTATAATTATTTTTGCCTATAGAAGGTAAGGGTGATACCTTTTAGCCCACTGACAGTACCGCAGCTGTGTACAAAACATCCAGTAGTAGTTTCAGCTCAGCTCAGCACACAAGGCCCTCAAGTGAATTTCTTTTAGAAGCCTGCCCTATTCACAGGCAGTAGTAATAAGAAGCAGCAGACTCCGATATACCTTCCCTGCAATCTTTTGTCAGAAGGTGAACAAAAAAAATATTAACCCTTCTCAGACCCATAGTAAAGGAAGTACCAATAGAAGCTGGCTCATACAACAGCAGAATGAGCTGTTTTGCAGGTTCTTCACATAAAGCAAGATAGAAAGCCTCTTACAGAAAGTAGCTTAGGATTTTCATTTAAGTCTTTTTATTAATTTCTGCTTATTTCTCCAGCTACCACATTCAAGTAGGAATGAGCTTTTCTAAGATGTTGCAACTGTGCTTTTTTTCTTCATAGGTAAAAGTGATGGTGTAAACGTGTGGTAATATGGGGTTTAGCTCATCTAAAAAACACATCTAAATGTGTGAACAGCAAGCTCAGGTGGAACACCAGGCTTTGATGACTATACTGTACCTAGATTAGCTTGGTAAAGATTGTATTTTATGAGTGTCAGTTGTGTTGTTATTGTGATATCACCATATTTGAAATCAATCAGAACAGGTATTTGGGCTCAAAGTGCAGTTACTTAGTATTATGCCACAGCAGAAATGTCAAAAGCAGGTGCTATTTTTGGATGGATTATCACATGGTCAGTGTCTAGGCGGACTGGTAGGATCCATTTTCTATGTTTTTGGTCATAAGAGGAGGCATCGTCAGTGGAATATCTTTGGACAAGTTCTCAAAGAAGCAGAAATTGCTGATCACTTTAGAATCATCTGTGGCTATTTGAAATACGTTGTCCATAAGCATTTGATGGCAGAAATTCTTTTCCCTCTGCAGTGGAATCTGGTATTGCTTGAAATTTGTAGTGGCAAAAGGACCGAGAGCTGGTTGGGATCACTTAGCTCTTCTGCCTGGAACTAGAAACATGAGACTGTTGGGGTCCAGCTGCAAAGGTTGCTGCTGAGCCAGTTCATTAGAACTTAGTGAATTGGATGCAGGAATCCATCAGTGGGCTAAATGTAGATCTTGAGGAATGATACATTTCCACAGTATAGCCACTGGACCACAGTATTTGAAATTGAAGAAGAAACCATTCACTTAGCTCTTCTGCCTGGAACTAGAAACATGAGACTGTTGGGGTCCAGCTGCAAAGGTTGCTGCTGAGCCAGTTCATTAGAACTTAGTGAATTGGATGCAGGAATCCATCAGTGGGCTAAATGTAGATCTTGAGGAATGATACATTTCCACAGTATAGCCACTGGACCACAGTATTTGAAATTGAAGAAGAAACCATTCTTTTACATGCCTTTTAGTCATATAATTATCTGTAAAAAGACAAACATGCTAAATTTTGTGGGATGGCATTTAATTATCTGTAAAAAGACAAACATGCTAAATTTTGTGGATGCTTTAGATTCTGTTAAAGAATTTTTACTTTTAAGAATGACTGTCAGGAAGAAACATGTGGAAAATCAACTGTTTTGCATTATTTCATGCAGGGAGACAGATTAAGACATAGAGAGCGGCGCCAGAGTTCAAGCAGCTTCAGTCAGATTTCTGGGACTTCTGAAACTATAAGTGGTTTTTCAGAAACACACCAAAAAAAAGAGCAAAAAGAGGTAATTATAACTTCTATCATCTTGTGGAATATGCTAGACATAAAAATTTTCACAGCGGTTCTCTCATTCAGCAATGACAGGACAAGCTGCAGTTTTCCAAAGAGTAGCAAGTATAATCCCTGTGAAGATGGTATATCTCTCTAGAGGTAATAATAGTTTAAAGCATGGAGGTTTGTCTCTCATAAACAGCCATGGCTAACAGTGTAACAATATATTATTTTGTACAAAATAAGTAAACAAATTAATCAAGAAACACACTTCCTTTAAACATATCTGATACATACTATTCATTTTTACAGATAATTCTGTTTGCTGTCATCCTTGGATGCAAAAATGTATTCTCTAGAAACGGTTCCCAAAACAACCGTACTTTTTCTGGTCTAGAAACTTAGCTTATTCTAATACAGTACAGTTCCACATCAAAAAAGGTAAAGAATCATGGCTTGCCTCCAATGACCCAGAAAATTAAATGGAAGTTCAGCAACTTTCTGGATTACTCCCTCCAAAAGTCAAACCACTTTAGCATTTTCTGGTTTTAGATAAAGTTGCCAGAAGTTTTGTCTGTTATACATTATTTAATTACATTTATATAAAAAAATAATATTAAAACTATTACATTTCCCATGAATTTAAATAATTGCATTTTTGTCTATGCTGAAGATTCCCTAGGACCTTCAGTTGGTGTAGAGCAGCATGGCTGTCAACGGAGACAGTTCTCCCTTCTGGCTTCTCATTCTTATCCCTATCCTCGTGCCTTCCCTTTCCATGTCATACAGGGCACTTACACTTTATGGCTGATAGATTGCTTTATGCCTTTTTCTTTATACTTGTTTTCCTTATTGTCTTTAGTTTTGTAGGTGTGTAGGTTACCTACCAGTAACTACAATTCCTTGAGATGCGTAGACCATATGTACATTTCTTTCCTGCTAGGCCTTCCTGTTTTCAAGCCTTTTGAGACATGGTTTGTATCTCTGAAAATGAGAAAAGAATTGGATAGGCATGAAGAAATCAGAGTTTTCTCTAAAGTTAAGTTGTAGCATAATTTAATCTCTTCTAAACATTTTCCTTCCTGCAAGTCCAATGTAGATGACTAGAAGAAACCAAGAAACTTATTAAATTAAAGCCATGGAAGCAAAGAGTAGGGATTAGTCTTTTCTGTCCTATTATTTGTAATTTTATTTTGGTAGCTCAGCAACATTAAGATAATTTATACGCTGCAGATTTTTTTTTTTGGGGGGGGTGATAAGTTTAATTTATTTTAAATCTGGTAACCTTATTAATGAAAAGCAAATAAATTCTCTTTGCCCTTCTCCCGTGCAGAAATGTGATGCTGGTAGCTATTCTGAAGCCAGCACTGTGGACCCAGTTATTCTTCTGGAGATGTTTTCCCAGCCTAAAACGTCGCACCTGCCTAAGGACTGTTTTGCAGAAAGTAAGAATCTTTTATGTATTGCGATGATACCAAATGAACTGGTATTCAAAGATATCAGTTTGGAACATTTCCAAATTGGCAGAAACTGTTTGCCTGAGACACTTGTTTATAAACATAAAAACTCAAATAAATACACCTGAAGGCAGCACAGAACTGGAGTAGGGTTGGGATGCCTGAACACAGGCATTTAGTACCGTATGAGATGCCTGAGAGTGTGCAAGACAACTGCATGAAGCTGACAGAACTGTCACAGAAGCTGTAGAATATCCAGAGAGGCCTGAAATGGTTCTAAACACCTGTGTTTAGGTAGCAAAATGCCATCTTTGGGGTGTGATTCATTCTTATATTGAGGCACCAGACTGTAGGTATCTGTATATAAGCAAAGGCACTCAAAGCACTTCTGAAGGGACAGCTGGAGGTCAGTTAGGATAGGTATGTTGGTACCTGGTATCTTAAATGGCACTTCAGCTGAATTTGTCTGAGTTCCCAATACAGTGGATGAATATCCGGTCAATACAGCTAATGGAATTCAGAGGACTGTACAGCTCATCCCAATGTGGACACCTATGTGATTGCCTGAACGGCTCCTTGACTCTCATGGTTCAGTCCTACTGCCTTTACAGATTAATGACGAAGTGTGTTTCTGGTGCAAAACAGTGAACAGAGAATCTAGTTGTAATGTCTCTGCAGTGCAATCAAGTGAAAAAATCAGTAGAAATAATAATTTACTAAACCACTGGTAAGGTAATATCTCTGTTCAAAACAAAAAGAATAAATGCAGAAAATAAAATAAGCAAGTTTTTTAGATGGAAGTAATGGCTTTTTTTCTGCAGAAGGGCTTGTGGGCACAAAAGCTTCTTTGCTTTTTCCATGTATGCGTTGCTCTATTAAAAGAGATTATTTTGTCTTTTCTTTAGCTTTAGATCATTTCAGCCACAGCATCACCCCATAGGTAAAACAGCACATTCTTTGTATAGTCTGTAGAAGCTCATTTTAAGATGTCTTACACTTTTTAGATTCCATGTCTCCACATTTTCGGTGGAACCAATATGCTGTTCTTTCTCTTTTCAGGTTGTGTTGAATGTTTCCCGTGTTGTGTAGTGGATATCACTAAGTTTCCAGGCAGAACTTGGTGGAAATTTAGAAAAACCTGCTACAGAATAGTTAAACATAGCTGGTTTGAAAATTTTATAATTTTTATGATAATATTGAGCAGCGCAGCACTGGTAAATTTAATTTAATTTCTCAAATTTTGAATTGATGGTTGTCAGTAAAGGAAAAGAATCATATTATTATATTTAATTTATTTCTTCGACTCTCACATTCCTTCCCCCAGGGAGAGACAGGAATATAATAAATGTATCCCTTAGAAGTTATAAGGCCCTCCCCAGCTTGGATAAGATATTTAAATATATGGAATCGTAGTCTTCTTCATAGTTCTTCATGGAACATAATTCTTCACACACTTGTGTGCTTAATTAGGGGGCTAAACCAGGGTCTGAAATGACTTAGGAAAACTGAAAAAAATAAAAGTACTTCTAAATTTGCAAAGCAGACTAATTGCTCAGTAAAAACTTAGATTTAAAATCATCCAAACGTTAAGATGATCAGAATCTAAAAGTGGCTGTAAACTGGTAGGTGACTTAATGTTTCATTGCTACTCTGATTATATCCATTTCTACTGAAAAATAAGGGAAGTTTTATTTGATTTGAAAACATATTCACTAAGTCTACTGAAAGTATTTTACTAAATAAAACATTACATAGTGCAGAAGGAACATAACCAACTAGTGTGAAAGTGATCTATATTGTACATGTCAGAATTTTCCAAATAAAATCTGTTCCGTGTGCATTAAGTTTAGGTTGTCCACTGAACCATAGATTTGAACTGTCTGCTTTAAAATTTCCGTGGCAAAATCTCCAAGGAATTCCCTGGGATTCCCATGAGGGCTCCTCTGTACTCATGGGGAACCAAACTGAAGTAAGGAAGGAAACTGAGTTATTATTTAATGTACTGTAGGATCTGGCTAAGTTGAACACAAAACTAGTTGGTATCCAGATGCAAAATAACAAAACAATAACGATTTCTTTTTATCAAAGATGTATTGTGGTGTTGAGAACTTTCACATTTCTAAGATACTGTTGTCCTCTTGCAAAAAGGGACTTGTCTGTTTTCTGTTTGTTTATAAAGATGTTTGCTGATATGGAATTTCCTGAACCAGCTAGAATGAAGGGATACCATACTGTCAGGCATGTCCATGGCTTTGAAAGTAAATTAAATGAGATGGTGATCATAGAAAGAATGCATAGAAAAGCACGTGGTGAGTGCTCAGAGCAAAGGAAGAGTTAGTAGTTAGAAGTTTGAATGGTAGAGAACAGGTGATTTGACTAGTAGATGGAAATCAAGGTAGCCAAGGTTAAACAGTGAAAAAGACGATGCTAATTATCAAACTTGCTCAGAAAAAAGGTAGGAAATGGTAAATAGATTTATGTACATGAATGCCGGGAGTTCTCAATTACCCACAGTCAAATTGCTAGTCCTGTGGACACAGGGACAGCTCTGCTCTGTAGACATTTCTCCTACTTGTAGCACAACTGAATGACCATTGCTTCAAAGACCACTTAGCTCCAGAAACAGTATTACTGTTTTCTTACACTGCGGAGCAGGAGTGCATAAGTTTTACCAGATTGTTGGTAACTATACATAGGAGCATCTCTGCCCCATGTTTTTTTCAGTGGGAATATAAAACGGAAACACAGCAATGATTTTACATGAGTTTCAGGTCTCACTTGATCTAAACACCTGGTTATGCTCCTGCTCCCTCTTATCAGTGGCCTTTTAGAGCGGGTTTAGCATGTCATAAATAGAGGGGAGCAAATCAGGTCTGCTATAATACCTAAATAATCATCATCTCCCAGAGTACTGGAGACACATAGCAGAGGCACGCAGGTGTTTCTGCAAGAAACATTTAATGGTTTAATGTGACTGGTGATAACTTATAACTGTTAAGGCCCGCTGTAGCTGAGCTAATTCTTGCAAAACCCGTTGAGGTGTCTTTGCTACCATGCTCCCCTGAACCAAAGGCCTGTGGACCATCTGGGTCAGTCTCCCATGTGACACAGCCTGCTATTTCCTTAGAGGGTGTTGACTGTTAATGAACTTATTAAAAAATAATAACAGAATAAGAGATTTCACAGTCAGGTAAGGAGCTGTTAAGTGAAGAGCTGATGTAGATTGACACTGGATATGGATTAAAGTTTTGACACCCTCTGTTTGGTTCCTGACCTTTGTCACAGACTACAGCCATGTGACTTTGGGCAAATGAATTGATCTCTCTACGCTTCATTTGCTCTTTCATAGAATAAAGATACTGTGTTCCGACATCCCAAGGATGTGAGATGGTGTATTCCTCTTGAGAGGAGAGACTTTCAAACTTCTCATTTCAACTTTTTTACTCATGTCATGGCAAGAAAGAAAACAGAAAGTCAGCAACTGCAGAGGCAATGTCAGAGAAGGGGACACAGATTTGAATGAGGATAAGAGAAAGGGAAGTTGTTAAATGCCTGATGTGCTCTAGAGACATGTTGAGCTCTTAAGACAGAGTGTGAAAGAGAAAGAGACAAGAAGAGATTGAGTAATTTATATCTAGGAATCGTAGGGTGTGGGAAAGCGTATGGTACAGGGTGGCTTGTGATATATCTACATAAGTAAGAAAACTTTTAAGTAAAAGTAATGACAGACATGGATTTGTAAGGGGAAAATAATGGTGGTGAAAATGGATGGATAGATCATTAGAAATATTGGCAGCAAGAGAGAAATGAAGTGGAGATGGAGCTATAAGGTCGGGGAGAAATGGATGAAAGGAAGAATAAAGACATTGCCAGAGGCTTGGTGAGGAAATAATGCAAGGTGTTAAAAGGAATTGGGAATAGATTGGCAATATCAAAAACTTAAATTAGCAAGGCAGCAAATATATTAAACACGAGCGAACAATGACATAAACTACAGCAATCAAGAAAACATTTTCCTAAACCCTTACTGACATCAACATCATGTCAAGGTTTAGGTGAAAAAATGTGAATCGCCAGGAATGAACAGTTCCAGATAAGGCGTTTGTCATATTTTTTCATATCTGTATTACAACTCTGCAGGCTGACTAAAGATGACTCCTTTGGAAGGTCTACTTCTGAAAGACAGTGGTTAATGTGTTTAATTCAAGCTTTGTTATGAAGAATTTTAGACCAACAACTTCAAAATTATCCACTAACTTGGGAAGCCAAGATTTTTGTAGCCACAATTGACCCTCATCAGATATTTTTTGAAGAAGTGTTGAGTGTAAACAACTGAAAGTATGTGGGTTTTCAACCAACCTGAAAATGAGATTATGCTTATTTTACAATTTAGGCTTTTACTTCTAAGTATAAAACTAAGTGGTCATTGCCCATAATTTAATATGAAAAGGTTATAATAAGCCAAACTGTGTATTATTGTGCAGTTTTAAAATAATTTTCCATAAAACTACTGAACTGTTTTAAAACTGAATTCTGAAATTCCAGGCATTTGAAGATATTCACCTGCAGGAGAGAAAAACAGTGAAAATCCTCCTAGAGTATGCTGATTAAATATTTACCTACATCTTTTTTATGGAGATGCTTCTGAAATGGGTAGCTTATGGTTTGCACAGTTATTTCACAAATGCCTGGTGTTGGCTTGACTTCATTATTGTATGTGTAAGTATTATATTTAGCTTGTCTTACATTTTGAATTTTGATATTTTCTATATAGAGAACTACATGTAAAATGTGGTTATGAATAAACAGAAGCGTAAAAGACAGTTTCCAAAGGTGAAAAAAATTACAATCAAAAGAGACTTGAGGACAAATTTAAATGGAAATTGTAAGTAGTAATCAGAAGTTGCTTAAGAACATTTTATTAGGCATCACTGTCATTGAGGACCATGTTGGTTATAAAAACCATTTCGAGTGTAGAGGCAGAGTGCAATTAGCGAACAGAAATAAAACTAAAGTAAATTAATTAAGACGATAGAAAAATGTTAAGCTGCTGGCAGCTCCGGCATTTAGAAACAGAAAAAAGTAGAGTTGCTTCCTTAAAGGAGAAGAAATTTAGATGGTAAAGGAACTTGAAAAGTTTTGTTGGAAAAATCATTTACCAGAGAGGTAAAGATGTAGGAAAGTATGTTTTGCTTTGCAACCAAAGAAATCCTAGCAATCCTTTATAGAGCTATAAAGAGAAATGCTGAAATCATCAATAGTGAGATGGAGGTAGTGCAGTGTTCAATGTATAAATATTTATTCTGAATGCAGACAAAGTTAAATAATACAATCTTGCCATATAAAAATGAAATATTTTTGCTTGTCAGCAATACACTGGGAAGATACTGAAGTTAAATATTTTAAAATAAGAACATCTAAACAGCTGACTTCCAGTAACATCAAAGTAGTTGTTTGGTAGCCTCTGAATAGTTAGCATTGAAAGTTATGAAGTACTAGAAAATTTCAACAGAAAAATCTCATATTAGTATGAAATGAAGTACTAGAAAATTTCAACAGAAAAATCTAATATTATGACTATTTACAAAAAATATATGACTTTAGTTAAACAATTACAGTTCTGTAATATTAGTAGCAGTGCTACCCAAAACAGAGGAAAAGCATGAAAATATCCAAAAGCTAGACAACGAGACAACAAATTCAAATAAGAAGGAAGAGGCAAATCATGAACAGTGGGAAAAAACCCCTAAATTGAAACAAAATTTTCTAATGTTTTCTGTTCATTTTCTCTTAATGTTTTCTGTTCATTTTCTTTCTTACAAAAAATTAAAATTAAGGCTGGAAATCTTTTTAAAAATAATTTTTGTTTCCACATCACCACCTTAAGTTATGGTAAGGAATTACTGTATACAGTACTGAGAATAACTGTGCAGAAAATGGGAAT
>NW_008795025.1:4107102-4107395 GCF_000699145.1 Aptenodytes forsteri | reverse complement strand
GGCCGCTGCCACCTCACTGGCACATGGGCTCTTATTGAGAACCTGTGTAGGGCAAGATCGCACCACTGGGACATCGTCACCCTATAGGACACGGGCACCTACCGGGGCCCTCGGCAGGACATGGGCATCCTACAGTCACTGACGCCTGACGAGGACACGTGCAGCCGGCCGTCACGCCACCCCAGCTGACATGGGTCCTCCCGGGACAGGGCCATCTCTTGGGGAAGGCCGCAGGCTGGAGCAGGGTGCGCCAGGCGTGCCCGTAAGCGGGGCTGGGGCGGGATCGGATCTGC
>NW_008795025.1:4085884-4106544 GCF_000699145.1 Aptenodytes forsteri | reverse complement strand
TGGGCTGCCGGCGTGAGGTCTTCAGGGGAAGGGGTCGGGAGGGGAGCGGTGTTCGTCTCGGAGGAGCAGCCGCACGCCTCGGAGAACCTACTTGTGCCTGCGGGTGCTCGAGAGCCAGGGCCACGTTTTGCTGGGAAAACCCTCGTTTCACTCAGTTGCTGCCCCGCGGAGAACACTAAAGCAAGGATCCTGGGCCAAAATGTTTTTTTTTTTTCTACGACTTCTAATGTGGGTTTTAAGGGAATTAAAGCTGATGCAATCAGGGGTCTAAGAATAGCATAGTCCACGTTTCCTAGCATGTGCAAAGTGCTCTGAACGGCTTTTGCATGTATTCTTGCACACGGGCATTTGTGGAGATGCTACTTTCCAGAGGGCACCTGGTGTTCCCTGTGGTTGCACGCAGTGAGGCTCGCTTTTCCAGGAAGCCCCTCGACGCTGGTGAGAGGAGCGGTAAGCAGAGTCTGATCGGGGAGAGGCTGGGCAGTCGTAGCTCGGATTTAAATTGTTATGCGATTCCCTAACTGGGAGGAATTAGCTTTCTTTATTTGCAAGAAAGTATGGACCTGAGTAATTTGCAGCTGTGGAAGACAGCAAGTCTGAGCTTATTCTTCATTAACTGGCAAACTGCTCCATTTGTGTTTCTGTGATAAGGTACCTGGAGAATGTTGCATATAAAATAAGGTGCTTGTTCACATAGCCAAATAAAGCTATAAACGTTTTGTAGTTTAATTTAAATTGTGCCCAAAATATTTTGTTATTGTTGGATGCTGGGCTCCAATCTGACAATCTCAGTCTTCCAAAAATGATGTTATTTTTCCCAAATTTAAGTTTTTCTATTTTAAATGCTACTTCTGTTTATTTTAAGAGTTATTCAATCTCATTCTGTCGTTGCTTTTCCTATAGTTTCACTGGTTTCCCATTTCTCACTCCATTTCTGGATGGGAAGAAGTCTGTGAATGCCAATATGGAAGCTGAACACCCTTCTGTTCTTTTAATACGTGACAAAAAGTTAGGCTTACTCCTTTAAATAATGACTGAATCAAATTTTATTCCTGATTGACTAGTCATTAAAAATGAAATCGGGATGAGTGATGCCCTTGTAAAAAGTGTTAATCTACATTAGAATTAGAAGTTAGTGGTTGAATATGGAAGGCCTGCGCAGTTTGCAACTGTTATTCCTCTCAGAAAATGAGTATTTGGAGTGGAAGTGTAGTGAGCATCAGGTAGCATCGTTAATCTTTGCAGATGTAGTTACCATTATTAGCATCCCTCTTACCTCTGGGGCACATAGTTATCTTCAGTTTCCAGACACGAGTTTTATCTTATATCAAATTCTGGCTCTGCAGTGTAGCTGTTGAGCAGCGCTGTGCTTTTCATTAGGTGCCAGCCTGCCTTAAATATCTGGTAAATGTATGAGGGAGAGATACTTCCTGGCTCTGAGCAAGGAGTGAGAGCGAGCACCCTGTTACTTGAGATATTTCCTTTGGTAGAACAATTTTAAGGATTCAGGGAGGCAGACAGTTTACTGACTTTATGATGTGTGTGTTCCATTTGCCTAAAGAATCATTATGCAGCTGTGGTGAAATTACTTTTAATGATGATTATATTTTCTTCTGCTTTATTCTTTGCAATCCAGACATCGTTAATCTAGGCTGTGAATTTTATAGCTGGATAAGAACTTGAAGGCATATTAGTACCTGGATGTGGTCAGTTCTGTTGTCCTAGAGCCAGACTGAAGAGAGGAAAGAAGGTTCTCTTGCTTCAGAATATCACCTTTTTTTTTCTTTTTTTTTTTTTCCTTTTGGATCAGGTCTTGAAGCATAGGGTGAAGGTTTCTCTTCACAGTGCATGGACGGAAAGCCAATGCGCAGGTAAGAGATGAAAATTGTCCTTCTCTTATCCAAATATGATAAATCATGTGAGTTGGTTTCATAAGTGCCTAAACAGTAAAATGTTGTTTGTTTTTGTTTTTTTTTTAAAGGCCTGGCTAGGAGAATTAGAATATAAAACATTCATCTTTAGTCCTTACTTAAATGTATTTAGTTTTCAATATTTACAAGACCAGATGTTTTTAAATGAATATGCTGTTAGGAAGACTACAGAAGACAAGTTATCATAATTCTCCATCCCCCTTCCCTACTTCCCCCATTTACTATCGTATTTGAAATCCAGTATTTAATTACTTAGGTATTCAAATTGTGTGAAATAAATTGCCTGGGAATAAATTTAAACTTGATTTCGAAGGGGCATTATTTTTCCCTTAACTGAAGGAGTTTAGTCCCTTTGATGGAGTGAAGTCTTGGGTGAAAAGGAGATTTTCTTTTCTAATTACGGATGCCATCTGCCTTAGTTCTAATGAGCTGAAGATGCAGCTGAAGTTTAATTCAGGGGAGTTCTTGCTGTGGTTATGTCAGAAACATTATCTGTTATATAGAGAAAAAATTGTCACAGTAAATCAGCACGATGGCAGGTTGGCAAACAAGATTGTTTGCTAGTTCTAGTTGCTTTTCACTATCCGATGGCAATCCCATGGCAAATCTTAACAGCAGATATATTTCTGTATGTGATACAGGCTGTGTGTAAGCAAAGTTTCCTGAAGTTTTACACCTCTAAATGAAGTAAAGAGAACTCATGCAGATTGCTTAGTCTGTCTGCACTCTTTAGGATGTGGGAAGTAGGGAAACTTTTATTATGGAAAATTCTGTAAACAGTCATGTAAGAGAAAGCAAGGAATTTTAACCATAGATGAATATGTAAAGCATTTCTAGCTACAGCATTTGCAGAAACCATTAGCCTGGGTTCTGTGTTGTGGAAGGAGGTAAGAAATAAATAGTCATTTAAACCCTTGAAGAGTGACACTATGTTGTTTAATTAAATGAATCCCTCAAGTGCAACAAAAGAAGACTGTGCTGCTGCTTCAGTTAAGCTAATGAGTAAACCTTGGGACATGATATGGGCATCACTGGGGCTACGTATTGTTCAACATTTTTGCCAAGATAAGAAATGTGGTTTAAACAATGAGGAGCTGTATGTGACTCTTACAGTGAGTTCCTTTTTCTCCAAGACAGATTAAGTAGCAGATGAGCTCTTTTCCATCTTAGTCTTCCACAATGGAGACTGTTTAAATCTTAGCCAACGTAAAACCACAGCTTTTCAGGTTCTTATGTTGTACTCCATTTATCAAAATGTTTTTGCAAAATGACATAAAATTGGTGACTAGCTTGGCTTCTGTTCTTGTTTTCTCTCTACTTTATTTTTTGTGTTCCTAATGGAAAAATCGAGGTTCTAAATTTATTTTTATGTCTGCTGTCTTCTGCATATTGCATTGAGGCAGAGAATTAAAGTGCTGAAGTTTGTATGTCTTTTGTGGGTTTGTGGCCTTGGACTTGGTATCATGGAAGTTCTGTCTGCCACTCAAACTGGGTAGTGTTAGTGGTGGGCAGCAGCACTGGGCTGAAGAAGTAGAGGTTTTCTATTGTGGTGCTGATCCTGGTACTTCAGGTTTGGGTTTTTTAAAAAATTTTATTTGGATAATGAATGCAGACCAGACCTTTCAGTACCTTTCATTTTCCCTCCCTCTCTGGCAAGCCGGGGTAGAGCATGGATAACGTTTGACATATTTACATGGCTTTACTTTTGAGCTAACCTTTCAGGTGATCTCTGTGCCTAGATGTATTGTATTGCTGCAGTCTAGCCTGACAAGCACGGATCTATCGTGAGCTGTGGACTTCAGTTCTTGAATATGCTTGCATGTTTTAAGGGCCTCTGTGTGGATTGTTAAAATTTCTGTTTGTTATTCTACTGGGTATCTTAGCAGAAGATGATAAAAGGTTCCTGATTGGATTTCAGGCTCACAGATCTTCCTATGAGGTCCAGCTAAGCAGATGGCAGAGCACTTCTTTCATCCTTTTACTCAGGGCTCTGCAGCCATTTAATACCACATGCGAGAGTCCTGTTAGATACTGCAAGAAGAGGGGAGTGAGACTTGGTCAGTACTGTATTAGTAAACATGGTGAGTTGCTATCAAATGTGTACAGCATTCAGAGGATGGGAAGTACAATTTGAACAGAAAAGGCATTGCAGCTATTCCTGTCGAGATTATAGTAGAGAAAATGCATTGATGTTCAAACAGGATTTATCTTGCATTAGAAATGAAGTGATAGTTGGGGCAGGCTATTCTTTCTTGCTGTCAGGCAGCAGCAAGAAAACATTGTTTTGCTGAAGGTAAAAGCAAGGCAGAGGGAACCTCTCCAGTGAAGGGTGTAGTCCCACAATACCTGAGCAAGAGGGCGGAGCAGGTCTGATGCTCAGGGTCAGCCAAGAGTCCTGTGCTCATCAGGCAAGTCTGTAGTGATGAGGAAGGGTTGAGGTCAAGCCAGGAAGCCAATGCAGCAGGTCAGTATTAGTGGGGTACATGGTCAGCTACAGGTGTGCCTTCACCATAGCTCAGGCCAGGCACGAGGGCTTGAGCAGCTCCCAAGCAAAGTGGGGAGGCTCTCCTGGCTCTTTGTCTTTCTTGGCAGCCTGATCCCAGGTTACAACAGCACTGTATTAGGGCTGGCTTGGGCACAGGCAGCCAGACCCTGCTGAGGGGGTGAGACTGCAGGTCCCGACGGTGTGCTTGCGGCCCTCGTGCACTCAGGAAGTTAACTGATTGCTTGGACATAGCACTTACCCAAGACAAACTGCAAAAGGCTTAGGAAGGTTTTGGAATACTCCAGTAAGGACCTCATCTTTCTGTGTATGGACATCCTCATTCTTGGTGAAACTAAGTTTTCTGGGTTTGGTCAGTGAAAATGAAACTAAACAATGTAAATAGGGACATATACACCAGATCCTTGCTGTTCTCCTTTTGAGTAATGTAAAATAATATTGCAGTCAGGTTTATCTGCTTGTTTTCATAACTCAACCTCATTCAGCACGTATACCTAAACCTTGCTGTCTAGGTAAGAAAAGGAGTCAGTGGCATTTTTACTAATAATTAGACTTCTAGCTAACTAATTCCTAGAGTATTGATTGCCACAATTAAACATTTCCATTTACTTAGTTGGCAGTGTTGTGGTGGTCACTTCTGATGCTGAAGGTATCACTTTTGGCTGCGCCAAATCAAAGATCTTTGTTCTAGCAGTTCTGTAACGAGTATAGGAAATATTTTCTTTGTGTATGCATTAAATTCAAAGCGAGGCATTGACAGAAATCACTACTGGTTTGGTTTGTTTTCTTCATTTGCTACTAAAATCCATTGCTACTGAAATCCCCTAGAGCAATGTATGATTTTGGATTTCAGTTGATGTTTTCAGCCTGAGACTTGTTCTGTTTCATAGGCCTTAGGTCAGCCTATTGTTTTCTGCTGAACTGTGTTAAAGCTTACTTGTAATCTCATGCTAAAACATACGTTATCTTAAACAAAAAATGCAGGCTACTCTGACTTGAAAGTTAAGGAGCTCTATGACAGTATCGGAGAGTACTTTTTCTTAGATACATATTATTACTAAATATTTTTTTGAACTTTGGAAGAAGCTGCTATAAGCTCTAAGGATGGATGTCTCATAGATGCCTTTGTTAATGAATAAAGTTTTGGGAACTGGCATAGCTGAATAAAATGGAGGCAGAGCAGCCTATTTATTTAGCTGACTTAGTGTTGCAGACTGCCTGTGTTCCCATTTGTACTTTTCAGCAGTGTGCTACAAAAACTGATCCCTTGTCAGCCCCTTCTTAATCCCATTGTATTTGCTGATTTCCCCAGCCTTGCATTTTGATGGAAGCTAATCCTAGAATATCTGCATAGCTGAGTGTGAATCCTTTATCCTTGCATACACATTTCCTCTCCGATCCTCAACCCTTCTTAATCACCCTGAGTATTCAGAGGCAGCTCTTAGCTTTGCGTGTGTGTGTGGGGGAGGCAGCTAGCCTGCCATGTGAGAATCAAGTGCTGCCTTCTGTCTTTCACACCTCTAAGCTACTGACTCATCATTTCATTCTCTGTGCATATATATGCATAATGCACACATAATGCAGTTAAATTATTATCCTCATGGAGACACATGCCATCAGACAGTGTCCTTTTAATTCACACTTCTGTGCCTGTGTATAGCAGCAACCCACAGTGCTTAATATCAAGCATCTGGTTTGATCCAGTGTGGAAATTCCCAAGGCCATTGATCACTAGCTTCTGCATTACCCAGAGGTAAGTTATGGATGAATCAGGAGTGCTAATTTGATTATTACTCTTTTTTCCATCCATTCAATTTTCTTTAATCATTAACCAGCACTTTCTCTCCTGGAGGAAGGAGGCTAGATACAATGCAGGCACTCAGATAAACACTGATGGGAACAATGCAGTAATGCCTCCAGTTCTTACTAACTAGACTCCTTTTCAATTAGTTAATTTAAAGAAGTGTTCAGCAGAGTCTAATTTGGGCAGAAAAATCCTGTTCCATGCTGGCTAGGAAGGACTAGGACTACTGCCTAAATCTGGCCAACTACTCATGTGGCATAAGCTGGTCTACCCCATTGCTCTGTGTCAGCGAAGAGTCTTGGGTGGTGGGATTGACAAGGTACACTGTATTCCTTGTAGCGGCATAGCCTTAATGTAATCTTTTTGTAGTTAAAATCTGTGCTAGTCTGAAAAGCTCTTCGAGATCTGCTTTACGGCTGTTTTTAGTGAGGGTCATCTTTGAAGAAAGCCTACAGGTGTAACAGGGGTTCTGCTTTCCAAAAGAGGTCCTGTCCTGGACATAGGCCGTCTCTTGTGATCTGTAGTTCTGTGAAATGGGTTTTTATTTGAATAATGCTTGTTCTGTGCTTAGATGCTTTGACTGACAGCCTGGTAAAGACAAACTGTCCAAAATTATTACAGTAGTATGTGTCTTAATAGGGCTCTTATTTTTTCTTTTTTCTCCCAGGGGTTGGTTTGACATAGCTTGAAACCCCTAATGCACAATAATATCCATTTGGCTTGCTTAGCAAGAGCTAGATTCTACAGGGGGATTTTTGTCACCACCTTTCTCCATCTCTTGGTATAGGGATTAAATTACTTACCCTCTGGCCTTAGCTGCTAAGGACTATGGAAGTAAGCCAATTAGGTAAATTAATCTTTAGCCAAGGTTTCTTGGGGTTTTTGTAGGGATACCATTAAACTTAGTTTGCATATGCTGCTGTGAGGAGAGCTTAGCTGCATTGTTCATGAGGATCTTGGCAGGGCTTTGAAAATGGTTGTCAAATCCCACAAGGTGAATTTGGGTTGTGAGGGACAAGAGTGGGTGGAGGAGAGCGAGAGGCAGTATAACAGCAGAAGGATTTGTCAGAGGTGTCAGAAAAGGAGAACGGTGATGGATATAAAAAAGATGGAGTAGGGATAAAAGACAAGGCATTTAAGGTGCAGAGGCTGAACAGGAGCAAGCAGAAAAACCCAGAGGGGAGACCCAGCTGGATCTGTGTAACTAAGATATGAGGAAGAGGTAATGGTCTGAAACATCTGAATATGATGATCAAGGAGAGTGTGTGGGGGGAATGGGAAAACAGGCTAAGATGCAAGTGAATAATTTGAACTGCTGCAAAGAGACTGGTTTCCCTCCCTGTGGTTAGAAGGTGCATTTGACATAATAATGAGAGGAAAAGATGTGAGTTATTTTTTTTAATTCTTTCCTTCAAGCATGCTGCAAGATATGTTGAGCAATGGGAAAGCGAAGTTAGATTTCTTTTTAACTCTTAGTATGAACAAAGTGTGGCAGTGACAGCTCACAAATGCCATTATACCAGTGAAGCTGGTAATGGATAAGATGTACTGGGTCTTTCAGTATATCTCCAACAGCCAGTGCACTCACTGGATAATTCATAACCATCAGTATTCTGATATTTTGCTCAGTATCCTTTAATTGCTCTAAGTGATGGTTTTCCTTTGAAGTGGGAAGAGGCAATAGTTTCCTGTATTTTCTTTATTTTTGTAGTAATCGATATGTCACTGGTGCTGATGCATCTTTTTAATAATTGTTCATATGATATGTGGCAGAAATTCAAATATGCTCCCAACATGCAAAATGGCGTCTCAGTTACGTGTTTGGTATGTTTAGTGTGCACTGATCTGCTTATTTAGTTTGATTGCTGAAAACGGAGTTGTGTTTAATTCTTCTTGTTTAGCACTGATTTCAGTCATAATGTGATAGTGAAGCCTGGGGTGTAGGCAGACGTCTCTGCAAAGTGATGTACGAGATGTGTCATCTTGGTTCATCCCTGCAGAACTGCAGAAGGGCTTGGGGCAATACTGCATTCCCGTTCTCTCGAGTTAGTAGCATACATGGTGCGAAGGATGATCTGTCAGCATTGTCGTGCTGCCGTGCAAAGGGGTATTGCACTTAAGCTGTAGCAGAGCTGACATCTGCTTAGGGATGTGAGGAATAAAGGAAAGGTACCTGAACTTTCGTAAAGAAGGACATCAGATAGCTAGAACACTGCGTGCGAAGCTGGGACGATAGTCTGTTTTTTCTACTCTGTGCCAGAAACTTGGTTTATATATTCTCAAGTGGTTCCTCATCTCTAAAGTTACAATCTTGATTTTATTTTCTTCCTTTTTTGGTAGGCTGATAGTCATGGATACTTTGATTGTTTTGACTTTTTCCTGATTGGTCTGATATCCTGATTGCCCTCTGCGGTTCTTAGTCTGCCATTCTTGGGAAGGATTAACATTCTTTTGAAACATGTCAGGGAAGGTAGATTGAGTCTGAAGCCTCCATAATTTAAAAATAACTGAAGAGGTGATGATTAAATGGGTATTCTGTGAACCTGAAAGATAGTCGTGGTAGGTTGCAGGCCATTTTAAGTTACTGCAATCTGTGTGATAGTTTAGTATGTTCAGATATCACAGTGATGAGTGACCGTATCAAAAATGTAAGTAGAAGAGCAGAGAAATTTGGTTAAATCATGCAACTAGAATTCTTTGCAGTGGAAATCCATCTCCAGCTCTGTCAAAGAAAACTCAAGTGACAATGGGCAAGTCAGCTAATCTTCTTTGCTTTGAGTCACTCTTTGTGAAATGCGGCTAATATTCCTCTGCCACGCAAGGCTATTATGAGGTTCAGTTAATAAATATGTATGTGTAGTTGGATATTACAGTGGTGTGTCATAGAAAGCATATAAAAATAGGTATAAATATAAGCCTGTTGCAAGTTGGCATTTGTTTACTTCTAGGTACACTTTGGTTTGAGACGGATTCCTCTTTCACGTGATCATATGTTTGTTTCCACATTCCAGCATGGAACTACGGGCCCTGCTGGTTTTGCGCTCGTAATCGATGCGAGCCCTAGAGCTTTGGCTGACAGCTGGTGATAGATTAGTTGATGATGGTCCTGTCTTATGGTTTCCTCCACTGCAGGTGTACCAGTACTCGACCAGGAGAGACCGGAATGGACGTGACTAGCCGTTGCACACTCGGAGATCCTAACAAACTGCCAGAAGGGGTGCCGCAGCCTGCTCGCATGCCCTACATCTCTGACAAGCACCCTCGACAAACTTTGGAAGTCATCAATCTTCTCCGGAAGCACCGGGAGTTGTGCGATGTGGTGCTAGTAGTCGGTGCGAAGAAGATCTACGCCCACAGGGTGATTCTGTCAGCCTGCAGCCCTTACTTCCGAGCCATGTTCACTGGGGAGCTGGCAGAGAGTCGGCAGACAGAAGTAGTGATCAGGGACATCGACGAAAGGGCCATGGAACTGCTGATTGACTTTGCGTACACCTCTCAGATCACTGTGGAAGAGGGAAATGTCCAGACTTTGTTGCCAGCTGCTTGCCTTCTCCAGCTGGCTGAGATTCAGGAGGCCTGCTGCGAGTTCCTTAAGAGACAGTTGGACCCTTCCAACTGCCTGGGCATCCGAGCTTTTGCTGACACTCACTCATGCCGTGAACTGCTGAGGATTGCTGACAAGTTCACACAGCATAACTTCCAGGAGGTAAGAAGCTAGTATGCTGGAATCATGGTGTAAAACCTGTGAATGCATCCTGAGAGAGCCTGGGCAACTCTCATTTTGTGCTTCTTTCCAAATCCTGCCTTTACATCTGCTGTGTGCTCTAATAGTGATGGGTGCCAGCCGTTAGTTGGGGAAGAAAGAGGAAAGAGGTACTTGCAGGACTGTGGTGCACTGGTGGTTCATATATGATCCACAGCACTTCTTCTCTTAGTGTGGCGAGTGCTATGTGGAAGGCAAGGTTGCAGGCATAGTTGGAGTTCAGTATTATATCTGATGTGGCTGCACGATGGTGTGACATTCCACTCACCTTTCAGAAATGTTTGGATTCTACAGGATTGGAGGAGAGACGGGTGTTAAAGTAAGGACAATACATCAATAAAACAAAAAAAAATTGGTGTTGAGTTTAGGGATTGGACATATGGGTGTGTGGGGGAGCATACCGCTGCCTCAGTGGAGTCTTCAACTCCCTTGCTGTAGCAGAAGTAGGATTTTGCATCTATTATTCAGCAGAAGTTGTTTGAAAGTAATTCAGATGTGTAATTTTGTAGCTGACCTTTATAAACCCAAGTCTCTTCTCCTTTGTTAACTCTGCCTAGATAATTTTTTGGGGAAAAAAAATTGCTAGCAACTGGTTCAGGGAAGGATCAGCATAATAATTAAGGATTCTGTGAGCAATAGTCTGAGAAGAGTGGGTCTTTACTTACTGTTACACCCAGATGCAGAAAGGAGCCCAACACTTAAGTGGTGTCTTTCCTGAGCTCTGGTTGGAAGGGCAAGAATTTGCGTATGTTTTGGAAGCAGCTACTCTCTAGGAGTGCGCTCAGCATGAAGGTCTGTTCCCCTGCTGGAGAGATTCATCTCTTGCCTTTTCCAGAAACTGCACTCTTCCATCCCTTGGAACAGGCAGCCTGCTATGGAGAAATCTCCTCCTTCCACCTGCTTCACAGGTAGATCCTTTCCAAAGGGAGTAACTCCAGTATTGACTCCTGATGCTAATTTAGTTTCCCAGAGAAGTGGCAGTATGTAAGTGCTGTGATTGATTGCAGCTTGCTGACTTTTTTTTCTCCCTGCAGGAAATAGATTGGAATTGTATTAATTTCAGTCAGGTAGTACTTAAGAAAATTGTGAGCAGAAGCAAACACAATTGAACTTGACCGTTGGACACATTGAAGACAATACTTGGTATTTAACTGTAAACACATGACATCAGTTTTCTCTAAAACTTGCCATCAAATACGTCTTTCCTAACCACGAAGACTAGAAAATAAAATGTGCTGTTTAAGATGAGAGCTTGTTTTTTGTAGAACTTGGTGATTTCTCAAAAGCCCTACATTTTAGCTGGCCATTTCATGTGCTCTGTGCTTGCTCTGCATTTCTTTTCTTCTGCATTTTTTTGGGGAGCAGGATGGTAACCTATTTTCAGTGTTTGGTCATTTTAATGGTTAGATCTGTGCTCTTCTCATTATTACATGAGTAGGGCATGCTTACAAGCCTCTAAACTTTTTAACAGCATAACAATTTTGTTTTTAAATGTTTTAGCATTAATACATGCAGCTGGCTGTTAAAAGCTGCCTGCTATGGGGATCTGTTCTTTTGCAGTCCCTCGAAGACTGTTAAAGCACACAAAAGCAAAAGTTTTGGACATGAGAAAACATTCTCCTCCTCAAAGATAATGCAAGTTATACTTGACTTAAGTGAATCATGGCCTCTGGAAAACCATTGCTTGGATTAGAGCACTATTTCTTTGGCCTGGGCAGGTTTGGTGTCCCTTTCAGTGCCCTGGGAGTTTTGAATCTCTTCATCCTTAATGATCACTTCTTTCACTTCCACTGTTTCTCTGTAGACAATCTTAATGGTGCTGCTTGTTGGGATTGTATTCTGTTCTGCCATTATTTTCCATCTGGTGAGTGGATTGGTAATCCCTGATGGAAGCCAGTGACTTGGTTACTTAATAATACTCCACTGTGGAGGTTGAGAACTGATAGAAAATGTGCCCTCCTCTGCAGAGGCTGTATCGTCATCGTTCCTCCAAGCTGGCAAAAAGAAATGAGATGAGAATTTCCTGAATGGCAATGTAAAATATTAAGCACTAGGCATCAGGCCAACCCATGCAGTTACTCTGAATGCCATCTGAATTGCTTCACGTCCTCTGCTGTGCTAACCTCTAGTTCTATTAATTTTTATGTGTATTGCTGCATTACATCATTAACTTCTTGGTAAAATGTTTTTCCAAGTTTTCCATTCCCCTCAATTTAATTTGTTGCCTAAAACCCCTAGTGAATCTTGTGCATGTAATATGAAATGGTTCTATTAACAACTCCGCTGTACAAGAACAGCCTTCGTATTTTTTTGTTTAGTTTCTGACATCTGTGTGAAGGGGAAAAAATACACTTAAGGATGAACAACTTGTACTTTGTATGAACAGACAAAAATTGCACTCCATATTGTATACTCTGACATTTATTCTATCTGTTTGTAAGTGCAGTAATGCACATGAATACTGTAGAGGAAATGAAGCCCATCCAATTCTTGTTTAGTAAGCAAGTCAGTGAAATAGGCCATTAATATTAGTCAGATAATTATTAGTGTCCTGGTAATTAAGCCAAAATAAGCCAAAGCATTTTAAATAATTATTTGTTTTACTATGTAAACTAACAAGTTGCATAGTAGTAATAACTTGGTTTGCCATCGATGCAACTGGGTTTTCTGAGGGTGGAAGGGAGAGTCTGGGTGACCATCCTTAACTGAAAAATTTCCAGAGCCTCTGTTTTCAGAGTCTGAGGCTGCACTTAACTGTCGGGGTAAAGTTTAGGCATAAGCTAGTCTATGTAGAAGGGAGGGAGACTATGGAAAAATGTTGATAAAGATCTTTAATGACCAGCCCAGTTGTTACTCTAAGGACAAAGAAGTGTGTGGGCTAACCTTGCTGTGGCTCTTACTGCCCCTGAAAGCCCATGGGATCCTAGACCAAAGTCTGGTAGCTGATTTCACTCTGTTGTGTTCCTTTCAACTATATTTGCTGTTGTCAGTACTTGGCAATTTTTGTATATTCATTCAGTGCTCTTAATTTATTTAGATAATTAAAAGGACTGCACAGCTGACTGCTGTTGAGACGATCGTGTCAAAGAATGTATTTTTCTTTCATTTATGCTGCAAATCATAAAGTAAGTCCTGGAATTCTAGTGTGGTTGCAAATGACAAGGACAAACCGATATTCAGTTATTTTCTGTTACTGAACTTCTCAGATTACAGGCTACGGACTGGGAGTGCTTGTAGGGAAGCCAAGCTGGCAGTTATCAATCAAACCATTTCTGCAGTTCTCTTTATTTCGATTCTTGCATCTTTCCCATCTGCCTGGTATCAGTGCAGAAGATGTGGTTGTGCGTGAGCTCTGTAACCTCTCAAGGCAGTTGCAGGCTGACTCACATGTGCTCTGTGGTGTGTTGTGTGAGCAGGCCTCCAGTGGCAGCTAAAGCTTCCTGAGAAACTCGGTCGCTATCTTGGGTACTGAAGGAATGAATATGTTTGCAGATTGTCAGTGGCTTGAATTTCACAAGAGATCAGTCCTTAGGGCTTTAGGAGGCTCTGATTCCCTCTTAAGTGCATCTGGACTTGTGCAAATGCTATGTATATATTTAGAGCAAATGAAACAGGCAGGATCAAATGCGTCCATCACCATCTCCTGAAATATTTTCTGTTCTGCCACAAATCGGCATTCAGGAAGACTTTCCATGTTCTCTACAATGCTACTGGTAACTTCTTTGAGACTCTTATTTTTGTGCTCTGTTTTGGATTTCTTGTGAATAGAGCCTCTCTATTCTGATACCACTTCAGTCACGTATTTATCACCTATGCAGCATTTTTATTTCTGCTTTATATATTAGACATGGCAAACAAGGAGACTGACTTTTAAAGAAGGGCTTTGTTTTTCCTAAATTTTGAAACCTGATCAGTGTGTTCTGTGGTTTAACGCTTTAAACACGTCCTACAAAAAAACTTAATGTAAAATTCCCTTTCACTTGCATCCCCATCTAAAGGTGTCAGTGTTGTGTTGCTAGGGACTGCATTCTGCTCTGTGCAGCAAACCCTTCACATGTGTTGATGTCAAAACAGTGATGGGTATTTGGCACTTTACTGGATCAGTCCATTAGACTCTTAATTCAAGTGGACTGTATCCACTTTAGAGTTGCACTGAAGTGCTGGAGTGGTGAATGGCTGTGGTGCTTTGGCCACTGTCCTTACTTTCTCTTTTTTTCCTTTCCATTTAACCAGGTAATGGAGAGTGAGGAGTTCATGCTGCTTCCTGCCAATCAACTCATTGACATTATATCCAGTGATGAGTTAAATGTTCGCAGTGAAGAGCAGGTGTTCAATGCAGTGATGGCCTGGGTGAAATACAGCATTCAGGAAAGAAGACCCCAGCTGCCACAGGTAATCTTGAGCACAGTAACATTCAAGACCGTTTTATCCAGGAGAAGAGTAATGAGGGCTGATATGGTGGTGCCACAGCAGTGTCACAGTTCTGAATGCATGCAAAGCCACAGTAATTCTCTCTGAGTTCCACCTGTGTTAGATGGCTTGCACTTTGCCTTCATCTAGGCTGGAAGGTGCAGTGGCTAGAGCCTTCAGTAGGGGCTTTGTTGAATTATTTCCAGGTAGGACTTGCCAAACTAGATCATTCCAGTAGTCTGTCCAGACAAACCTGGCTGCATTGCTTTGAGTGTTGTGTAAAAACCATAGTGGATAAGAAAAAGCTTGTCTTCATTTGTGGTGTATCTTTAAGATCTGCTGTTTGATTATGCCTCAGCCCTCATGATTTTATACTGGAGCTTGTCAGAATGGTTATGTTGAAATACGATGCTTCATCTAAACCAAGCCATTTCACAGAGAAGCACCCATTCTGACAAAGCTGTCAGCCGGAAAGCCTCTGAAGTCTCAGGCTTTCTGATCAAAAGAGGTGAGAGTCTGCCTGCCTCAGTGTCTCTGCTTTGGAAGTAGATGTTAAATGCAACTTTATTTAGTGGAAAGCTTTTGAAAATTGTTTTAAATAAACAAACCAAACCGGAAAAACCTGCTGTTCTCAAGGTAGCTCTTAATGCTCTTATAACTGTGTGCCTTTTTAGGCCCCTCTGTCTATACCTGCATGCACCTCTAAATTCTAAGCTAAGTTGTGAAAGGCGTGTTGTTTGTTGTTGTTCATTTATTGCACAATACTGGTCACATTTAAGAGCTAAATGGTTGATAAAACTTCTAACTAAACTAGTGTTTCAAGCGGACGTATTGACATCTGTAATTTTGTAAAGGTTTTCAATTGTGAGCTTGTTTTCCTCTGTTAATAGATCCAGTGGATTGTCCCCTTTCAAATACTGATTTTCTGCTGGGTATCTAAATTGATATATTGAAAAGGCAAAGGTGCTGTAAGACGAGCTGCATTTAACTAAAAAGCCAGGATTTGGATGTGTAAATGACCGTGCATGTTTGCCACAGGAATTAACAACTCTATCAAAACTTGTTAGCCACTATCATTTTCCATTTGGCTTCTCACATCTCTGTGGGTATATGTGATTTACCATATATGTTCTGTTTTGTGTTTTAGGTCCTGCAGCATGTCCGTCTACCGCTGCTGAGTCCCAAGTTTCTTGTGGGTACAGTGGGCTCTGATCCACTTATTAAAAGTGATGAGGAATGCCGGTAAATCTCCTCACTGATTTACAGAATTGGATTGCGTTGTATTTGGGTGCCTTGTTTGCATCTGTTCTCTAAAACTGCTGATTTGTCAGTGGTAAATGGGTGATATCTCACAATTTCCTCTTTTGCAACTGAGAGATGCAAGAAAGCGTGCTTTCTATTTGTATAATAGTCAACAGTGTGCCCTAGAAGTGTTTTTGTTTTTTCAAGTTTTCAGTGAAATAGCAAACTTTGAGTGCACAGTTTGACTGTTGGTAAAATACCCTTCAGTGTATTGTTTTCCACTTCACCTTTTTTGTTTCTCTAGTCATGGACTTTCATTACAGCTTACCACTCGCATGGCATTCATGATCTCATTATGACTTAAAGGAGTTTCTCTATGTAAAAAATCTGTACTTTGATAACTGAATTGGACTCTGGGATTACAGTCTATTTCCCACAATGCTAGTGCAGGGAAACTTATTTCCTTCTCTTATGGTATGAGTCTCACCTTTCTAGTTCTACGGAGTTCTGTATCATCTATAAAGCACGCAATTTTTCTTGTTGTGCTTAATGTAAAAAAGTTCAGGGGATAGGCTAAACTGTTCTCTTCCTGAATAAGCATTCGTAGTGGGGAAATTCCACATTTGTAGAGGGAAGGAGGACTTTTTTTTCTTTTTTGTTTTGTTCAAGGGTTTGGAATATTAGGATTAGTCCAGGTGGCAAGTCATGAATGGATGGACAGTGTGAGCTGGCCAGAGCTGATGGAGAAAATATTCATCAGAAGGGTACTATCTCCATCTATTGGTCATGTGTGTGTATTACGTATTTGTGTGCTTTTCAACTCCTGAATTGTTCCTAGACAAAACAACTGATGTTAAGTTTTAGCTTGAGGCAGTCTGGGTTTTTCTTTTCTGCATAGTAAGCTTGACAAATCTCTTGTGCCAGTTTTTTTATCAGTCTTTATAGCAAGCAATATCTATTATTAACTCTGGCCAAATATTGATACTGGTCTACTGCTGTCACTTGTGTAAATGACTTGTAAACAACTGATGAGTATTTAGGTGACAGTGTACGTTTTAACTAGAGCTACTCATGCATTTATGTGATTTGTGAATACCTTAAATGCATAACTAGTGCTGGCTGCTCTTGCCATCAGTTTTGATTCATACCTTCTCCTGCGACTGGTATCAGGTGAACTTTGGGGATTAATATTTTCCCGTCTTGCACAGGGATCTAGTGGATGAAGCTAAAAACTATCTGCTGTTGCCCCAAGAACGGCCACTGATGCAAGGACCAAGAACTAGACCACGCAAACCGATACGCTGTGGAGAAGTGCTCTTTGCAGGTATGTGTAGCTCCTGCTGGCTTAGGTCAGGAGAGTCAAGTTGGGGTTTTCTGGTGGTAGTGCTTCCATAAGGCTAGTCTTTACAGCATATTTCTGAAGTGACCTGTGCATTAATATTTGGAGATTTGAGTTAACTTATACTTTCTTACTTGTGTGATTTTTTTGGTGCTATGAATGCCACAGTACTTCCAAACTTATGCTAATCCTCTTGAAAATCACATTTTGTCTTCTAATTATAATCCTCAGAATGAGCAACTCAGAGATGGGGCTACTGGGTTAAGGCTGGCAAAGTCTGGAGGGATTATTTGTACCAGGCACACATATAGTACATGAGCTTAGTGCGTTGTTATGACTTATTTCTTGTGTTTGGTTCCTACAGTGGGGGGCTGGTGTAGCGGGGATGCAATTTCCAGTGTCGAGCGCTATGACCCTCAAACCAATGAGTGGCGGATGGTGGCTTCCATGAGCAAAAGACGCTGTGGTGTTGGAGTCAGTGTTCTGGATGATCTCCTTTATGCTGTGGGAGGCCATGATGGTTCCTCTTATCTTAACAGTGTAGAAAGGTATGTATCCATAAAGCCAATGTGCGAAATGTTAACTCTGAATGTTTAAACCTGGGTGCAGCCTCTTAAAAATGAGTTCATTTTGCCAGCTGTGTTCTTGTTCTGCTGAAAACCTGAAATTTATATTACATGTTATCTACATTTCCTCCTCCCTTGCATACCCCTTCAATATTGTGTTGGTTTACTGTTGAACTAGGACTTCATGTGTAACAGCTTGTGTCATGTTATTCCCAGCTTAATGAGACAAGACATAGCCTTTGGTATAAGGAAGCATATGTAAGAGTTGGGTCTGGGTATAATTGATGGGAGGAGTGATGATCCTGGTTAACTTTCTTTGCAATTGCTGGTTTGTTTTTAGCATTGTTGAGGAAGGTGAGGTTATAGTAAGCATTTCTTAGATATTAAGGGAAAGACCCTGGAATCTTATTGTGGAGTGGTAACCAGAGAATTAAGGAACCTTGGCACTTACACAGAAGAAGGAAAATAGGTCAGTTTTAGACCTGTGAAAGACATAAATCAAACAAGCTTTGCCAAGCTTCCTGTTTCTGGGAGCTGCATATGGCAGTCCCCATGCCTAAAAGCCACGTGACTCAAGCACTCCTAATACTCTAAATCTTGGCCCTGTAACAAATCCAATGAGCTATACAAATATCTCCTTTCTCCTCGAGCCTCCCCATCTTCCCACATATATTCTTGCGTATTCTAGCTTCCCAAATCATGACCCTAGCCTTACATCTCCCATGTCCTGCACTTTTCTGCTATGCACTATATTTCCTTGTCTCTGGATTCCCAAGTCCATCTGGTTCCTTCTTTTTTTTTATCTTGAAGCGCAGGTCCCAGTGCTGGCTAAGTTCTTGTGTGAACTGCAGAGAACATACAGCAGAGTAACTCTGGCTGCTGCTTTTTGCCTAGATGCAAGTCCCTGGTAACCTGCTGTCTTATGAACCTGAACCTTTGATCTTCAGTTTGAATCATCTCAAGCTGCAGTTTGAACATCCCTGGAATAATGTGTATTGGATGCATTATATCACTTCAGGGGTTTTAATCCAACTTACAAATAGCTGTGTTGCAGTTTAAGCTCAAGATAAGCAAGTTTCACTGCCTTAGTAGTTCCCAAACACAGGGGAGTCTGAAGCATACCTAGTCAAGCAATTTGTGCTGTTTGGTGTGTTTTTCTAGGTATGATCCAAAGACCAATCAGTGGAGTAGTGACGTGGCCCCCACCAGCACCTGCAGGACCAGTGTTGGAGTAGCAGTTCTTGGAGGCTACCTCTACGCTGTGGGTGGCCAGGATGGTGTCTCTTGTCTCAACATTGTGGAAAGGTACTTTTTAATTAAAAAAAAAAGTGGGTCACAGGGAGAAGAGGGTCTCTTAGAAGGTGCAGTTGATGCAGATGAGCTGGAGAGGAGGCAAATACTATACAAATCTTATGGGGATTTTTGTTTGGAGTCAGTCTTCCCGCCCCTCTGTGAAGATGCTGACACTTGATTAAGTTTCGATGTTTATTCTTTTGCCAGGTATGATCCCAAAGAAAACAAATGGACTCGAGTGGCTTCCATGAGCACCAGGCGTCTGGGAGTTGCAGTGGCTGTGCTAGGGGGCTTCCTCTATGCTGTGGGAGGCTCTGATGGAACTTCTCCTCTCAATACTGGTATGCCTTTTGCTGTCCCTTAATTGCAGTCAGCACTTGTCATGGTCCTGTTTGTCCTTAGTGTCCCCAGATGGCTGTTGAATATCTTAGTGATCAGTTTGCGGTGTTTTTTCTTCTTTAAATATGATTTTTCCCATACGGTAATTCACTCTCCAGGCTTGTGAGCCCCTATTACCTGGTTGCATGTTGGGTTTTTTTTTTCCTTTCTCGATGCTGCATTTGGCAGTGTGTCCTGAATACAATACTTTGATCACCTGCATAACAGTTGCAAGCACATCTTTTTTTCCTGCAGTAGCCCTTTTCTGCTGTAGGAAGGAAGGTGCCAAAGGTAAAACTACTGCAAGATGGTAATGCAGGTCAGTTTGTAGCATTGCCAGCTCCCTCTTGAGTGAAGATGCTGACTGTGATTGACTGTGTAGGGCTGGAGACAGGAGAGATAATAGCAAGCGTTCTATAGAAGAAAAGCATTAGAGTGAGAGATAACAAACTGGTTCATCATGTTTTTGGTGTGTGGAAATTGCAGTGTCTTTACAGATTGAGCAATACTTTGGATGCAGGTTCAAAAGTGCTAACCCCCACTGCCTGCCAACCCTGTTGTCCAAAGATGTGTAATTTCCTCTGCAGTGGAACGCTACAATCCCCAGGAGAACCGCTGGCACACAATCGCACCCATGGGGACGAGGAGGAAGCACCTGGGCTGTGCAGTATACCAAGACATGATATATGCTGTGGGAGGCAGAGATGATACAACAGAGCTCAGTAGTGCTGAGAGATACAACCCTCGAACCAACCAGTGGTCTCCTGTTGTGGCCATGACATCCCGCCGGAGCGGAGTGAGTTTGGCTTGGTTTGCTTGTCTATACTATACATAATCTCGTGGTGAGAGAACAGGGTAGAGTGTCATCTTGTGAGGTTTTTCTCTTGCTTCCTCTGTACCTTCACCTCAGGGGTCCGTATTGGGACTGGTACTGTTTAATATCTTCATCAACGACATAGACAGTGGGATTGAGTGCACCCTTGGCAAGTTTGCAGATGACACCAAGCTGAGTGGTGCGGTTGACATGCCTGAGGGATGGGATGCTGTTCAGAGGGACCTGGACAAGCTCGAGAAGTGGGCCTGTGTGAACCTCATGAGGTTCAACAAGGCTAAGTGCAAGGTCCTGCACCTGGGTTGGGGCAACCCCTGGTATCAATACAGGCTGGGAGATGAAGGGATTGAGAGCAGCTCTGTGGAGAAGGACTTGAGGGAACTGGTGGATGAAAAGCTGGACATGAGCCAGCAATGCGTGCTCACAGCCCAGAAGGCCAATCGTATCCTGGGCTGCATCAAAAGAAGCGTGGCCAGCAGGCCGAGGGAGGTGATTCTGCCCCTCTACTCTGCTCTGGTGAGACCCCACCTGGAGTACTGCGTCCAGCTCTGGAGCCCTCAGCATAAGAAAGACACAGACCTGTTGGAGCGGGTCCAGAG
>NW_008795025.1:4073783-4085539 GCF_000699145.1 Aptenodytes forsteri | reverse complement strand
GGACCTGTTGGAGCGGGTCCAGAGGAGGGCCACGAAAATGATCAGGGGGATGGAACACCTCTCCTATGAAGAAAGGCTGAGAGAGTTGGGGTGGTTCAGCCTGGAGAAGAGAGGGCTCTGGGGAGACTTTATTGTGGCCTTTCAATACTTAAAGAGGGCCTATAAGAAAGATGGGGACAGACTTTTTAGCAGGGCCTGTTGCGGTAGGGTAAGGGGTAATGGTTTTAAACTGAAAGAGGGTAGATTTAGACTTGATATAAGGAAGAAATTCTTTTACAATGAGGGTGGTGAAACACTGGAACAGGTTGCGCAGAGAAGTGGTGGATGCCCCAGCCCTGGAAACATTCAAGGTCAAGTTGGATGGGGTTCTGAGCAACCTGATCTAGTTGGAGATGTCCCTGCTCATTGCAGGGGGTTTGGACTAGATGACCTTTAGAGGTCCCTTCCAACCCAAACTATTCTATGATTCTTCTGTGAGGGGGAAAGGTTCGCAAAAAGTCAAAGCTCTTTAGCAAGACTAGAGAATGAAGTCGTAGTCATGTCATGCCATAGACAGCTGTTTAATATGCCTGAGGTTGGGGAAATTGAGTCATTTGAGGGTCTTTTTTAATAGTTTTGGTCCCTTATATGGAGTCAACTTCTTAGGCCTGAAACAGAGTTCTTTAGGTTTTTACTTGGTGAAGTAGCCATACTTGGTATGAGATCCTATTAGAGAACACTATCAAAAATAGTACCTGAGTCTTACCCTGCAATCCACTTTGGATGAATTAGGAGGTGAACATACCTACTTGCCCAGAAGAAAGAGCTGGGAAACTGGGCAAGCGTGTGTTTAGATTCAAACTTCCAGCGAAGTCTTTTCATGGCCTTGAGATGTGTGTGGGAACAGGATTTCTGGGCTTTCACTTAGTACGTTACCTCTCTTCACTGAATCCTGTGAGTATGGGGAGTGGCAGCATGTTCTCATCAACTGCTAATCTTCCTGCTTTCTGTAGACATGTGAACAAAAGATTAACATAGTGTTTTAAGTAGTCATTGTGTTTGGGCAGATGCAAATGTTATGAATATTTCTCATTGGATACTGGATTTTGTAGTAAAGAGTGGATTAATTCTGTCTGCATGTTAGTATTTTGGTGTCTGGTGAGGCAAGTATGAATCATAATTTGAGCAACTACTGGTTTTGGAGGCAGAGAATACGTATTTATTTCTGTCCTCAAAGCATATAGTACACTGTCAAACACTCTCCTTTTTAGTTACTGATAAGGCATTGACTTTTCATGAGCTGCTTCTGTATTTGCTTTCTGTAGAAACTGCTAAACAGATGCATCTGTATCTGCAGCCCTCCTGAGTTCTTTCTAACTTCTGCAAAGCCAAAACAAGGACCATTTTACATTTATATTGTGTTCTTGTCGTCTTTTCTCTTTTACGCCATGAGATGTTTTCACTGGAAGTGATGTTCCTAAACCACAGAACTGATTGAGATTTCAGTGGTTTTGAGCTTCAGCAGAAAGACAAAATCGAAATTTGGAGGCCAAGGTGCTTACAGATGGTCCAGCCCGAGAGGAGCAGGCCAGGGGCTTACATATGGTTCTCCTAGTTTCAGCAAGCATTCCAGGCTGTAGTCTGGTAGATATTCTGATTTGTCTGTGTCATACTTTGTCAAGAATTTCAGTCCAGGACATAATAAGTTTTGGCTGATAAAGGCTTAGGTTCTCATGTATCTATTATCATTCAAGCAGTTCTATCTCTTGTAACTGGTAGTAAGGGCAACCTTCTGCTTTTTCTTTAAGAGATTCTCTATTTTGAGATATATATTTAACTTTTAATGTCTTGTTATTTTTTTAGGCTATTTTGTTTGTTCTTTTTTCCCCCCAAAAACCCTCTACTGCAGACTGCCTTTCACCAAACATGATTATTAAATCCTTTTATTAATATTTTCATTTTAACCCTTCTCTTTAGGACCTGTCTTTTCAGGACATCCCAGCTAAATAGCTACTATCTGTGATGGTTGTTTTGCAGGTTGGCCTCGCAGTGGTGAATGGACAGCTAATGGCAGTGGGGGGTTTTGATGGCACAACGTACTTGAAGACCATTGAGGTGTTTGATCCAGATGCTAACACATGGAGGTAACTTAAGTTTGTGAACAGTCAAATAGCGATCTCCAGCTGTAGCTGCTGTCACCCAGCTGGAGCTGTCCCAGCCAAATTAGAAGTGTGATGTACACCATAGTGAAGAACTTGGGTGTGGTAGCCAGCATAATGTTCACATTGTGGCTTGTTGGCTTGCATGAAAGAGTAAGAAAGAGAATCACATTTTGAAAAATATCCCAATATGCCATTTACCTACAGCATCCCCATATCTATGACTATGGCAGTTGAGAAACATTTTCTTGCAGATTTCTGCCTGAATTCCAGCCATTGACTCCATTTTAAGTAAAATGGGAGCGAGTTTTCTGTAGTTTTCCCATCTGAGTATCCCAACAGATTTAAGCAACAGAATACAGTATCATTGCATCTTTTGCAGGTAGGAAAATTTTGTATGGATAGGTTATTGAGACCCAGAGAAGATAAATGATTTAGCAGGCTTGTTGGGTAGCAAGCAAAAGGTCATACCAAAACCTAGTTTGTTTTTAAGTGCTGCTTTTGAACATAACAAAAATGGACCACACTGAGAGAGATATGCCCCTTCTGTTTGTTTTGAGCTGAGTCTCTTCTGCTTCCCAATAAAACTAAGCTTGCCCTTAGCAGAAGGAGCTCACAGTGATGATGCAGAATTTGGCCTACTCATTTTTTGCTTTCAAGCTGAGGCTCTGATTTCTAGATCCTTTTGGAGGAGCTGAAACAGAATACTTCAAGCATATGATGTTCTTCCCCTTTAAATCTGCAAGACAGCAATTGGAAGAATTTCATCTGATTTACAAGCTGAGAGAATTAATATGCAATTGCTGATCAAAACCATGTACTGAGCAGAAAGGCTATTTTTCCTATTTCTTTTTTAGTCATAACTACACTTGAAAGCAATTGCCTGTGTATTTATTCCCAAATCTAACTAGTATTAAATTTCAAGCTCCTATCTGTATTCTTGCTGCTTTAGTAATCTGGCAGGGGTGGGGCATAGAAAGAAATTAATGTCCTTATTCCTTCCAGCCTTGTAATACTAGCAGATTAACCCTTTCCCTATGAGATAAGCTGTCATAAGAAGCAGTGGAGGAACTTCCTTGTTTGTTGAGTTATGGACAATGCCTTTTGAACTGCTGAGAAAACCAGTTGAGTAGAGAGTAATACCTACTTTGTATTCCTTAGCTGAATGGTTTCAGCTACTTCAGTGACAGTAACAATAATAAGATGTCTAGAGTTAGGAGTTACTGCCTGGGCTAGTGTTCACAGAAGTTTAGGAGGTTGTTCAAGGTATTAAGCTTGTGGGTTTTTTCTCCCACTGCGTTCAGTATAGCTGATCAACATCTGTAGTCTTCTCTTTTGTTTGCTGAACTTCTTGCTCCATGAAGGATATTTTTATTTGTGTAGCCTGACTGAGAAATGCTTCCGATGCAATTCGGGTTTAACAAATTGCATTGGTAGGAGTTGTTTGAAGAACTTGCTTCTCCTGTTTCTGCCAGCAGACTTCAGTGGCACAGAGGGGAATAGGCAGCTGAAGTGAGTAGGATGCTGGAGTCTATAGGGATCAGATTTCCATATGAAATGCAGGCACCATTTCAGTAACATATTTTGGAGAAACAGATGGTGCTTGGGATGTGTTTGTATCTTGGTTGGATCAGCTGAATTGAGGGTATTAGAAATATAAAAGGGATTAGTTTAATTGTGAGTAGCAAACCTATCTGTGCTCTTGCGTTACCCAAAATGTAGCCCAAGGTCAGCTACAGCCTGCAAAGTTCTTTTCTATCTTGTGCATTACCAGACAGGGAGAAAGCAAGTGATTACTCGAGTAACAGAAAACTGCGGTGTCAGAATGAGAAGCAGTTTCTGTTTTGAGAGAGAAAGGCATGAGCAAAAACAGCTGTTTACCTTGGAAGTATATAAAATGACTGCTACCCAACTTACTTGTCATGCTCCGCTTTAACCAGAGGTTAACAATGGTGTAGTAGTGCTTACAAGGGCTGGTTCAGTCTTTCCCATGGTAGCTCCATGAAGGAGCTGAACCAGTGTGACCACTGAAACCTTGTCTTTGCAGGTTGTATGGTGGGATGAACTATCGGCGGCTGGGAGGAGGAGTAGGTGTTATCAAAATGACACACTGTGAATCCCATATATGGTAAGCATCAAGAGGGAGGGAGACCCCTTGGTTCTCATTCCTAGAAAAAACTGAAGAGACTTGTTGACACTGGACCTCTTTGCAGCTCTAGTATGAACGGTCTAGATCCAATGTAATTCTTTGCCGGTGACTCTTTCTATGGAATTATAAAAATGACTTCTGTGAGAGTGTGCCTAATGGGAGACCATGTTGTCAGACTCCAGGGAACCACTGGACAAAAGTAGAAGTGTTGCTTATGTCCATATTTTTTCTAAATAGTCTACACTTTTGAATAAACCAAACTGTAAAAGTTATTGTGGCGTAAACAATGCTGATGTAGAGACCACGTGCTATACTGGGAGTCTGGCGAGGAGGAGGGTTTTCTGCTTTCCCTCCTGCTGTGAGCAGTGGATGTGGCAGCTGTGTGGTGGGCGAAAGAGGAAAGTGATACAGAAAACATTGCTTTTGCCTTATTTACAGAGAGCTTCAAAAAAAGTACTTGACCTGCAAGGTGCCATCTTTGCACAGAAGCTTTTCTGTGCGCAGAGTATATTTATTTTTTCATTTGATTTGTATCACATATTTTCTTTGTATCGCTCACAGCGATAATTCCAGCTTTTTATATACATATATATGTGTGCATATATATATGTATTTTATATATATGTATATGTGCATGTGCGATTTGAGTTTTGACAAGCTGGTGGTTAGGGCAGGGCTATGTCCTGCCAGCTATTGTGGTTCCAACCCTTGTGGTATGTTTTAGGGTCTCTTAGAGTACAGGAGAGCTATGAGGATGGGTGCCCTGAGTATCTTTTCAGTCTTGCTGGAGGCAAGTAGAACTGGAACTCTCATCTATCGACTGAATCAGTGAAGTGCACAAAAGGGGTGAGAGTGAAAAGGATTTCAAATGATGCCTTTTTACTGTACAGTGTATGGTACAAAAGTTCAGCTTTTGTCTCTCCCCTCCCCTGTATATGAACCTAGAAATAACTAGTTGTTGCTTACTTATAAAAACCTTTTTCTCACGTTGCCTGCTAGATATCGGTTCTTGTCTGAAGCTGGAATGCAGGTATCATCTGTTAATTCTGACTAGCCTAGATCAACACTCACTTCTCAGGTTCTTGCTACAATGGCAGACCTGCAGTCAGCTCCTGCTGAAAAAAGCTTAGACCAGCATCACCTTAGCTGCCCTCCTGCCTCTTGTCTGTGTTTTTAGAATTCCTGTTGTAAAACACTGACCATGATGAGATGGTACCCTCCCTTTTAGTGATTTTTATGCACTTTTCCTGCAGTTGTTTAGAGCAGGGAAAGGTATGAGGCTCATTTAAGAGTTGGAGGGGAGGGATTGTTTGCTGGCACTGTAACTGTCATGTTTCAGTGGCTGCGGAGGCACCCAGGGGCGGGGGGAGAGGAAGGAGGAACTCTAGACTCAAAGGTTCTGATATGGTTGTACTGTAATTTTGATCTAGTATAAAAGAATGACCTTTTGCACCTGATATAACTTTGGACCTTACTAAATCTGATTTTAAAAGAGTAAGAGGACTGTAAATTCCTGAAATGAAAAAGGCAGTGCTGACATCTTAAGTTCTTTAACTTCATAGTTTGATTCATGTAACTCGGCATTTTAATGTGCTTGAATATAGTAAAAATTACACTACAGTAATAAATGGGTCATTAAAACTTTTTTAAAAGCCCCTTTTCCCCTAAAGGTCGGTATTCTTGTGTTTACATATGAAGATCATTTGCACCTTTACAAGGAAAACAAGTATTCTGTAAACAAATGTTTACATGTATCATTTATGCTTTTTTCTAGCATGAGTAACTTGTATAAATAGTGCTATCTTAATAAATTTCTTCTATGCTGTTCTTTGTTTGTTCCTTGGGGTGAAAGCAGTGGACTATGCTTTTGTATAGTTTGTGTGAATATAGATGCTGGGGGTTTTTTCAGATACCAGCCCAAGTAAAACTGGGTTAAAACTCTGCTGTTTGGTGTTACCCTCAATTGCTTAGAAGCACATTATTCAGAAACAGCTTCTTCTGGAAGAAAGTATCTGCACTATCTGGCTAAATCTAGCTCTGTTCACTTAACTGCAGTTATCAATTATGTGGGCTATACCCCAATTTGCAGATAAGCATGTAAAAAAAAAAAAGTAGCTTTTCATTCCAGCAATACCTTACAGCTAGGCTGTAGTAGATACCACACATACATAGCAAAGCATCACTCTTGAAAGCTGAGTATGGCTGTAGTTTATATACATACTCCACTGGAGTTTCATATGCTATTAGTCTGTGTTCTTATGGCAAGGAAGAAGTTAAAAGAGGCTGTATGGAATTTAGGTTTTTTAGAGATTATTTATGTAAATTTGTTGGAAAGAGCTGAGCATTAGATTTAAAACTAAGCCATGGGTGTAACAGTCCTGTTTTCAAATCAAATACAGGTGCCAGTTATGTCAGACCTCTTACTCCTGCTTTACCCAGTGTTCCTCTGAATCGAGATAGCAAACTTTGTCTAAGATGTTTCATAAAAGGAAACTAAAGCACCAGAAGTGATAGTTTAAATAGCTGCTGAGCCGTCAAGACCTTCAGAAGATTGCTTAGCTGCTTTTACCAGGGTAAGAGTTATCACTTTATAGACTGCAACCTTTACAAGCAAAAATAATCCATCTTCAACTAGTAAACAAAAACTAAAACCAGTGCATGTTTCTTTGGCTAATTCTGGAAATAAATTATTGAAAGTAGATTAGGAATTAGGCATGCAATTATGTCATGTTAGGCAGTTACATGTTTGCATGGCTGGTTCATGTCAGTGTTGCTGGGGAGAAGAATGAAGAATGGTTTTAGTGACAGCTGACAGATAAATCTTAAAATTATGTGGTTGGACAACAAAGGGAAAACTTGCATCCCTGCCTAGGGGGAAGATCACAGCACAAACTCATCAGACCTTAGATATGCTGCACAAGTGTGAAGCTATTACAAGTGAATTGTATAGGAAACTAGACTTTAAATGTTGCTGCTTACAGAATTATTTAATAGGTAACAATTAGTAGTTTAGTCAGTTGGAAAATAAGTACCTCACAAGTATATATTTAATCATATAGGTGGTCTTTACTTTGCTCAAGACCAATGTATTGGCAAAAAATGGTAAATATTTTCTTTATTTAGTACTGAAATACAAAAAATCATAACACTTAGCATTTACTTACTCTACTTCCTTTCTGCTCATTTAAGCTGTAGCCAGGCACTGTGCACTAGTTCTCTGAACTCCTACTTACTGTAGAAGGGAGAGATCTAGTATAAAGTCTTAGCACTCATAGCTCCAACCCTGAATGCTCTCTGGCCTACAAGGTTACATTCAAGACAACAAACATCAGGCAAAGCATAGTAAATATCTAGCTTATACACAGACCTCAATTTCCTATGTATTAACTTGTCTGAGAGGACCAACAGGCTGGACACACAAGGCAGTTGTCAGTCTCATGCTGTTTGCCTCAGCCCAACCAGGACATATATGAACACTTTATGACCATTACCAACTGGCCTTAGCAAACTAGAAAGGAAGTTAGAGACCTGGGATTTTTCTGCCCTGGGTTGTAGAGCATGCACCCTTTCTCAGGTATGCTTGACCTTGCATTTAGACTGGCCCAAGAGTAGTCGCAGTTTAGCTAAGGCCTGTATAGCTTAGGCTATCTAGTTAAGTGAAAACCAACTTGCTATCTGAAACAACAGAAATACCTGTCAATAAGTTGCATCCAAGAATTTGCAAAGTTTATCTCCTAGCCCCTGGCTGATATCTACACATAAATGAACAGAGTGACTATGATAAAACAAAGGTGCTTAATAAGCTATTAGAAGTTCATACTGTAGCACGTTAGGGCAAAATGTCTGCTTGTCTTTGCTGGGCATGATGTTGAATTACAGCTAGTTATGGAGTTGAGTTGCAGGAGTTAAGAGTCCAACTTTGGACAGCCAGCATGAAAGGAAAGAAGATGCTGCAGGAGTGAGTTTCCAATCGGTTTCTCAGCATACATCTTCCAACAGTAAGCCTTTTTAGTGTGAAGATTTGCTGAAGTGACTCACTGTATCTGAGAGATTGCTAGTTCGGTCAGTAGCATCAGCACTCCGGTTAGGTATTGGCTTTGTAGAAACTGTAAGACAGAAAAAAAGCATGTTAAAACAAAAATTGTAGTTGCCAGATTTCCACACCCTTGATGGTTGGAAACCAACTACCCAGTAAGTATTCCATGTGATTAGTCACTTCTCTGTTGTTGTTTGCAAGGTACCTTTTGTTACCATTTTGACCCTGGATTTGGAGAAGACACATGCCTACATGCTGCTCCTTTCAGAGCCCTCTAACTTCTGCTCCTGTCCCATGTGAAGCAGGGTACCTAAGAAATGCCCTGCTCCTACTCCAGCTTTTTGGAAGGGGAGAACCCTAGGACTTCTGCTCCTTCGGCTACCTCTCTCCTTCTGTAGGAAGGCGACTATGCCAGTTTCCTTGAATACCCATATTTTCCCATACTGAATATATGTCTGACTTGAAGTCATCCCTATTATGGAAGAGCCATGACTGAGTTTACACAAAACACTTTCCAGAAGAGAACCCTTCTTCAGAAAGCCTATTCAGTTGAGTATCTCTTGTGTTTACTTACCTGCAACATAAAAAGTTGTTTCATCCACTTTTTAACTACTACAGGTAAAAACAGGCAATGTAACACTAACATGTAGTGGTTTGCAGTTGTCCTACTGAAGGCTGAAATTAAGAGATGCTTCCCAGCAAAGCTTATTTTCTTTCATTTGATGAACTCATGCTCCAGGAAAGAGGTACATGAGTGAGGTCCCAGTTGTAGCCTCTAACGTTCCCTCTGTACCCAGAACAATGAAGTCAGCACATCATAGACAGACTAGATTTAAGGAATTGCATTTACACAAACTGTTCTTTAACTCAGAAGACCATATTGTATTGCTTGAAGAAACTTCAGGAAGGATTAATCCTCTATGGTTTTAAAGCATACTGTAGATACCTCTATAGGGAAACCAGCACCTTAATGAAAAGAGGTACAAGTGAAGTAGTTTAAGATGTTTTGACTCTTAAGATCATCTGTTGTCTCTTGGCTCACCCACACCCCAGTTTTTTATATAGCGGGTTAATTATGTGTCTTCTGTCTGTACCTTAATAACTGCAATACTAGAAAACTAACTTTTTTTTAAGGTTTTTGATTAAGTTTGATCTTTTAAGATGGTTTTAAAGCATACTGTAGATACCTCTATAGGGAAACCAGCACCTTAATGAAAAGAGGTACAAGTGAAGTAGTTTAAGATGTTTTGACTCTTAAGATCATCTGTTGTCTCTTGGCTCACCCACACCCCAGTTTTTTATATAGCGGGTTAATTATGTGTCTTCTGTCTGTACCTTAATAACTGCAATACTAGAAAACTAACTTTTTTTTAAGGTTTTTGATTAAGTTTGGGATCTTTTAAGCCTAAGTTTTGGCCAATGGGCAAAGAAACTTTCCTGTTCATACCGCAGCTCATATACCTATTTCTAGCCCAAGACTAGGGTTATTAGCTTCTGCTGCAATACAGTAGTAAAATACTGTATTGATAGCTGCTCCAACACCAGAGCTAATTATGACTAAGAAAAGGTTTAACTAACTTCTTGTAGGAAATTATGCATAAGAAACATGAAACCTTCATTTTTAAAAGTAAGGCATTTCTAGTCGGGTACAGCTATTTTATTTGTCCAGCATTAGTTAGGACAACATGCTACTTAAAACCTCACCTTTATAATCCCATCACAGTGTGCTGAGGCAATTGCTGTAGAAACTTTCACCAGTTTTGTAGCTGACAAGTGGATCTTAAAGTGTCTATGGAAGTGAGAGTAAAGGCAGTCCATAAAGACATCCACCTCTTCTTGAGTGATCTCTCCTGGAGTTTTTTGGACTGTGTCCCACAGAGCTTTTGCATCCTCCGGATGAATAGCATATGAAATATTCAGAGGCTGGGGCAGACAGGGGACAGAGAAAACAAGTTCCATGGCAGATGCAGTTTTGTCCACTTTGCATCCGGTCCACATAGCTGCCATCCAACTGAGATTGAGAGGGCTGATGGCTAAACGGCGGAAGCAGCAATCAAAAGTCTTCTGAAACCAACTTCCAACAATGGATGTGTAGCTCTCTCCCCCATTAGCAAGAAACAAAGGTAAACAAGTGAAGTCCTCTGGCACGTTCTCAGAAAGATCATCTCCAGACACACAGCAGAACCAGCCCGACCATATCAGTTTCTCTTCTGAGTTTTTTGAGGAAGCTGCTGATCTCGAAGAAAGCTGGGATGGGGAAAAGAAGCATTTGAATGCTACAGAGCAAGTTTGACTTTTTTTAGTCAAAGATGATTTCTGTTTTATAATTTCAAGTGTTTGGTAGAAGATTTTTCTCAGGACCTCGCACGCAACATTCTCTTCTATAAAGCTCATAGAGTTATTCAGTCTATCCATTACATCCCTAAAAAGATGTGGGCAATTCTGTCAAAAACAGCAGGAAAAGCACTTTTTACTTCATTAGGAACAGTCCTGAAATCTGAGTTTATGCTGCTTAAGAAGAGCCAATCCATGGTACATCCTATAACCATTGTCACACTGAACTTGGCATTTCAGTAACATCTTTCACTTCAGGCAAAGCATTTCAGAAATATTAATTAGACTTGAGCTATGGCCAAGAGGTAGGATTATACCAACTTTATCCAGGAAGCTAAATAACCTGGCTTGAGTTCTTGCAGTAAATTGACTGCTGAACTAAAAAATTACACAAAGATTTCTCCTTATAGTCTTACTCTGATCTCATCAAAGAGTTGAGCTCCAAATCGCAATTAAACATATCCATTGCTTATGAGATTTTCTGTTCCAGTTAAAAATAGACAGAACTCACTTTCATTAAATCTCAACAGATACTACAGTAATTATTTCATACAGCTAGGGTTTAGTATTTTTTTTTAAGAGACAGAGCAAAAGCAACTTGTAAAATGCAAGTCTCGATTCTAGTTATCAAAACTGCTATGAAGACTCCTTACCTGCACGAGAATCGCAGCCTGGTCTTGGTCACTACCTTTCAGGTCTGGAAGGCTGGAGACAGACACTTTGATGTCCAGCTCAACCCCTACTTCCACCGCCAATCCCTTCTGCTTCTCGGCAGCAATAAAAGCACTAAGCAGTCTAGCGTAATCCCTCAGACGAGCGTCAGAGAATCTGTACAGAGGGGTCACGCTGTATAAGGTCCACTGCTTGCGCAGTAGAAATGCTGTTCTCTGGGGATCTGCGTTTTCCTAAAAAAAGAGTTAAGAAAATAATATTAAACCCCAACAAACAGGGATAGCTTCCCCCTTCAGGGCTTGCAAAGGGACCCCCGGCCCGCGCGGCCCGGGCCCTGTGCTCGAGCAGGGGTGGTTTTCCCGCCTAGCAGTGCCGCGGGAGCGGTGCCGACCAGGAGGCGGTAGCGCTGAGGCGGCGGCGAGTCCCC
>NW_008795025.1:4049032-4073125 GCF_000699145.1 Aptenodytes forsteri | reverse complement strand
AGGTGGCTCGCCTGCTGTGGCGGGGCCCTCCCCCGCCGCTCCCGGCCCTGTCTGCAGGGGCTCTGCTTCCTGCCGGTGCCCCAGGCCCTTCCGGGAGATGGAGCTCTGGGGTAGGGCTGCCCCTGGGGGGGAGAGGCTGAGGCTCGGGGGCTGGCGCTTTCCCTCCTGCGTCTTTATTTTTAACGGTTCGCAGGTTTGTGACGATCCCCTCTTGTTTCTGAGTCAGGTGCAGCCTGCGAAATGGCCCTTCCCTGCCTGCTGCGGCTGCTGCCCAGGGTGCTGCCCCCGCTGGCCGGAGCGCTGGCCCGGCCGGGCTGTGGGAGGGCTCTGCACCGGGCGGCCCCCGCCCCGGCGGCTCCAGGTGAGAAAGAAGCGTTTGTCTTATACCCGCCGCTGCCTCTTCTGGGTTTTGGTGGTTTTTTTTTCTCCCTGGGACCTAGGTCAGGGTATCCTGCAGAGGAGACTAAAGGCACACTTGCGATAAATTGTTTTCCCTGGATCTTTTTTTTTAAACGTCTTCTCCAAATCATGTTTTTATTTGACTTTTGGCATTTCACAGTGAATCGTGATTCAAACTATATTAAACCCAATTTGTCCGTCTTTTCTTTTTTTTCTGAGCTTTTACTTTGCTTTTTTTCCCCTCTTTCTTATGTAGCACACAATCTGTAAACAACAGGGGTAGCTGAATGCCTAATGTGAAAACAAACCTTCTTGCCCTCTACTTTACAGCCTTTAGGCTGTGGTGAAGGTAGCAAAGTAGACCAGTTCATATAATTATACACACACATATATATATGTCTAGGTAATAGCATCCTTCAAACTTCTCCTTGCAAGCTAAAACTCTAGCACATTCTGTAAGTGGTGTGCTTGGTTTTATAACTAAGTCATGATGCCAGGCACACTGGGGTCTGTGGAAAGTCTTCTGTAGTCATGGTTCAGGCCTTTTACCAGTAGTTGCAGGCAGGAAACTGTTCAATGTACACCCACATGGTGGGTGTCAGTGTGTTTCAGTCTTGGCTTGTCAAGCCCCCTTTCTGCTGTGTCTTCTAGATTTGAATGTGAAATTGTCAGAGTGCCTCAGGACTGATCTGCAGCTTTCCCTTCTCTTGCCCCTGAAATTTGCAGGGCACCAGTTTGCAGCAAGACTGTTCAGGTTTATGAAAGTTTGACTGAAACATAGAAATAATTTCTCTTAAAAACTTGTTTAGAATAATTTCATGTCATGTTTATGTCCTAATGTCTTACAGCAGTCATATTGGGGATATATGGAGTAATTTCTTTGTATATGTCTGAATTATGCTGGTGTTGGGAGGGTGGGGGGGGAAACCCTGTAACTGTTTTGTCTTGCCTGTCTGCAAAAGCCACAAAATAATTTATTATTTTTATTCAAGACTTCAATAGCTTCGTCGCTCGGACCAACACTTGTGGAGAGCTGCGTTCTGCTCACGTGGGACAAGAGGTCACACTGTATGGATGGATTCAGTACTGCGTTCTGCTCCTGTGGGACAAGAGGTCACACTGTATGGATGGATTCAGTATCAAAGGTAAATGCAAACCAAGGTAAAAATGGAGATGCTTATTTGCCAGATCCAATGTATGCTCTAGGCCTGGATTCAAACACTTTTTTTATACTTCAGGTTATCTTTTCGTATCCTGCAGTAGTCACTTCTGAAGTGAGTAAAACAGTTGAGAACTGTGCCAGATCAGTATTTAAAATTTCAGAGTTTCATACAAATGTTAATTGATCCTCATTACAACACTGTAAAGCAGTTAAATATTGTTACTGTTGTTGTATAGGAAAGCAAGCAAGTAATAGCGTATTTATAGCAATTCTGACAGCCGTGAGCAGATAACTTCTTTTATATAGTGTCCTTAAATTTTAAACAAACGTTATTTGTCTTTTCAACTACAGTATCTAATGAAGCAATTTTAAAGTATGCAAGCTTTGCTTAAAAAAGAAATGTTAAGAAAAAATATTAAGAAAAGGTGGTAAGCAGAAGATGAAATGTTAATTCCAACAGTTTGCTATAGGCGGCATGATATAATCACTCCTAATGGAGTTGTACATTTTGTAAATGTAGGGTGAAAAGCATGTCTGCATACAGCATGGACGATGCTCCAAAATATTCTGATCTTGGGTATGTGCTTGTAAAATGGAGATAGGTCCTGTGGCTTTGATGAAATTAATTTGTATCAAAAGTCATGTTTTGCATTTTACAGTCCAGAGAGGCTGGTTTTTATCCAGCATTGTTCTGCAGTGGTGGTCTGCATGGATTTTTTTTTTTATTAAAAGGTCTTGAGCATCTCGTCTTTAAACAGTCATGGGTGGAGTTCCAGGAAACAGATTTAGGATTATTGCAATGAGATCATTGCGCTCTTGCTTTTAAAGACAGCCAGAGCATGTTTCATTTGACAGCTTCTTGATGGATTAAATACAATGGTAGCTGTCTCTGCTGCAGCTGAAGAGATCAAGATTTATGATTCTGAGTCTAGGACTGTGGATTGTTCATGTGAAACTTTTTATGGGACCAGTGTTCTCCTTCTTGGTTTGTGGTTTGATTTTTTTTTTTTTTTTTTTTTTTGTATCCATGTGAACTTTAGTTTTATTGCTCATCTAAATGTGTTTATCTGAATGATGTTTCCCAGCAGGAAATTGCATGTGTTCAGAATCCCTGCTCTACGTGGATTAATTGTCAAGTTAAAATTCTGCCTCTACTGCTTATTTGCACATTGTCTGTGGCTGGGCAAAATCTGAAACAGATTGTTCAGGTTAGATTCAGATGTGGGAAAAGTATCTGTACATACATGTCCTGGTTTTGGCAGGGATAGAGTTAATTTCCTTCCTAGTAGCTGGTACAGTGCTGTGTTTTGGATTTAGGATGAGAACAAAGTTGATGACACACTGATGTTTTAGTTGTTGCTGAGCAGTGCTTACACTAGTCAAGGACTTTGTTGTTGTTATTATTTTATTTCAATTATTAAACTGCTCAACCCTCAACCCACAAGTTTTTCTCACTTGTGCTCTTTCAATTCTCTCCCCCATGGGGAGGGGAGCGAGCGAGCGGCTGGGTGGGGCTCCGGTGCCCACCGAGGGTAAACCACCACTACAAAACCTTATTATTATTATTATTATTATTATTATTATTATTATTATTATTATTATTATTATTATTATGTTATTTCAATTATTAAACTGTTTTTATCTCAACCCACAAGTTTTTCTCACTTGTGCTCTTTCAATTCTCTCCCCCATCCCACCAGGGGAGGGGAGCGAGCGAGCGGCTGTGTGGCGCTCAGTTGCCAACTGAGGTTAAACCACGACAATACATTACTTGGAAGTTCTTTGAGATTAGTCACAAGGTACAGCAAGTAGCTAGTTGCCATGTGCTTTGGCTTAAAAAGCAGAAGACTACTGAATTCTTGAAAAAACTGTTCTTCCTTTTGTGTTTTTCATGGATCAGACAAGGCCTGTTTCTGGTTTTGAGGGATTTCCAGGGACTGACCCAGATCATCATACCGCAGGATGAGGTAAGTGCTACCAAAACATGAGTGTCTATCATTTTTATTTTTCCTTTGGTAGCTTGGGTCCAGCAGACATGGAGAGCAGAACAAGTGCTCTGACTCGCAAGTAGACAAGCGTTATGAGAGCCCTGGTCTGACACAGCAACAGAAACATTAATGCTGTTTCGTCTGGCTTATGAGGAATGATCCTGGATTCAAATGGGCCATTAAGAAATTAGGCCCTTGAGCATGGTGCATTTCTCCTGTTCTTTGAATTTCTGTGAGACATTGTCATCTTCTTGCAGGCACATTCCCATGTGAAGAAGCTCTTGTCTAATGCCCCAGTGGAGTCTGTTGTGCGAGTGACTGGAATTGTGTCCCCTCGGCCCCCAGGGCAGGAGAATCCGGTGAGGAAGTTGGGGTCTCTCAGGGGTTTTTTCCTTGTGGAAAAGAGCACCGGATAGTAAGATTATGGTGGGGTTTGTGTCATAGCTTTGCCATGGGTTCTGGGTGTGTGACAGCCTATCCTCAGATAATGTGAGGGGAAATAACTGCTATGACATGTAACTTAGGAGAACCTCAAAGCACATTAGACACCCGTGAATTAAATTGTATTCCAGCCCTTTGAAAGGATAATGGCTAGCTTCTTCAGGTTTTCAAAATGTGGTTGAGAATTTCTTTTTCTTGAAAATAAGTATTGTCATCACAAGTTCCACAGCATGTGGTGGCCTATTTCTCACTCAGAATAGATTTTGCTGTTCTCGTTGTATAGGAAACAGGGGTTGAATAATTTTTTTAATGTTATGCATTCCCCAGCTCTCACTGTAATCAGCCGTAGATTAATCTGTCAGGATTGTACATATCCCATCACTGGCAGGCCTAAAAAGAGAACCTGGATTTATGACAATAACTTTTTTGCTCTGACCACTTATAGATGTCCATAAAGAATGCAGGCTTCAAGCAATGCTTTTATTTCTTTTAATCACTTATTTTATTTTAAGGTTGTATATACTTTTCCCTGGTAAATAGAAAGAGTTCTATAGGATCAAATGAACTTTGATGTGTCACAGTGCTAAGCAGGGGAAGCTGTCTGTTCTCCCTCAGGATCTAAGAAAAAGAAGACCAATTCTGAGAACTGGTGTATAGAACTGGAAGTTTTGAGAAGTTCCTCACAAGTTGCCTTTTTTGACTTGTATTAAGGACTGATGGTGATGCTGCTAATGCACACTAAAATGTATACTGCGTGGTTTCATTGAAGCTAATGGAACTAGTATTTTGTCCAAATGCATGTGCCCTAGAAGAGTCTGTTCCTCTGTGCTCAGCACATCCTTCAAGGAGAAGGCAAAGGAAAATAATTATATTGCTTGTAGAGATCAGTTTGCTACTGGGAAAGAGCATGCCATCTTTAGTGAGGTGACTTGTGTTTTTCTGAACAGAAGGGAAATCTAGGAGAAATTGGTCCTTGAGAGAAGTTCTGAGTTATACTGTGTTAGAAGGCAGGGAGGATAATCACATGGGTTTCTTTTCCCCCCGACCATCTGTGAAATACCTTTGTCCAATTGTTTTCCCTAAGTTTTGAATCTAATTTTTTTTTGCCTTTTTGCTCCAGAAAATGCCAACAGGGGATATTGAAGTGAAGGCAGAGACTGCAGAGATCCTGAACTCCTGCAAGAAGCTACCTTTTGAAATCAAGGATTTCATCAAGGTCTCAGCGTTTCTTCTTTTTTTTTACCAAAGTGGTGGCTTTTCAATAAATTGGGAATTTGCCCAGGGTGATGGTAAAACATCTGAGAGCTTTGTCTGGTTCTCCTAGCTCTGCTTTGGGGGAAGGATGGTATTTAAGATAGGAATACTGCTTGTTAGCTGTGAGGATGTATTTCTAATTAGAGTTAAGCAGAAAACAAGGCTTGAATGATTCCAGTGCACAGGGTTTTCAAATATCACTGTAAGAACAGATGGTAAGGGAAGAGTGAAAGAAATCGGGCTATGCGAGCTTTTTTGAGAGTGTGAAACAGAACCTGCCAATGCACTGCTGTGTTTTAAGGCAAGGGTACTTAGTCTTATCTGGGCAAGTAGCTAGTCAGCCAGAGGATTTTGTTCCTCTGTAAGAACGCAGTCTTATAAGAGGTTAGTTTTAGTGCAGGCTCCATGGTGCAGGAGTGGCATCACTGTTATTTGAAGATTTCTCTGTGCCATTGAAACTGTGACTGATAAATAGGTGTTGGAATTGGGGGAACTGGGTCCTGTTCCTTCTGTGTTATGGGTCCTGGACAATTCCCATCGTCTGCACTACTTTAGTTTTCCTGTCTGTAATAAGGATGTATCACCATTTAGTTTTTCCTTAAGATCTATGTATGATACCACTCCTGCTTAAAAATCGCAAGGAGGATTGCTACAGTCTGTTGCAGTGGACTGAGAATAAGGAGGGCTGAAATCCTGAGCTTTATTGAGGCAGCTCTTATCACAGTAAATGTCTGTCTGTTTTGTTTCTTTTTTTTAAAGTAATTGTCATGCATGGAAACACTTTCAGTGGCTGATGTTTGTGTAGGTTGTGGGTAATGGGTGGGTTGTGGCAATAGAGCAGCATTCTTTTTTAGCTTCCCTGTTTTGTCCTGTGGCTTTAGGAGCAGCTTCATTGGACATGCAATATGAATTTTGTCTTAATCCTAATTACTTCTTATCTCCAGAAATCAGAGGCCTTACGGATGCAGTATCGGTACTTGGACTTGCGTAGCTTCCAGTTGCAGTATAACCTGCGGCTGAGATCACAGATAGTGATGAGGATGCGGGAATATCTCTGTAACCTCCATGGTAAGAAAAGTGCTTGAAGAACAGTGAGCAGCAAACAACATTTTAGCCCTCCATTCTTCTGTTTCCTATTGCTGGGAAAGACTGCCAATCAACTTGCTACTCCAAACCGGTCCCACTTAGTAAGGACATGTCTGCTTGCAGTGGGGTCTTTAGAGGGATGTTGGCAGGCCTGAAGAACAAAGTATGTTGAAATCTCTTAGCATGCTACAAACAAGTTGTTTCAAATGAGGTATATCCAGTGAGAAAAGGCCTTTTGCAGGTAGTTTCCCTCTTTTGGTCACCCAACTTGAGGCATGTCAAAGAGATGGATTTCTTACAGGGCTTTTGCTTATCTTAAAATCAGGAAGTCCTTTCTGGAAAAGCAAAACCTAGTTCAAAATGGATAGAGAACAATTTTTCAGCCTATATGGAGTCCTCTGTCATCAACAGTTCTGGCAGGACATCAGGGTAGCTCAGAGCCTTTAAATCTGTCATTATACAAGTTATTCTTGGAAGCAGAAAATCTGTAGATTTTTGGAGAGGCTACATGGTGTGCTAGATCACCTATTTTGCTGACTAACTCTACTCTAGCTTACTTTGTGTCACACTAGTTCTCCCTGCTCTCAGCATATTCTATGTCTGAAGCATGTGTTTGTTCCTCAGGGTTTGTGGACGTAGAAACTCCAACGCTCTTTAAGAGAACGCCAGGGGTATGTATGCTGTTAGTAATGCATTTTAGCCTCCTGCAGTTGCATAGGCAGTTCATGGTTGAATTATTGCCAATTGCCACTTGGCCTTCATTGCTGTTCCCCCACTAAGGAACAGCTCATGTGCAAATTTCTACTATGATACATGGATCCTTTTAAAAGTAGAGGGAGTGAAAGGGAAGAGGTGATATCTTGTGTCTTAATTTTGGACCTTCAAATGAATAAAGCTTCTGTCTTGTAGAGCACATGTTGAATGCAAGTCCCATCCTGGGACAGCCAGATTATAAAACCAAAAAACTTCCTCTAAGCACTGTTTCCCCAGCATTTATCTCTTAACTAGTAGGTTACTGCAGTGGCACTACTCAAGTCATTTTAATTTCTGAGTTTATATTCCTTTCTTTCATTTCAAAAATAATTGGAGAGCTGTAGCCCAGGAGTTGTTGATGCAGCTAACACGTGGAGTTCTTGCATTTAAACCCCTGTCTTGGATGGTGTATGCATTAGTGTCTCAGAGCAGAAGGTGGAGAATCCTCCTTTCGGGTAATTTGGACCAATTTGGTTAACAGATTTTTTTTTTTTAAATGTAATGGGCAAACAGCCACTTCCTCACAAGTGGAATTTCATAATGGGGAAAATAGGTCCTTTCCTCTTGCGCTTCTAGTCTGTGCTGTCAGGAATTGAGGCCACTTACTTGCTGAACTCTGTAAGCTTTTCTTTCTGATGCTAGGGAGCAAAAGAATTCCTTGTGCCCTCGAGGGAAGCGGGCAAGTTCTACTCTCTGCCGCAGAGTCCCCAGCAGTTCAAGCAGCTCCTCATGGTTGGAGGCCTGGACAGGTAAGAGTTTCTTGGACTCCTGTTCTCTGCATGTCCTGTCCAGGGTTTGCTTGCTTTGATCTGTGAGGTTTTAGATACTTCCCCAAGAACTTACTGCCAAGGGTTTTGTGTTTTGAAGAGGGATCCTTAAATACTTAGGACTTTTCAGCTAGGCTAGGCCCTTTGCCCCAGCAATAATGCCTCCCAGTAAGAGGAAATGTATCCTGTTTGAAGGTTGAAATCTTCACTGTTGTTTTAAAAGGAAACCTGATCTGAAGCACAGTCTGCCTGAAGGGCAGAAAATCTAGTGTGTGATAAAAGCCTCTCCAAGAGTAATGTATAGAACTAATTGAGGTGAGGCTGGGCAGCTGAGCAGGACTGAGACAAGGAAAGCATGTTCTCGGGGTGCATGAGTACAAAGCTTTTAACTGGGTTTCTTTCTCCAAATAAAATTAAAGGAGAGGGAGAAAGTTTTTCATGCAGTGAACTGCAGGCCAGGTCTTGACCATGAGAGTTTTGCATGGCCCTTAGTAGAGTCCAGGTTTGGAACGGAAGGTGGGAAAAGGGGTTGTGTATGCCCCTGTTGGGAGACAGTTCACCTGGTAGCCTCCACATGCCTCTGAAGGTGTAGTTGGAGATGGATACAGCTGCTGATACAGTTGCTTCCACTCAAAATTCCATGCTTTTGAGGGGATGGGAACAACCAGGTCTATAATCATCTGCTGCAAAGGGAATAGACCTCTTTTTTTCTGGTTTTTTTAATGGACAATTCTTTGGCACAATTTAATTTAGGGTACTTTAAATTGTTATCTGAGTAAAAGTCCTATTGCAGGTACTTTCAGGTTGCTCGCTGCTACCGAGATGAAGGTTCGCGGCCTGACAGGCAGCCTGAATTCACTCAGGTAACCAGCTCACGCTGCCTTTTACCCTCCTCCTCACCCCAACAGCTTGTAGCTGTTTTTCCTTCTGAAGGTTTAGTTTCTGCTAGCTCTTGTGCTGCTTGGGGGGGGTACAATGTTGTTTGTGTGCTTCACAGACACAGCCCTTTGAAGTTAGTCTGGGACATGCACAGAGTGGATACTGTCCTTGGATGACTGCACAGTTCCACGTGCAATAGATGTGGGAATTGTGTTGCAGCAGTGATTGTGCTTGATGATGCAATCTCCTCCTGTCCTGCTAGGTTGGACATCCCATTCCTCAGCCTTGAGATCCCAGGCAGAGTTAGCCTGGTTCATTCAAGGCTTCTCCTTCTGTCCTTGTCATCATTACCTCATTCAGTTCTCTGAGGGGATTGTATCCTGAGTCATCACGCTGTAGGGAGATCATAAGCACACCCTCAGTCTAATGCAGTCATGCTATGATTTAATGTAGTATATTGTTTCTTTTTATGCTGGCTTTATAGTCAAGAGCTTCTGCAAGTAGCAATGCAAAGGCAAAACCTGTAGCTAATGTGGAATCCCCCCTCTTGTTTTCTATTTTAAGATAGATATAGAGATGTCATTTGTAGATCAAGCTGGGATCCAGAGATTGATAGAGGGCCTCTTGCAATATTCCTGGCCTGAGGAAAGAGGCTGCATTACAACTCCTTTCCCTTCCATAACATATGAGGAGGCACTGGCTGACTATGGGACTGATAAACCAGACACTCGTTTTGGGATGAAGGTGAGGGTTTGCCCATTGGAAACTTGCAGCTTTTCCTTTCTGTCAGTGTTTTAAGAATAATCTTTGTTTAAATCATGTATACATGATTGGCTGAGGTTCTTAATGCTGTAATTTACCTACGGTGTCTATCCCATCATTGCTGCTTTGTACAGGTAATCATCTCTTGGAGAAGAGAGGGTTTGATTATTTGGTTGTGGGAAAACGTATGTTTTTAGAACACTTTAAAGATAATGTAGTGTTAGGAAGCAATGTATCTTGACTATCTTAGGAACAGAAGCCCATAAGGCATCCACAGATACTGTAAGTGCTTTTCTCTACTGCAGTCGAAAGCATACTCCTGGTGAGCATGCTTCATTAGACAGGCTTCTCTAGCCTTTTAATGGTCTGAAGATGTTTTTAAGATAACCAACTATGGTTGTGTGCATACACTGTTTGTTTATGAAATAAGAGTATGAAAGTATGAAATAAGAATATTGACAAATGTATTAAGAGGAGCAGTGCTGAAAAGCAAGAAAGCACCTTATATTTCCCCAGGAATTAATTTTGGGGGTTTCTTTTTTCAGTATACAGCTCTCTTCACTGTGGTAGGATGTCACCATCTCAACCTTGGGTTTTTCTGGCTGTCTTGCACTTCTGTTTCTGCAGTGCTTAGCCTCCTAATGGTTATTCCAGCTTGGCCCCATTCATTTCTTTCTATGAACCATTTGATTTCTCTGAGCAAAGAAATGATATCTCAGGGAATGGTGTTGAAGGCGTTAAGACACATGTGCAGGATTTTTGCTTCATGTTCCTACCACCACTGCTTTTTCCCCGTGTGCTCTCTCTTCTCAGATAGTGGATATCAGTGACTTTTTACGAAGATCAGACATTCAGTTTGTGCAGAATGCACTCAGTTACCCACGCGGCACTGTCAAAGCCATTTGTATCCCTCAGGGGGTGGTAAGTGATGCTTTTACCTACTGCTTATGGTTTATGTGAAATAAATAAAATGCCAATTTGAATTCCTTTGTTGGTATGGAAATGTTCCTTGCTATTACTGGGAGAGTGGTGTCCTTCAGGGAACTTGGGATTGGTTGTAATTGATGTCAGGCTGGGTTAAGTGGTGTTAGAATGGAGATGATCAGGTGACAGGAAGAATATATCGTCCTCAGGAAGGGGAGGAAGAGAACAGAGCTGCAAGATCCCTTGAGGATAGGGAAGCCTCTCAGGGCTTCAGCTTGCTTTTGTCAATGATGGCTTCTGATGTGCATCTGAATAATAAATTGTGCCCTGTGGCAAGAGATTGAAACAGAGCCAGGTATGGCACAGCTCTGTTCTGGACTAGTGAGAGAAAGGTCAGGTGGTTACAAGCCCTTCTCATATTTGCTTTTGTTGCATCTGTGGGCACAACTCATGTCTCGTAATGAGAATGTCACGGACCAAATCCAAGGCTGACAAAAGATGTAGAAGATTACTTGACACAAGCTATTTGTTTTGGCAGGGAAGCATATTTAATTCTGGCTGTGGGCTTCTTTGCAACTTGGGCAGTATGGAGAAAAAAAAAAAAAATCCCTTGAACACTGTTTTATTTGGGGAATAGGACTTTCTCACCATGGTTTTCTCTTGGGATTTCTTTAATTTTGGCACAAAGTGCAAGTTACTGGCTTCTCACAAGAGGGCACTAAGGTGTGCGTTTGAGCAAAACAAAAGTGGAATCTTGAGCCCCTCTAAACATTAGAATAGCTGAAAAAAATCAGGATCCTGATGCAGGTCCTCACATCTGCATTTCTTTGCACGTAAGAGCCCAGTTGGTTTCTTTCTGTTCCTCCAAATTGAGCTATGCCTTCCCCATCAACAGTGTGGTGTCATAATCTTGTTCCTGAATGCTGGAGGCAGTTGGCATGATTTGACTCTGCTGACAAGCTACATCTGATCTGTGAGCAGGGAGAAAACCTGCAGCCAGATGTACAGCCTAGAGGGGCCCCTTCCTGAAAGGAGCCCTTGGAGAAGACACCCAGCTGCAGCCTAGTGCTGTGGTCCATTTTCTATTCCATAGCCTTCATAGAACTTGCACTAGAAACAAATAACTGGGCAGGTTTGGAAACAGCTCAGTCAGTAGGTTTGAATCCTGGTCAGGCTTTCCATAGATTTTGCTGATGTTCAATGTGTCTTCTCTTGCTCTTTCCCCAGAGATATTTTAAAAATAAAGATTTGGAGTCATTAAAGGAGTCTGCAAAATCCCAGTTTAACCAGGTGAGACAGAAACACTGCTGAGGCATTGGAAACGGTGAATGACAAAGTGTGTATAAAGGCACTTGCAGGCAGAGGAAGGTAGAAGAGCAGTTTTTAATAACCGAGAGTCAGTGCCTGAGTATGTGATGCTTCAAGACAAGAGAGGGCAGCACTGAACTGACATAATCTTATCTATCTTTAGGAAATCATGGAAATTATCTGCAGGCCTGATGGAAGCTTGAAGTCTCTGCTTACAAAGTTTCTTGGTGAGGAGCAGCAGTCAGAGCTCATCCAAGCACTGAACATGCAGGTGGATGATGTGGTACTGCTGGCAGCTGGTGAACACAAGCAAGTGGTAGGAAGCATTTCTTGGGTGGCTGTGTGAGTTGAATGTTGCTCATGATGGCGTTGATGTTATCTGACCTTAGTCTAATTCTTCTTATTAAAATAGGTCATCATCTAATTCTACATTTCTCTGGAGCTGAAGTTATAGCAACAGCAAATAATGCATGAAATGTACCTATTGCTTTTATTTCCCCCAGTCAAATTCTGGGAAGAACTTGTAACTGACATGAAAGCTAGCATATAAACCAGGAACAAATCAGTACCTCCTTTTTTCTCTCACCTTAACTTAATTTTTAAAGCATCAAACAGATTGGAAAACAAGGTCAAGTAGGTAATTTTGTCTCCTATAACCAGATGACTAGAGTGAAGCACAGCTGCTTATTAGCAGCAGTGATGGGAGATTGTGTCCCTACCCTTCTCTGTATTCTTGCCTGCAGACGTTGCCTTCCAAGCATTGGTTTATGACAAGATGTCATGCTTTGCTTGATAGCCAAAATTTTGTCATATTCTTTCTGTGCCTTCATTTCTCTGCCTGCAAAGTGCAGATCTTACCTGCGCTCCCCCAGTTAATCCACACTTGTGTAGAGTTTGAGATTAGTGCAGGAGAATTCTGTGAGGATGGAACATTTGGAAGAAAATGAACTTTCCAGCTCCTTATTTGCTTTTCTTTGTCAAACCCTGGAGCTGCTGCTGCCTCAGCAGGAAGGTGATACTTAGGAGATAAGGCAAAAGTGTTTAAGGCAGTAGTGCATTACAACTGATGCTGTCTCTGATACTACCTTTATGAAACGCTTTCTCTGGTCAGTGTTTGAGTGACTTCCCTGTTAGTAAAATTGCCCCGTCTCATTCTCTCCCTTCTCTTTGCAGTGCTCTGCATTAGGAAGCCTACGGTTGGAGAGTGCTGACCTCCTTGAGGCGTCTGGGCTGGTACTCCGTGATCCTATGACTTTTCACTTTCTGTGGGTGGTGGATTTTCCTCTTTTCCTCCCCAAGAAAGAGAATCCCGCTGAACTGGAATCTGCTCATCACCCCTTCACTGCCCCTCATCCTTCAGATACCAGCCTCCTCTATTCTGATCCCACAAAGGTAACTAACTTCATGCCTGCCAGCTGTCTGTCCTGGAAAACTGGGCAAGTAGCATCTGTTTTTACTGTAAAAAGGGATGTTTCATGGAACTGACTGCATATTGTACGTATCTGTTTAGAAGAGATGGCTTCCAGATTATGCTGAGTGGCAAATATCCATGTGTGTCCCTGACAAAAGGAGCTTACAGGAAACAGTTGCTTAAGGGCAGGAGTCATATTCTGATCCATCCCACGTTGCTTCAGTTTTTGATCAACTTTGCAGAAGGATTTGTACTGTTCCCACCTCTGTCAGCAGCAGTCCATGCCTCTGATAGGACTGGTACCTGAACTGCAAGGTACCACTGAGAGAGCAGTGTTGTAGTATGTCATGGCTTTGTTCCCAGTGTCTTTGCTGTCTGTGTCCAGGTTGGTGTTAAATGCAGCTGTGCCCCAGCCTTGCTAAGGTGCTTATTAATTTCTTCCTGCAGGTCCGTAGCCAGCACTATGACCTTGTGCTGAATGGCAGTGAAGTTGGAGGTGGCTCCATCAGAATTCATAGTGCAAAACAACAGCGTTTTGTGCTGGAGAAAGTGCTGAAGGTAACACCTACAGATGTATCTAACATTCTCTTGGAGATTTAAAGGACTAATTTAAATATCCATTTCAAATTCTGAGAGAAACACTCGTGTGCTTCTGAGATACAGAAACATAACTCCTAGCCCTGAGTGATGGATGACTTCATCATACCTTCATCTTATATTGCTAGTAGAAAGAGCGTTGTTTGTCCAGTAACACTTCTTATGTAATTTTGCAGGAGGATTCTGAGGTGCTTTCCCATCTGCTTGAGGCTTTGGAGTTTGGAGCTCCACCTCATGGAGGAATTGCTTTAGGTGAGTGCTCTGTAGCTCTCCAGGATGCGGGTGTCTTGTGACTTTTTGTTTTGGCATATTAGATCCCAGGAACAAGCCTCATGCTTGTTAGCAAAAGCTTTGTCTCCTCCTGACAGAGGGCTGTTCTGGTGTTGCTGTTTGGCACCACTAACACGGTAACACTGTGTAGGCTTCACAGTGCTTCCATCTCTGTAGCTGCTTTGTAGAAGGGAACAGAGGTTTCGTCACCAAGTGCAGAATGTTTCGGTGTTCCTCCCCAGTGTCATAGTGTGATTCAGTTCTTATGCAAGGACCAAATCACATGTTGGTGGCTCTAAGGATGATCCTTACACACTGTTCTACAAATACCGTATTCATTAGGATTAGGTCATCTTTATTCTCATTCCTCTGCGGCCAGAACAGCATCCCTGTACTGCATGCCCAGAGGCCTGGGACAGCATGGTACTTTGTTTTGTGCCCTGGGTCACAGCCACGACCTCACCCTCTGCTTCAGTCTCACTTCCCTTCTTCCTGATCTGTTTTGCTCACTAATTCAGATAATGTCAGATATTTTTCCTAGAACATTGAAAGTTTGTGGTTTTAAGAAAGAAAAAAACCAAAACAACCCCCCCACCAAAACAAACAAAAAACCCTACAAAAAACAAGGGTAGCATTTTAACCTGTGGTCTTCCAGTGTGATTTCCCTCCATCCAATCACCCAGAGGCTCTTTCTTTCAATTCTTCCTTGTTGTAATCCTTCAGAACTGGTTGATCAAGAGCTTTGAGCAGTTAAGTAGTGCCCTGACAGTGTTCCTGCCACTTAGCCCTGGTTTTGTATTGCTGTCTTTTGCAAAGGCACTGTCTCTGTCTTGCAGTCCTTGGTGTGTTGCAGAACTTTCTGTAATATTGAAAAGCTTTATTTTGCTAGGCATTTCTGCTCTTTAGGCAAGTCTGTTTCTCTGCTACTAGTTGCGACTAATTTTTTTCCCCTTACTTGCTTCAGTTTTATTCTTCAAGCTCAGTAATATTATCTACTCCATCTTTCTGATTTTTCTGAATTGGAGGAAGTAATACAGGGCCATAACTCAAGTGGTTCACCAATTTGTTTTCTGCTTCTAGGACTTGACAGGCTGATCTCTCTTGTCGTTGACGCTCCAAGTATCAGAGATGTCATTGCTTTTCCCAAATCCTTCAGGGGACGGGACCTGATGGGCAGTGTTCCAGACTACGTCACTCCAGAAGAACTAGCGCCATATCACATCCAGGTTTCCTGGCCTCTTGCAGAAAAAGAGGCAAAGCAAAACTGACTTAAAGCCAGTGATGTAAGCTGATCTGTTTAACCAGAGGTGGTTACAACTTCTAAATACTAGAATTCAGTTCAGAAAACATCAGCTTATGCGATGTTATGCGAGGGTGGGGGACAGTGCAACCCCACTGTACCATGGCATTTTCAGGATTGAATGGGAAATAGATACAAGGGCTCCCCGATAGGAATTCACTTTAGGGTTCGTAATGGGAAGGAGAAGTAGAAAAGCAAAAGAACATAATTTTAGCATAGGATATTGAGAATGTTGGCTTTGGGGTGTCATACTGGAGTGATGATGGGATCTAATTTTTTTCACTCCCCACTTTTTCCATGTTGCTTGTAAAGTATTCCTCCTCACGTCTGGAGGACATAGTGTCAGCTTCCCTGGCAGATGGTCTGTATTCCTGATGATCATTGAATCTGTTAGCTGAGGACTGTTACAATAGAGCAGTGCTGTGCTGGGCCAAGAGCTCTGGACACTTCACAGCAAAACTTCAGTGCAACCAGCAGCTTGTCTCATGCTGGAGGATACAAGATCATCCAGAACTTGCCACAGGGAGTTCATATTCAGCTGCGTTCTCTCTTTAAAGACTGGGAGAGAAGTGTTTATATCATTTGCAACAGTTGTCCTCGTAATACTTCTCAAACAGGAGATGATCTGTCTTTGGGGCCTGTGGTCCTACTGCTTTTCAGCACGCTAATTCTGAAGTTTGTATGTTTGTAAATAAAGTTTATCTGGCAATGTGGTTTTGACTGAACTTGGCTTTGGGCTTTCTCTACAAGAAAAGCGAGCCACCAGTTCTTGTTTATGACCCCGATCCCTCCAGGAGATGACAAATCTGTGACAGCGTAGCAGTGTTGCCAGTCTTCTGTGGATTCTGCCTGGCCCTGCAAACTTGCTGCTACTGTGGTGAGTGATGCAGCAGCAAATTCCTCGCAAATAACTAACTGTTCATACCTGTCCCACACCAGAACAGCCACAGTGCAGGAGCGACTGTACTGAGTAGAGCATGGGCTTTAGCAGCATCCTACCACACCAAGCCACTTGGCTCTGCTCTGTAGTGTATAGCAAGCCCTCTGCAGAGGCACTCCATAGGTGTTCTTAGTTCTGTGCTTAGGTTGGAGAGAGCAGAGAATTGGTGGGAGGAAAGGAGGAAGGTGAAGAAGCTGAGGAAAAAAGAAGAAAAAGATTACCTGAATAAGCTAGGAAGATGGTGCAAAGGAAGAAAAGGGAGAGCTACTGTGTCCCAGCTGGGAAGGACAGATGGAAGACTGCAATTCTCGTCTGGGCCGATACTGAACTCCAGCCTTCTGCAGGAGATCCTATCCTGCAGATTCTAACAGATTCTAGGCTGCTCCAAGGGTTACAGCTAATGCAGTCTCCACGTTGTAGGATAACATTACATGGAGGTGTACTGTCCTGTTGATAAGAAATAGTAAGGGAGGTGGCTCTTCTCCTTAAGGTTGGGGTGGGGGTTTTTTTGAGTACTTTATACAGGCTGAAAGTACCATCCATAGACAAGTAACGGTAGAGCTGACTTGCTGCTGCTTTGCAGATTATAAGATGATGGAGTTGCGTGTAAAAGAAAACTTAAATCCTTTCTTACCTCATGATTGTTATCGTCAGTCTTGGAGCATGGTTAAATACTATTTAAAAAAACAAAACCAAAACCAACACAATCCTGGATTTGTATTCACATTCATTCTAGCCAAACACTGTGAATTCCTTAATTTTTTTCCTTGTATGAGCCATTCATTCTTATCTTGAAATTTATTCACCTTTTGTTTTACTTTTTTTTTTTCTGAGTAGAAGCTGTCAGTAATGGAGTGAGGATCGGTTTTCAGAGAGAGGCTGAGCTGCAGATTGGATCCCTAAGCAGATCCATGTTAAAAACTTTTTTTTTTAAATTTTGTTGTTGTTGTTTTTGTGAGGAGGAGAATCACCTTGTGAGAGTTATAGCAGATATTTTTGTTCCCTTAACTTGTAAGTGGTCATATGGAATACAGCCACTACAAGCCTATGTATTATATTCAGACTGCTTTTTTAGGGGATGCTGGATTTTGTTATTTAGTTTCTTTACTGGTACTGAGATTAAGATTTGCATGGAATTTGCTTGAGGATCATCTGTGTTCCTAAAGCAGGGATGTCAGAGGCTTGTTTGAGGACATGGAATCACAGAAAATAAGTTATTCTGCAAAGTTCTTCACTCCCTCCAGACTATTATTTATAGTAGCTGTAAACATTATATGCTGAACTTTTTTTTAATTGTGAAATAAGGGGTACTGTATCATTTGGTTAGTAACTGTTTGCAAAGGCAAATGCTGTTTACATTTGAAGAGTCCCAGTTCTTTAAATTAGGATTATCACCAAGCGTTCAAAGGGTAACTGATGCTCTAAGAGGCTTAAGCAGAAACATAACACTGCCTGGAACATTCCTCTTGAGAGCACTTGTTAAAACGTGAGAGCAAGCTGTCTCTGAGGCATATACATCCCTCTTTCTTGTGCAAGCTGTTTTGTGTGATGTTTGTTTACCCACTGCTATATTAAGGACTCACTGCAGTTGTAAGTGTGTGACACAGCTACAGTGAAAAAAATGCAACAAAACATGTTATCTGAGCTGCTGCAGTCCTGCCACAATTAGGTCAGTGGAAAAGATGTATCCCAAACTTATGCAAGCCATCTGTGCTTGGATTTGTCTATGAAGGTGGCTTACAATACAAGTGTGTGAATTTGCTGGTGGTTATGTGATTGTTGCCACAGAGAAGACATTAATTGTTTTGTTTTTTATAGAGCATTGTGTAAGGCTTCACTTGGGTTTGTGGAAGCCTGATCTACAGAAAGTCACTTTAAACCACAGTCTAGTTGGCATACTTAGCTGCATATTTTGGTAGAAGCAAGAGTAGACAGACATTACAAAGAAATATGTGGCAATAAGGGGCAGTCATATTGCGGACCAATATCTCATGTTTGCTGGAGAAAAGCTGCTGGCCTGTGATCCTGAAAATAGATGTTAAAACCACTACTGCAGTTCAGCACAATGTCCATCAGAAACACCTGCTGAAAATAAGCTACAGCATAACCACAAACTGCAAGCTTTCACAGAACCCTTGTTGCTTCTACCTTCCTTTTTCCTGTATGAGACAAACCTATGGAGAAATGTTGCTATGTCAGCTATGCTTGAAAATGCAAAGTCCTGGACTCCTCTAAGAGTTACTCTTTAAGTAAAATCCTTCATTAGAGGTGTGGTGTGTAAGAAAAGGTTGGTGAGTCTGTATTGCTGTGTGGTTTGGGTTGGCTTTTTTTTTCCCCTCCCTCATACAGCACAAGCCTCCAAGCCCAAGCCAAACTAGCAGTGTAGGTCTGTTCATCAACTTAATGGGAGTCCAAAGTCCTTGAGGGTGCCTTTACACTACTCCTTTTTGTCTAAAGAGCAAGCAGTAATACAATCAGTATACGCAGACTCCTCCTTGTTTTGGAGGGAGGTACTAATGAGGCTGTTGGCTGTTACCAGAAATGCCTGTTGGCACACAGAGCAGCCTTCCATGCTACAGTATATATGCATGTGAAATTAGTAACAAACCCCGTATCATTACTATCTCCAGATTCCTGCACTGATTTCCACATGTCATTATGACTCTTCTGCTCTTTCTTCAACCTGTTCTCAATGTGTGTGAGTATGTATGGACAAGAGAATTGCTCAGCCTCTGGGTACTCTACCTGGAGCAGTTGGCTTTGTTGGGAATAGAATCACCAGCTGGACACAGGTGCTGCCTGAGGATTTGTTTTGCATCTTTGCTGGTACGGATCAGCTTGTGATGGTTGAGTGTGTTCCCTGACATGGTCTTCTCAACTCCAGAGAACTTAATGACTAGCATACAAGGGATGTGAATGTTAGAGTAGGTGATAGGATTGTACAAGGAGTGCTCTCGCAGAAATGAGAGTTCTACGTAAGGCCTCTCTACTCCTTTAACCCCACCAGCTTGCTGATTTTCTTCTGTTAGATCTGAATGAAACACTGGTAAAATGGAGAGACGGTTTATTCCCCACCTGTAGGGGAACTGGCTCTGTGTACGTTTCAGTAGATTTGACTGGAACAACCCTCTAGTAATTTTATACCACCCTTTTGTAACGTTAGGGATAAGTTTCTGATGCATTTCAGTATTTTTTTTTTCTTCCAGAACAGGAATGTAGCACGCTGGTGGGATTCTCAGCAGCCAAAGCGTGGGATTTTTTTTCTGAAAAGTTTCCAAGCCTACCCAGAATACTGCAGGTTGGGCCAAGCTGGGGAGAGATATCAGTGCTTGATTTCAGCCATCCCAGATGGCTTGGGTGGGTTTGGCTGCAAAGGTTTTGTACGAAACACTGTAAAGACAGGAACTGTTTTCAGAATTCAAGCTGGAGTTTAATCCTATACAGTGCTGGTATTTAGCTATCTCTCTAGAGTTAGCTAAATTACAGATACAATATAACTTCACGGCAGCTTTGTGTAATCCCATGCTGCAGATACCCAGAGGTTCAGGGTGCTGATTAATTTCCTGTTCTGTTGAAAACAGGCTACTGCTATAAGAAAATATTATTATTTGTAACAAGTCAGCAGAAATTTTCAAAGAATTTTCAGCTGTTGGCAGCTGGATTTGTACCCGCTATTTTACCCCATGGGGAAAAGGGAGGAGCTACTGCTCTGTACTGTCACTCTCCTGTAGCCTGAATCTGACAGGAGGACATTTGTGTATACTTTTCTTTGTCTTGGAGAGCATGGGGACCTTAGCTCAGACCTGACGTAAGGACACTCGGTGCGGTGCGGTAGAAGCTGGAGGGACATTACTCGGGCATACAAAACTACTCCTGGAGCTAGATCGTATGTTAGACCCAGCGTTGCTGCATGTGAGCAGGAGGTGGTGCTTTGTACATTCGTGTGGCACCTCCACTGGAAGGCATGGCTCCACTGCTCTGTTTTTCACAGGCATCTCTCCCACTGGGAGGAATGGAGCAGGTATGGCATCGGGCGATGCTTCACTGATGTCCAGCATGTGGTGAATACAGGCAGCCTCAGAAAAAGAGTCTATAACGGCAAGAGCAGGGGGATAAGGAGAGCTTATGCTCCCAAATGTAAGGGTTTCTATTTTCCCCCACTTTCTTTATACCTTCAGTTACTTGTATGATGATTTGTTTTGACTACACTCGCTTGTTGTTGTCAGCGTACCTCTCGTTGAGGATGCTTGGTACGCTCTCTGTCCCTTTGGCCCATGTGTTAACAGCAGCAGAAAAGGCATAGACAACTGACAGCCACCTAAGTGGTACCAGATGGAAATCCCCTGTGTAAGCTTCACATGACTTCACCTCTAAATGTTCGCTCTCTTATTCTAGGCTTGTGTTCTAGTTTGTTGGTTTTTTTCAAAGCATTGTTTTATGTAATTAAAAAATGTTGATTACATGCAGTCACCAGCTGTGCAGGCCATAATTCTACAGCAAACAGAGCTCTGTGACATATATATTCAGCCTGGATTGGTCACATTTGCCTCTAATAACCCAGCAGGCTCCAGCATTCTTGTTATGTTTTGATAGCCTTAGTGTTTACTGTAATGCTAAAGTAGAGTTTAAGAAAAGCATTATCGACAGTTCTCCCATTAATTTGGTCATATTATAAATATATTTGTATTTCTGTAGCCACGAGTTGTGCTGTTATGTGTTATTCTAAAAAGTACTTCCTCCTGCTTAATTTAAATCTCTCATCAGATCATTTCATGAGGTACCTTCCCATTTAGGTTATTAGAAGGAATGAATATTGAAATTCCTTCTATATTTTCCATTCCGCTCATCATTTCACAAACTTACATCCTCTGTTTTTCAATCACGTCAATATTAAGCTGTAGAGTTTTAGGTTATCTCATCTGCCTTCCTGTGGAAATCGCTGCATATCTCCTATGCTACTGGCAGTGACTTTCCATACACCCATCGACAGCTGAAGTGGCCAAAAGTTGATGCTGTTGTAGGGTGTTTTGGGTCCCCCCCCCCCCCCCGCCGTGTGTTACTGTTTGTATTTGTCAACCTTCACTTTCTGCTCTGTACTGTGTAAAGGTACTAGATAACTTTTTTGGTGCAAAAACTAGTATTAACCATGTACTTCAGTTAATATTTAAAAAAAATATAAATTATCAGAAAGATCACAAAGAACCTGATAAAAGAAAGGAGCAAGCTTTGGCAACACTTTGCGCTTTCCCAAGTAGCAGGTGTATACCGAAGTGAATGATTAAAAACATTTCTGAGAACAGTTAGTACAAGGGACATGTACAGTGGCAGTTTTCTCTGGAACAACAATCACAGTGTACTATTGGATTTTTTTATATTATCCTCTATTTGGAGAGTGATAGATTTAAAACACTCTCCGTCCTGAGAATTTTACTTGTTTGCTTAGCAATTTGAAGAGAATTGTAATTGAAGGCTTCAGCTCTTTGATGGTGTCCTTTGAAATGCAGGCTTCTCATTTGTCATCTGTTCAATTTTTCTTGTCATTAGATCTTTACTTGTGTATAAAAAGACATCCAGTACAGTTTTGTAAAATAAAAGCCTTAAATATTTTGTGGGGTTGGTTTTTGGTTTGGGGTTTTTTTTTTTGGTAGCATGAACAGAACTAATTTGACAGCAATTGCAATGCCAGGGCTCTGAGTAGGGTGGTACCGAGTGTCTCTAATCCTTTCAAAGAGCATCGCTTCACTTTAAGTGGCAAAATGACAGTGTCCAGAGCAAAATGCGTGTGATGTTTCTCGTGGGTGATGCAGCCCCGGTAACCGTAGAATGCTATGTTTTTGCAGCTCTGTACAAACGTATCAGAGAACAAATAGGAGGGGTAGGTGGGTGGATGACAGGCTGACTAGCTCAAGGTCACACAGGCTATTATCCCAGAGGGAGCATCCCAGGAATGCTGTAACAGCTCACATAGAAAGCTAACTCATCTCTAACCTCCCATGCTTCTTTACAAGGAAAAAATGCTGGAGTTTAGATAAAAAGTACTATGTCATATTCATAGCAAAAGTTTAAAAAAGCAATTATGGAAGGCAAGAGCTTGATTTGGATGTTTAGGATGTCTTGTAAAAATCCCAAGAATGCTTTAAATAGAATTTAAAGTGAAAGCATATAAAGCCATGAATTCTCATTTCATATTTTCACTGTTAATATTGTATAACTAAAGACAGATCCAGCAAATCCCTGGCAAATGTTTGAGAGGAGGGGAAAAAATGATTCTTTTAATGGGAGGAGTATAATTTTAGCACAGCTACCACAGAAATACACAGGACCAAGCTCTTCCCACAATTGCCTTTGGAGATAGCTTGCTGGTTTTAATGCAGTTGCAGGAGCCACATGAAGAAAATATCTGGCATGCTGTTACTAATTTCATTTGTGGAAGAGGAGATAAACAGTAATGAATATAAAAACCCATTAAATGTAGACTCACTAGTTAAATAACTATGCTAACTAAATTAATATACAAGGAGGTACTTTGTAGTCATGATGACATTCAGCTGGAATGATACTTTCTGAAAGGCAATTTCTGCAAGTTTATAATTTTATTAATGCTACCTGAACAACCTTCTGTTTAAATCTAAGTTAGGAGCCTGCAGACCATTTTCTTCATGTCAAGGTCATTTCCATCCCCCCTTTCTACTTCTTGCTACTTCCTTGGCAGTGCCAATCAAAGCATTTTGAGGGATGCCCGGGGAGCAGCACTTCATTATTTCAACTAGGACCAGTTTTGGGGTCCGGCACACTGCATGGCCTCATAAACAGCTGCTGCAGCACAGGTGAGGAATAGGAATAAGTGACTCAGGTTTGGGGAATATAGGAATGAGGACTACTTAAGCTGACTTGAAGTAAAATAATGTGCAGTTAATTCATGCTGCCATCTTGTGGCTCCTGCTTAGAAAGATTTAAAAATACTGGAAATTGTCAAAATAATCAGAATCTATCACGCAACAGTAGGAAATACTGAAGCTGTCCTTTAAATAGCCAGTGACACAGATTTTTGTGCATTTTCCTAGGGGTTACTGTTCCCTTTGAAATCAAAGTGGATTGCCATTTTTTTTCCTTAGCCTTTCGTGGCAGTATGAACTAAAAGCTGGAGGTGTACAGTGCGTGTTTATATCTTCTGTGATACTATACATCTTATTATGGAGAACAGACATCACATAATGTGCAGTTATAGAAAATTTCATGCATTTTAACAAATTCATAAACAAAAAAATGGCATTTTACATATCCTGGAGGATAAGTAAAATTGAGGATGAGAAGTCTCACCAAAGTCTGCTGAAGGCTGTGTCTATCCCGGTGTCATAAAAGAAGAAACAATGAGGGTGATCAGGAGGGTGAGTTGCTTAACTCGCCTTGCTTTCAACAGTCAGGACTTGAACATGATGCTACTGAACAGTAAGATGTTTCTAATTGAGCTTAATACTTTTATGACCTCTTCAGCAGCTCTTGCGTTTCACTTGACCTTGCTTTTGAACTGCTGTAGGTTTGTCTTGGTTCTTTTTCCCCTCCCTGGAGCTAGGATTGCTCATGCTAATGTCTGTCATGGTTTAACCTCAGCCAGCAACTGAGCACCACACAGCCCCTCGCTCACTCTCCCCTGCCCCCGGTGGGATGGGGGAGAGAAGCGGAAGAGTAAAAGTGAGAAAACTTGTGGGTTGAGATAAGAACAGTTTAATAATTGAAATAAAATAAAATCCTAATAATAGTAGTAATACTACTACTACTAATAATAATATACAAAGCAAGTGATGCACGATGCAATTGCTCACCACCCACCGACCGATGCCCAGCCAGTCCC
>NW_008795025.1:3992013-4048911 GCF_000699145.1 Aptenodytes forsteri | reverse complement strand
ACAACTAAAACATCGGTGTGTCATCAACATTATTCTCATCCTAAATCCAAAACACAGCACTGTACCAGCTACTCGGAAGAAAAGTAACTCTATTCCAGCCGAAACCAAGACAATGTCTCAAATTTATTCTCTGTCTGTGGATGACTCCCTCCGATTCCCTTAGTCACTGCAGTCCCTGTTGCAGGCACAGGCAAAGACTTCAGGAGGCAATGCCTCCTGGCAGCTCCGTGGGCTTATCCAAATCTATTTTCAGGGTACACTGAGACTATACAAATGGTTACCACTTAACTGTTGGCATTTGTCATTTATAACATTTAATGTAATATTTGATAGCTGGTGTATTGAACTGCACTGCATAGCTTGCATGGCCAAGTGAGACTTAATCTTTTCCCCCAGGTTTCTATTTCACTATTACAGCTTGGCTTCTCCCAGGTTGCCTAACTCAGAGCAAAGGGAGCGAGCCTTTGGTGACAGCGACTTAAAGTGCCACTACTAAATGAATAACCACAATTCTCCCTTTGTAAGCGTGGGATTAGTTTATATCTCTAAGCCTGCAGGACAAATGCTTTTTGCTTCGTCATGATCCCTTGATGTAAGAAATACTTGTTATGACCGTGACAACCCTTCCTTTCAGTAGTCCCGGTAAGCACGACAAATGAGCAGGTCAGCACTTTCCTTGGTCCTCCTCATACTATTAACGTACGTGTGGGATAATCGTGGGAACAGAAAGACCTATTGAAAAAATGTCAAGAAGGCCAAAATGTTTAATGCTTTATTTTTTCATGCTAGTCACTGTTGAAAAGTTCAAGAGAAAGAAGTGCTGACTAGCACTGCCAGTGATAATTGCAAATAGTGAGATCTCTGCTTAGAAGAGAGGAAAAAAATACATTCAAGAGGGCTCTTGGGAAATCAGATGGTCTCAAGCAGTCTGGGTGTCAGGGATCTTATTAAAAAGTCAGCTGAAGTGATTTCAGAATCATTTGTGGTGATTTTTCACAAATTATGGTTGATAGGTGAGGCACCTGACTGCTGTAAAAGTCGTACAGTACCTATCTCTAGAAGGAATAAAAAGAGGACCTGGATAATTACAGATCAGTTTAATTTTCATTTACAGAAGAAAAAAATCTGAAACAAAAGCAGTCTGGAAGATGTTGGGCAAGTAAACCATGTAGGTTTTTTGAAGAAAAGTCATCTCAAACCAAAGTAATATCCTATGAAAAGATTAAACGGTCTTATTGCTAGGGGAGTGGCAGTACATGACAATATACCAAGTTTTTTTGGCATAGTCATACCTAATGTGGCTTTAGATGAAACTGGGTAAAAAATGGTTAGATGATGCCACACAGGGAAAAAAACCACTTAAATGTGTATTTTCAGGTGCTTGTCCCAGGAACATTTCTTTCAATTTTGGATGGTGACTAGAAAATGTAGTTTCATATATTTATTCACAAACTAGTACAAATTTGGTAGCTGGGAGAATCTGTAGGCTATTGGGAGAGGGATACGGCTGGGATTCAAACCTTGACAAATGGAGAAATGGTCGTGGAAAAACTAGGATGCCATGCAAAACAGATAAATGCAAGTTGCTGTATTTAGGAGAAAAAACCATCTCTGTAGACAGCAGCAGACGACCGGCTGTTCTGACAGCAGAAACTGCTGGTGTTTATACTGGGTCACAAGCTAAACATGAGTCAACAAATGTCCTATTGTGAAAAAGCAAATACCATGCTGGGGTGTAAACAGTAACGCAGACAGCAAAACACATGTTGCTGTCTCTTCGTTCTGCTCAGCGTGGTGTGGTCTCAGCTACAATACCTGATTTGGAGTTTGGAGCTGTGCCCTTGAAGAGAGCCTGCATGCTGCCGTAATTCCCAGTCTGGCTTCTGGACCAGCAAAGAGCAGCGCTGTTCGCTTGCTGCCTCGTGACTTGGGTGTCGAATGCTTCTCTTTGATACAGAAAGGCTGTTTCCTCCTGTCTGCGAGCAGGGAAGGCAGAGACTGATGTGAGAGTTGACCGGGTGAACAAATTGGGTTCTCTTTTTGGTGTCGTGTGTGGTGCTGTCCTAAAGCTTGATTCCTGGCCCGTGCAGAGTTGACCTGTTATGCTGGTGTGCTTTGACAGTTAGTTCTACGTTTGACCACTCCGTCTTGTTTAGTAGCTGTTGATGTTTTCCAAGAGGGAGAGATACTGATATTCAGGTAGTTGTGAAAGTCCATTCTTCTATTTTTTACTTAATCTCATTGCATGTTTCTCTCAGATTTAACCTTACAGACCCAGAGGATGATCATGTTCCCAAGACTGTATTGTTTTAAGAGCAGAGGGGCTGTTTACATCGTACCTTTGTTGCACATTCTGGGTGCTGCCTGACGTCCACGGGACTCCTGGAACTTGCATCCACACTGCCTTTGTAGGCAGTCTGAGCTCAGTCAGGATCATTTGGGTCTGGATCAGCCTCACTTGCCCATGCAGCTGTGGGGACTCAGGGACATCTCATCTGCGTGCTGTTAGTCGGACAGTGTCTTTGCGAAGGCAGATGTGGTAGATGGAAAATCCTGAAATATAACCCTCTCTCTGTGGGTCACCTTGTTTGGACATTTTTAGTCATGCATAAGGAGGCTACAAGCAGAATATGCACAACTTGGGTAATAAATATAGCTTTATGGCTTTAGCACACAGTGAGGGCAGGTAGGTTTTAACCAGCTGCTAGACCAAGCGTTAGTACAAGCTGCTAGACCAAGTGTTAGTATGCTTCCACCCTCCTCTCCCTAAGACATCCAAAGAGTCTTTGCTGGCCCTGTAGGCATTGCCAGGAGCAGAAAGGTTGGTCTCCAATGCTCGCTGCAGAAGATCCTTAATGGTGCTCAGTTGCTGCCTTCTGCCTCCATGAATATTTCCTGTAGAATTTTCAATATTGATGTTTTTACCCTTGAATCTTTGAGCTCCTGACTTTCCCTGCTGCAACAATCCTGTAACTTTGTCTTATCTGGCATAGCTCTGTTTTATATCTTTTTTCACTTCTTGGCAATTTCTTCTGCCTCTTTTAGGGAGCTGGGCTGCATTGAAATTAGGCATTGGACCCTTGGACACTGTTGAACCCCTTGGAGAGGTGGTGGAAGGTTACAGAGAGAGGATTACACTATCCCCAGTCTTGGAGGCAGTGCCGGCAAAGGCTAAGCAGGTAGCAGTGTCGACGTCAGGCAAGTGATGGGTTAGGCTGGCAGGGAGGCAGTAGGGTAAGAGCCAACCTTAAGCACCAGAGCCAGCCCCATCTCACCACCGGTGTTGATTCTGGGGGCTGCCTTGCCTGCCTTCCTAGGGGACAGACCTTCCCAACTCATAGCTACTTAGAAGGGTCTTTCTGCTGCCTCACAGCATGGCTCCCGGTTTTGCTGGGCTGCAGTGATAGAAATCCGAAAGACAAATTAACCTGCAGGTGCTTAGTCAGAGCTATCAGGTGATTTTCCAGGCATGCAAGCCAGTTCTTAGGGTCAAAATGGCTGGACTGTGTTTATGTATCTCGGCCAGTGTCATGAGAGCATCTAAATGCAACAGCCTGGGCAGTGGAGAGGGATGACTTAGTTCTTGGGCCTCTTGTTCTTTGCCAAATGGTACTTGGGTCACACCATCTTCCACAGAGGGTAAAGACATGCACATCTCCTCTCCAAGTGCACCACTCTTTAAATAGAGGCTCAACAGTTTCCCCAGTTGTTAGTTCAGCAATGCTAAGCCTAAACAAAGAGCAACAGATGGGAAGTCCCCTGTTGTTGTGCACCACAAAGTCAGAATACAACTCCAAAACACATTTTGCAGAGTTGCTGCTCACAGTGGGTTAGTTTGAGCGAGCAGTGAGCTACAGCCAAAGGAAATGAGAGAGCAGCAGGAACGTTGTTATATCCTTCTCAGTTGTGATTAGGAAGAAACATTGGAAGATGACGGCTCACCTCTGAGCTCTTTGTGTTGCTGCTGCAGCAAGGGTAAATGCAGAATTAATAGCAGGTTTTTTTAAGACATTTTTTCTCCAGAAATGCTTTACCAAGAGTGTTGCTCCCAGGGGAATTTACTTTAGGGGGGAGAGAGGTTATCTCAGGAGTCCTTTCCCAAAAGAGTTCTCTGTTATGTGATGTTTTAGCAAAAAGACCTTCTCCAGAGACTATGCTTTCCCTCAGGAGATTAATCTGTTTTGCAGAGCTTTTCCTTCTATGTTTCAAAGAACTCATTTCTGTCTCCATTTATTTGAAAACAACACTTAATATTGGTTGTAGCCTCCGGTCTTTTGGTCCCCTGTGACGTGGTGGTCTCCCTTACCTCCCAGGCTGGACTTCAGTCACACAGAAGTTACGATACAGCCGTCTGCAGCTGATGCCTTTGTTCAGTACTGCCCCTGGCTTGGACTCTACTTACAGACATTCAAAGCCCTGGGTCACCGTCTTTTCTGGAAGTCTTATCCCCTGCTGCTTTCGGGTAGGTGTCCAGGAACAGGACACCTACCCCAGGTGGTAGTCCCCCAGGATTGGGGACTAGCGGAACCAGAGGCTACACAAGCAACCACAATTCTGTGCTTTTTCTCTTGGTTTCCCCATGGGAGTGAATTTGCCTTTTCTGCCATTTGCAAGCCCAGTTTAGCCAATAAAGGGCTTTACCAGAGTCCCAGGGTCACAGATTCAAAGCCAGACGAGTAGCAGTATCATGCTGTTTCCCACCAGTGCCAGTGCTGCCACGTGATGGTATCTGGAGCTAAAAGACCTCTTAGGGTGTGGGGCATCTGAAAAACATCTGAGTGACTAGCTCTGGGGTTCATATTTTCAAGGCTGGGTATTGCTAGATTCACGAGCTGGTTTAAGTAGGGCAGAATATGTGTGTGTGAGGGGAAGGGGAGAGAAATGTCATGGGCAGGCGGATTGCCGGTGAAGCTGCCTGCCCCTGCGGGGACCAGGGTTCCCGAGGTGGATCCAAGCCATCAGACTTTACAGCCAGGATGAGCTGCTAATTTCAGTAATGGCTGCCTGCTTTGAAAGATGCTCAGGTTTTGTTTATGCACAAGGGAATTGTGTTTTGTGAGTGCCCCATCCACCACGGGGGATGTCAGTGTGAGCAAAGGGCCAGCACTAATGCCATCCTGCATGGCTGTGAATGAATTCGCCCTTTATTCTGCACTCTCCATCCCTGCTGAGCCAAGAGCCCTGCACCACTTACAGGCATGCATAGATGCTGCCATTTGCAGTGCTCCTTCAGCCGGGCTTCCACACCCCGGTGCCTCTAATCCCGGACAAAACCTAGGCCATGGAGCAGCAAACACAACGAGACCTCTATTCTTAGCCTGGAAAGCCTCAAAGCCGGTTCTCTGGGGTGTAGGGCGATGAATATGCAGTTGCTGGAGCTCTCGACAAAGCCGAGTGAATAGCAGCGTTTGTTGTTAGCCCTGAACATACACTCCTCTCCCATTGGATCTGTAGCCTTCACTGCAGCTTTTCCCAGTTACATAAATATGGCCTATTTTCCCCTCACGAATTAACATCTTGCTCGCTAAGTTAAGCTTTCGCACACATACAAAACAAACCCTCTGATTTTTCACATGCAGCTGGAAATCCTGGCTCACCCAGGAAGAAGCCATCCCTGCCCATATAAAGCCTTCACAGTGGTGACGAACAGTGGCACTGACAGTGTCCCCTTGTGAGTGGCACGACCCTGCGAAGTCCTGGACACTGCATTGCAAATCCAAGGTGCCTTCTCCTTTCCCCCTGGGAAAGTCAGACCCCGGCTGCGAGGATGCCGGAGGGTCTGCCTCCCTGGCAGGCTGCACGGCGTTCTGGAGACTGGAGGGTTGGCTGCATGCTTTGGGGCACAGAGCAGATGGCTCCTCACTCCCCAGAAGGCACAGATGTGGGTATTATTTTCCCCAAAGATGGTTCACCCCCACCCCCCGAATGTACTGGGAGATTGCACTGCAGTATATCTGCATTAAAAACAGCCCTATAGAGAACGGATGTCATTTGGAAATCTCCCAGCCCCTGGGTGTAAGAAAGCTGACTTGCATCCACAGAGACTCCGGGCGGCTTTATTAGTGATATAAGTAATACAGATGCACAGGGCTGGGAAACAGATGCCTGTGCCCCCCCTTGCAGTGATGTTACTCCCTACTTCAGCAGCCTAAAGGGATCCAGCTCCCCAGTGCTGCTGGGGTCTCTCCATGGTGGGGGAATGGCCAGGATCTTGACATGGCATCAAATCTCAGCTTCTTACTCCTGTTGTGGGGGAAATAAGGATACCTCATTGTAGGTCCTCAGACGATCATCCCCTGGGCCAATGTATCTGCTGCTACAGTCAGAGAAGTCACCCATAGCTATGGATCCACAGTGAGACCTTTTCTATTCCAGGGCTGATGGCATGCTGTGACTTGAAGTATGTTGTGACAGCTCCTGGCAGAGTGACCCATGAGGGAGATGTTTCCTGGAGCTGGGCACCAATGTCCTGAGGCCAGCTGAGCGGGCAGGCGGTTGGGGTGCCGGATTTTGACTCAGTAGGGCTGGGTCCTATCCTGCTCTGCTGTAGACGTGTGTGTGATCTCAGGTGAGTCTTGAAGGTGTATTATTGAAGACAGTCACTTAGAGATAGAGACGAACCTGGCAACGTGGTGCACTCTCAGGTTAACTGCTGTGGAGGGTATTGACTTGGAGACTTTCTGCGCTTGTAGTTCAGTGCATCACACCCATTGATTTTTATTAGCAGCAGCCCTGTGGCTAGGCAGCCATGTGTCTCTGAAATCATCAGTGGGAAACCTTAGAGTAGGGAGCTGCAGTAAACAGGTGACTAGGGGGCCTCAGGGGAGGGTATAATACCTTAAGCATCTGACTTCGCTTTCATTTTAATCCTTCTGACCAAACTGAGCACCCCAGGTGAGACCCAGCCCCCCTGAGTGGTAAGCCACTAGGGCAGAAGAGGGGAGGAGGTGTTGGATCTTTCAAAAAGCTGGAAAAGGCATTCGGCACAAAGCTCTCGCTTCCTTCCAAAGGGGCACACTTTTCTAAGCATGTGATGCTTTAGAAAAGCACATTGTAAAAATCCGTGGAGTGAGGAGTTGGTGCCCCTTCGGGAAGGATTACGGCTAGATCTCTGAATCCCTGGCGTTTTGGGTCTGTCATTGCAGCAGATGAGCAGAGTGTCAGGGACTGCAGGCAGCTCTGCACACAGCTTTCTGTGCAACGTGCAAATGGGAGATGTAATGGCTGGAGTGCCTTTCCACACCCTCCAACAGCCCTGCCATGCCTTTGGACCTGTATCAGCACAACCCCGATAATGGGAATGAGAGGGGGAGGCTGAGCTTTAAATGATGCTGGTGCTTTGGATATGTGCAACCCACGTTCTGCCTATCTTAATGCAATGCCATCTTTAAAAGCTCTGGGTCAGGCTAGCCCTATGCCACCCCTCAGTGCAGCTGACGAGGGCTGAGGTTGGGGATTGTTTTTTATGTTCAAAGGAGAAAAGGAGTCATCAAGGAAAAGCTGAACTTTCTATCACCACAATCCCTTCCTGCCCTCTAGTACGGCCCTTCCCCTCCCAGGTAAAAGCAAACAAAGACAACAAAGCCCCTGGTGCCCAGGCGGCAGTTTTCCTTGCTCCAATGGTCCATGAGGTCCTAATCTCTTCCCTGTCCCTTTTCCCCACCATGCCCCTGGCCAGCAGCGGATGCTGGCGAGTTCTCCACGGGCAGCAGCCAGCCTGCGGCAACAATGAGAGCAAGTCAGGCAGTGCCATCCTATACAAGCCTCTGTCTGCTCTGCGTGTGTGCATCTGCGAGAGCGCGCTCCCTCACTCTCCCTTCTCCCCCTTCCCTCTCTTTCGTAACCCCCCTCCTTCTACCAGCTCTTGTTCTTTTCATGAGATGCAGGGCTAGGGAGCCAGGAGAAGTGGCACGGTGCTGCTGCTCCTCCAGAGATAACTGTGGCCGGGCTGGGTCCTTCGCCCTCCCCGATGCACCGGGAGTCTGCAGACACTGTTCCTCAAGGTCCCAACCAGCCATGTCCATCAAGCACCAAAAGCCACGTAGCCACCACCCTGCTGCCAGCTGCAAGACAGGTAAGAGCTAGGAGGGCCTTGGTGGGTGATGAAAGGCCCTGTGGTCCTCCGCTTGGTTACGAGGCCCCAGGGGAGGGATTTTTGCTTGCTTCTGCTCCAGTTTTCTGTGGGGAAGGATGGCTCCGCAGGCAAAGCGGGAGGGGAAAGGTGCTGCTTGGATGTCACCCTTATTAATGTCATGGCAGCACTTCTCCCAGTGCATTAATCTTCCCATGGCATCTTAGGAATGGTCAAAGGGACACCGACACCGCTTCTAATTAACAGGCGGATAAAGAGAGCAGCGTATTTCTTACGTTAACACCAGCCCAGCCCTGGCTGGGCTGATACAGGAGCAGGACTGGTTCTGGGGTGATCTCTGTTTCAGTGGGATTAGCGGTGGGCCTTTGATGCTGGGGGAAAACATCAGTCTGTGCTGGTGCCTGCAGCTCTGAGATCTTCACCGTCTTTTCATTCCCCCCCTCCCCCCCCCCTTGCTATTGTTGTTATTTTAAAAAGATGGATTGTATTTCCTTTGAGTATTTGGGTATCTGTGACATTGTGCCTAACACCCAGGCTGAACGCTGGGGCTGAGCTAGTTAAAAATAAGACTAATTGGAGCGAAAGGAGAACGTGTTGGAGGCGAGAGAACTGCATTGAGCAGAGGCTGTAGCAAAAACTTGCAGATGGCAGGAACGTGTGCACTCTTTCGGGGAAGAACTGGGGGCTAACCTGAGGGGGCTTGTTTTCCTGCAGCCCTGACTGTGGGGCTGCTATAACTCATGGGGATCCTGCAGCAGCAAGGGCCATCTCTTTGCTGTTTGATGGGTAGGGGGAATAAGCTGGTAATTTGGCACAGCTAAGAAATACAAGGGACCCGTCGTGCTAGCATCTTCTCTCTGTGGCTGACTATCACTGCATCTGATCCCAGAGGAATGCAGTCACATTCCTGCATCTGAGGAGCGTACCCATTGCATAAAGGGCTGAGCTTTCACTGTCCTGTTGTGCTGCCCTTCCCTGAGACTTGTTCCTGCAGCCCCAGGCTCCTTCGAAGCAGCACTGTCTGCACTGGCAGGACAGGCCTGGCCTCTTGCCCTGCAGTCCTTGCACGTGGCTCTGGAGACGTTGCCCAGTCCTTAGGGCTTGCCTGGTGCAGGCGTTGGCAGAGCTCGGTGTGCATCTCTATCCAGACTGGCAGGACACAGGCGATGATTGCAGGCCAATCTCCTGAGGAGAGATTGGTGCTGGATGTAGCAGACATTTTTATGAAAGAACCACTGTCTGCTGGAGAAAGAGGATGAGCCCATCTAACTCACTTCATTTATGTTTTAATTAAGGCTAGAGCCGCAGCCTCTGGAGATGAAAGAGAAATCCCAGCTCACCCATGCGGTTAACTCTGTATTTCATTGTGCAAATATCCATTCAACTGCTCACATGTTTAAAGTTAAGCACGTGCTCAGGTGTTTTGCTGCATTGGGAATGACCTCTCAGTGCCACGTTGTGTATCTGTACAGCAGTTAATAGCCCCAGTAAATCCTTGCTGTGGGACCTGGATGCCCTGTAAGCTCAAGTCTTTGAAATAGCAGCGATAAGAGCAAAGAAGCATAGAACTTGTCCATCATAAATGGATTTGTGACTGCAACCCCGAGATCTCGGGGCTGATTTCTAACATTCAGTAAATGACTAGTTTGCAGTGTTCAGCTTGCAAAATGCAGGCTGCTTGCAAGAACCTTGAATGATCTCTCAGCAGAAAATTAACCCCATCTGTCAGCAAGCCTCACTCCCTGGCCTGTCTCAAGCATCAGATCTCAATCAAAATGTACAAGGGACGGAGCATCTGCGGCAGGGGATCTTTGCAGAGCTCTGTCTGTCGGGGTGGATCTGCCTCGGCTTCCCAGCCACACACACCGACTGCGTTACAGACACTGCCATATTGACAGCAGCAACGATGCTGAAAGCTGGGAGGACTCCAAGGCTGCACAGAGCAGCTCTGTGTCAACTCCAATCCTTTCTGCCTCCCTGCTCCACGCTAACAGCATCCTCTCCAACACACACACAGAGGTACCGATGTGCTTCTTTATGTGTAACTGCTCCTGGGCATGGCAGCATGTTACCTCAGAGAACAATTATGAAATTGTAATGAAGTGCTTTGAAGGGGAAATTCTTCCCTTTGATTCCTGTCTCGCACGCTGCCCCTCTCAGCCCGGAGCCTCCCACACTGCTTAGCTGTCGGTTTTGCGTCCTACCTGCCTGGAGGAATTGGGGAGCGAGTCGGGAGTGTGCAGGCCGGGGCCAGGAGCCATCTCGCAGCGGAGACATCTGTTCTGCTGCAGCAAACGCAATGCCCAAGAGCTGCAAACATGTCCAGGAGATGCTTTTATCATTGACACAGGGGAGAATTTAAATAGCTGCCATGCTCTCGAGCTAAGCCGGAGACAGAACTGTGGATCACACTTTATGTAACTAATTTTTATTTTTAAACACAGTCTTTTATTTTCAAGGGGAGTTCAACTCAGTGGGTGTCTCCTATCTCCTGCCCTGCCTCGTTAGCGCATGTGAGGTGGCTTCTTTTATCAATCCCCCATCCAGTGTATCAGCTGCTTGGTTTCCTCACCTACCCCTGAAACTCAAGCTCTCCTTGTTTCACCTTTCAGGATTTCCTGCCTGCCTGGCCTGATGTGGAAAATTATTTGAGGTTTAAGGTGAATAGAAAAATTAACCCCTTAAAAACATTCTGAGCTACATCTGTGGATATTTCCTGACATTACTGGAGCTCCTTTTTTAGAAGAGGGAGCTGTTCTCGTGGTTCTCTTCGCAAGTAAGGCAAGTCTGTGATTTGTTTTGCAGTTTAGGAAGCTATCCATGTCAGTTCTAATTCCCTTTTGCCAAGACAGTCACCTCGTGCTGGACCAAGTGTGTTTTCCCCTGGACCCTCAAACAAGCAGGCAGGCGTGCTGGTACAGTGAGCAGAGCATTGCATGTCAGATGTCAGTTACTAACAATTTTCTTCCAGCTTTAATTGCAAACGGTGGAGAACAGCAAGCTCTGGAGATAAATTACTAATTTGAATTACCTCGGGGTTGGACCCATACAGATACCAGTATGGATTCTGGATAAATTTTGAATGACCATGTGTCAGAGGAGATCAAATGACACTTCGTGGCATGAAAGATTTGCTAGGATTGTCATTCCAGGTCAAAGGTGGTTGTTCCTTCCAGTCCTCCAGCAAAAAACCAAAGCCCCCTTGGGTCACAGCAGAAGTGGACCATGGCTGGAGGCTTGTGGTTGAGCCAAAGGCAGGCTTTGCAGCATGCAGGTCACCTGAATTCCCAAAGCAGTGACTACTGTGGGAGGCAGCCGGCCCCACGTAATTGGCATTTTGCAGTCACAGAGCCTACATCACTGAGCATCTTCCAGAGAGATCACAGAGGCAACACCATCTCATGAAAACGCACCAAAGAATGACTTCAGCGTGGGGATGTAGCTGCCAAACATCACAGCGGTCTGAAGAAGCATTTTGTTGGCGCTAGGGAAAAACGTCTTGGACTAGCAAGTCATGAAGCACACCCTTGAACAAGCTCCTTGCAGCACAGTACTAGAAAAGAGAAATGCTGGAACAGAACCAGGAAAAGTTGCAAAGTAAGAGTGAACACAACCCCAAAGAAGTTCAAAGCCCCTGTGGCACGGATCACTGTAAATATGACAAGGCCACAAAGTCAGAAATGAGAAGTGGAAGCGATAGCGGCAGGCTTGGTGTGATGGCTCATTAAGCACAAAATAATGGAATCCCAGAGCGGCAGCAGACCCCCGAAGAAAGAGAGCAAGAGTGACAAGATAGGCAGAAGTCTGCTTAAATGTCAAGGTGAAGGAGTTTATTTAAGGCAAACGCACTGCAGATGTCAGCCAAGCAAATGAGCTAGTCAGTGTAGGCATCCTCTGATCTTCCAGCTCCAAACTGAGAAGGGTGGTCAGCTGCCAGCCCCGGGAGGAGCAAGCCTGTGTCTGGAGAGGCAAAAGCCACACAACTACCAGTCAGAGCTGCCTTCCTGGTCCGGATGGATATGTGAGGGCAGCCGTGCTGGAAGGAACAAATGTCTTCAGGCCACGCAACTTTATCTAGCGGTTGGGTGGCAGAAACTGGGACCAAGTGAAACTGGTGGAGGTGTTTGGTCCAGAAGAAGTTTTTGGGTAAAAAGCACTTGAATGATGATCAATGGACAAAACACACGGAATAGGCAGGGAGGTATTTAAAATAATAGGGAGGGTGAAAAGGACCCTGGAGATGGTGGAGCGAAGATTAACATCCTGGGAACAGGCTGGCAAATTCCCTTCCTGTCCAGTGACAGCCAACACTCCCAACGCTGCACGTGTTCACCGCTTGTGTGTTTGCTGTTAGCAGGATATGAGGAAATTGCTTTAGAGTATTTCTTGGAGAGATTTAAAATTTTGGATGGGATTCAAGCCTAATGTCGAAATGAGTTATTTTATTAAAAGCTTTTAAATAGAAGCTACAGCCTAGTCAGAAGCAGGAGGGCCACTTGAGAAGCAATTTGCTATAAACCTCTTCTCCTACTGCACAGAAGCTTTCTAAAATATTACCCTGTAAAAATATAATTCTCTTTATCTGTAATTTAATTACATTTGCCATAGTGCTTGTGTCAACACAGTTCACTTATTTTTGTTCTCTGTTAACTCACACCTGGCCCAGGAAACTAGAAGAAAAAAACTGTTGATCTTCAGAGTAATTTGTGGGTTGCTCCAGGGTCTCACTGAGGTCACGAAAAGGGTGTACTGACGTACTGGAGAAATAGGGACTGGGGTCTCTGTCCATACTGGTGACGGCTATGAAATGGCAATATATAAAACTGTCATAAAAGCAGGAGGAGGAGCGGGAGCACTCACGTGGTCCTCTGATCTATCCCATCCAGAGTTAGTGGATCAGAGTTTTTGATCTGTTTGAGACTGAAGCAAAGTCCAGGTATCTGAATAATGGACCAGAATTATCTAGAGTTTTGTTGATTGAACACTTTGTTGACCTCCCCCACCCCACAATATCTGTGTGTGTAAATGAGATCTGAGGGATGTCCTGGAAGTATTATGAAAACGTTGTCACTTGTGACATCCTGCGGTTGCCCAGAGAGAACCTGGAAGTGTGGAAATGCATGAAAACAAAAATGACATGTTGGAAGTTAAACCCTTGATGATGATGTGTTAAATTTGGCTTGGGTTTGGGGCAAGGGCTGAAGCTGACTGTTATTTAACTTGAACAAACCAGCCTGTCATACGAGAGGCGTAAGATGAACCTCAACCTTTGACCTTGGCTGAGAAGAGATTGTATCAGCCGAGGCATTTTTTTCAGTGTTTGTCTTCTGATAACTGGAGACATGATTAATCTGAGTCAGGATGATCGGGGCTTTGTGATGGGAGGATGAGAACAAGGCAAATATTTCCTTGCCAAATTGACCTGTGAATGAGGGGATCCAGGATGATGGAGAGCTGGGATCACTGCTGCAGTGCTACTAAGCCCTGTGTTTTCGTAGTAAGTTTCCTGTCTTTCCCCAGGGATGTTGCCTGGTGATAATGTGCTGTCTCAAGACATGTTTCCTGCTAGTAGCACCAGGATGTCAGGCCCAGCAGTGTTTTAGCAGAGGAGAGGCAGGTGACTACAAGTTTCCAGGAAAAAGGCAATGACTTGTTTAACTGCAGAGGACATTATTATTTTTATTATTATTATTGTTGTTGTTGTTGTTTTTATTTTTTTTTTTTAGTCAATCAACTTCGTCAGGATCAAAAAAGCAATGAGGATCCCATGGCTTGAGCCCTCAGTGAGTCAGTGACCCACATCAGTGCCTGTGCAGCCTGCATGACACCCACGTGTTGTTACTGATGGCTGAGCTAAACCCAGAGCTGGGGGGCTGTGCTGCAGCCCTACCATGTCGGTGTCGTGGGATAGGTTGTTGTTAGAGTCACTGTGGTGCACTGGACATCTCACATACATCCTCTGGAGGATGGAGGTGTGGGTGCAGGAGAGAGAAGGCAATCGGAACCTATACTGTGGGGCAAGCGCGCCGAGGGAGGTTGCAGGGAGCCTGCTGCAGGGCAGGGAGCGAGCAGGACTGCACACATCAGGTGAGAGAAGGGGAGATGGATGAAAGGGGTCAGTCACATCACTGACTTGCCAGGTGGATTTTTTTCTTCTGTCATCCCATGCCCTGCAATAAGGTGCTCCCTTGCCTGTTAATAATTTTATTTGGCCCTGCTGACACGTGGGCTCTTTAGTTAAACTCTCCCATCCTTTCTGTCTGTGGCAACTCCTGACGATCTGTGATCTGAGGGCAGCAACCTTCCCTAAATCTCAAAGGAGCCGATTAAAACAATGCAGGCGGATGCTTTATCCCAACATACCAAGGGTGACAACAGCGAGCGCTTTCGCAGGCATCCCCCCCCCGCCCCCCAGATACTCCCTGCCAGCATTTGGCATCCGCCGCCCGTGCGGAGCGGTCCCCCATCTCCAGTGGGGGAGAAGCTGGGGTTTTGCTGCCGGGTGGGTGAGGAGGGGATGCAGCAAAACGTGCTGATCAGGTGGGCTCCTCGGCAGTGCTGCCGATGAGCGGTGGGAGCCGGCTCCCCAGCCGAGCCCCAGCCCGCTGGGTTGAGGCTGCTGTAGGGTTTTGCTGGATGCGGGAGCGATCTGCTCTGAGCTGCACTGCTGCTGCTCGGAGAGAGGTGGGGAGGGGAGGGGTGTCGAAGTGTGACTTTCACCCCGTGCAGGGGGTTGCCTCTGAAGAAGACCGCTCTGCTCTCTCCCCAGAGCCTCTCTGACCACGCTGTCAGCACAGACCCACCGGCAGAGAGGACAGGTCAAAGGCAGTGAGTATCTTTTTCTGTGTCTGTCTGTCTGCAGTGCCTCTGTGTTCAGTTTTTTTCTGGCTTTCTCTGCATGTGAATGGATGGTCTTAATCTCTTGACACCCCTGAGATCTCATGGTTTGGGGTTTTTTTTTTAACCTTTGTGCTGCTATTTTTTTCTGTTGGGATGGCTTCTTTATCTTTGCTCAGGTGATCTCCTGGGGTGTTTTGATAACCTGAATGTCATAATCACACCCCTCCCTTTCTGTCTCCCAAGGAGAAACCCCCAAAACACATCCATGATGAGACTGGCAATTCTCCTTGACCACCGGGGTCCTTTAATAGGAGGGGGAGGTAGGATGAATGATGGAGCAGGAGGCAAAAAACTTCCCCATGGACCCCTACCAGGATGCCTTTACCAGATGCCACAGACTATATTTCTAAAGTCATAATTGACTGGCTTTATTTGCAATCAGAGGAAATATCTGTGGGTATGTCAGCCGAGCAGTTGGATTGCCTTCATGGGAAATATAGGTCTCGGCGTCCATGAAGTCAGACAGACTTTGAGATCACAGGGAAGTTTGGTGCTGCTCAGCTGTGCAGGTTGTTGTTGTGGGGGCTGGTGAGCGGGTGGGAGTGGGGGCGAGCAGAAAGCTGTTTCATAACAGTACCCCAAAAAGCAGGCTGCTAGAGGAGGCTGCGGGGGAGAGGGCACCCGGCTCTGTTTCCAGCTGTCACTTCGGAGCGGCAGTGGGAAAGAGGAGTAGGGGCTGTTGGACTCTAGGAAATCATGTGTTGTGGCCCCACATGAGGGTGAGGCTGTTAATGAGGAAATTTAAAGGAGCTTAAGGAATTACAAGGATTGATTTCAGTTAAAGCGCATCGAAGCAGCCAGTCAGGGTAGGGATTAAGGAAATGCACTCACTGGCATGTAGCGCAATCCCAGTTCCATTAATTTAGTTGGGAAGAGGCTTTGTGCGTTTTTAATGTAATCAGGTTTTAAAAGGGATGTTGCGTTGGACAGCCCAAGGTTTGGGATCTCCCCAGGCCCCAGCAGAGCAGGGTCCTGGCTCCTTTGCACACAGTCTCTGCTCTCATCAGTTCCTTTGTCTCCTCCTCAGTTGTTCCCTCTGGGCAAGAGGACATGGAGGTTATCTGGAGCTTGGCCCTGTCCTGGCAAATAAGAAACCTTTGCCCTTTGCTCACTATACAGTCCTGCTCTCTGTCCCATTGGTCTCCTGGCTGGTGGACCTCGCCTTCACTCTCTGATGTGAGATTTGTTCAACCAGCTGCCTGTGTGCCAAGGCTCACAGGAACCCTGCCATCCCCTCTGTCCTTCCCTCCCTCCTTCCCTCCCCTTTGCAGACTGTTCATCTCCTTGGTGGCTCCCCGCAGGCTCCCACCACCCTGAAGAGGAGATGCTTTCTTTGAGTTATTTTTGTGTGAGTGCTTGAGCCTGTGATGGTGAAAGGACCAGTATCTGCAGACACGTGAAGTCCTCCTATTATTTTATTTGCAGTGCCAGCTTTTCCATGATGCCTGGCCAGTAACATCAGCCATGACCTGGAGGGACAGGGACAAGAGGTAGTTTGGTCTTCTTAGCGAGGTCAGCCTGGAGCTCTGCCTGTTGAGGAGAGACCTTCAGAGGTGTTGAATGATGAGTGCGATAATGCCAACTCCTGCCGCTCCGTGGTGAGCTGTGACGCCAAACTCAAATCACTTTAGACCTGAAGCTGGATTTAACCCGTGGTCCTGGTCTTAGAAGGAAAAGCTGTCTCTCCTCTGTGATCATCCCTCAACTCTGAACGTCTTCCATTGAAAAATCGACCTTCCACACTAGGAGGCAAGGATCAAATGGGTTGAGAACAACTGACCCTCCTTTTTTTGCAGAGGATTCTTTGATATATTTTTAAGTGCCAGGACATGAAACAGTAAATCCCTCCTTTCCTCACTCCTGTCTCCTGCAAACAGCCCCGACTGCTGTCCAAGCCAGCCAGTTAAAGGGTTAACTATAACTGGATGCCTGAATGGCTGCCTTACTGATCCCACGGAGGTAACTGAAAAGGCATGCTGCATCCCTCACCCCTGCCCATCCTGTCGCTGTCTACCTCGTCCAGCGAGCCTTTCAGCTCGCTGCAGTGTCCCCTCTTCCCTCCCGCCCTTCCGTTGCCTCTCCACCTCCTGCGCACCCAGTTTCTTTCCCTCTCTTTCTCCTGTGTCCTGTCTTGGAAGTCCTCACCTAGAGATCCGTGTTCCATGAGAGACAAGGTCCTTGCTCGTGGCGCAGCATCTCTGTCCCCCATACACTCTGATTCCCTGCTGCAGTCCCTTGATCTCAGGCATCAGAGAGAAATCTGAGCAGCATTGCAGTAATGCATGTCACACCTCTTGCTAAGAAATTTGTGAGCTTGCTAGAACAAACAGTGCAGGGAAGATAAAGGTTGGGGGCAGGAGGTATCAGGAAAGGTACCAGAAAGATCCTATAGTGGGCTTGGTGTCCATCTGAGCACAGCAGGTCCAGCATGCTCAGCTAGGAACATGACACTTTGCAAACAGTATTTTTGCATTGATGTTTGAGGTTTATGTAGCATTGCATCCCGAGACCACTGGCCATGGGTCCATATTTTGAGGCTGTGCAACCATTTCTGCGACTGAAGATCTCCAGGTTTTTGTGCTTGTTAAACACTGCGAGCTGCCTGTGCTGCACCAGGGAGACACTCATTGCATTTAATTAACATTTAATTTGCTTTAAGATTACATTAAAATGTGCAATAATAGAAACTCTGTGAAGGGCGGGAGGAGAAGAGGGAAACAGCCATGCTACAGATTGGCTCAGTTGCTGGTGCTGAAGTGTTCTGCAAGAATTACACGTAGAAGGGAAAAATACTGTGCTTCCCTCTGCAGTCACAGGAAGCATTTGGCATCTGTTTGGCAGCAGGGCTCGGAGAAGGGCTTTCTCCAGCTCGGAAGTGGGTCCAGCAGCTGAGAAATGGAGACTGGGTCACTAAATCCTCCTGCCGTGGTCCGGAGGAGACAATGGCCTTGTTCGATGTCAGGGGAATCTAGTAGAAGAGACGCCCTTGGGCTGGAGAGGCAAATCACAGGCTCTGCCCTTCTAGAGACCATGTAGAACCATTAACTGGCACCTGCATGTTTCTGAGAGGAGACGACGCCAGTCCCGTATAATGCATGTGTGTGTTGTGTTTCCCTCTCCCTTTGTGCTCCTCGCTGTCCCGGGGTTATGTAATGAAGGATGCTGCAGACGCGCCGGCTATCCTGGGAAGGGGCTGGCAAGGACGTGAGCGGATGGCGGAGGAGCGAAGGCTCTGGGGCTGGTTTGAAATTTAGAGGAAAAAAGCAATAAAGCCATTTTCTGCCTGGATAAGCCTGTCAGGAAAGAGGCAGTTTTAGTCTGCTTATGTAACCCCGAGTCTAAAGAAGCTGCTTGGGATCCCGGCTGGGGTCTCGTGGCTCTGCAGCACAGGCTCACCTTGCAGGTGCCTTGCTCCTTCTTTTCTTCCTCCAGCCCCCTCCTGCCCTCAAGCCCTGGTATTTGTGCTGTTTCTGGTGCTGCTGGATTGTGGTGACTGATTTTGGTATTGCTGCCCTTTGCTCTCCTCCCATACCTGACCAGAGCAGGTCTTTCCAAGAAACCATCCCAAAGCGCAGCCTTTAAAAGCTTTTTTGCCAGCCGGAGCAGCTGAATGACTGCTGGGGGGGAGCCTTCAGCTGCTCTGGTGCTATGTCCGTCCTTAGTGTCTGCTTGGCATCTTACTGGAGATGTTTCAGGGTCCCTCCCACAGACGAGGGAACCAAGGACACAGAGGCACTTTGAGGCACAGAGCCACTGAGGTTTTTTGGTTTTGGTGGTTTGGTTTTTTTGCCACTCTGGCTAAACTTATAATCATCATCTTCTTTGGTTTTCCCCTGCTCACACCCTTGCTCCCCCACATCGACCACAGGAACAGAGGGATGAGGACTCGCCTGGGCTGCCTGTCTCACAAATCAGACTCATATAATGATTTCACAGCTATTCTTCCGGACAAGCCCAACCGGGCTTTGAAGTGAGTATAGCTGCAGCATCCCACCCCAACCCCTTTTCTGTCCTTCTCCTCCCTGCCCACCACTCCCTCTAGTATTATCTTCCTTTTATTGTACTTTGTATAAGCTTTGAGTAGCTCTTTTAGCCACAAGGAAGGAGGAAAACAAAACAGCGCTGATACAACAGGAACAGCCTCAGAAAATACCTGGATCATTGACATGAATTCTCCCATGAGATGGGACATACACATGGTCCCCACTGCTGTATGTGGGACATGTCTGCACATATTTGAAGACATAATTTACCCCTCTGTCATCACAAATCAAAGTCTGAGCAGTTGACTCTGTATAAGAGGTGACCAGCCATTTCAGGACAGTCCTCCTTAGCTAAGCCTTGTTATTAAACACTACCAAAAAGTCCTATATTAGTTTGCATAACACTTCAGGTAGACGCTTCAGACAATCCAGGGTCCTGATTTGAGATGAGTGGGATGGAATTCATCTGATCACAAGTCATTGCTTACGTCTAGGCTAAGAGTCTAACCTTCCCCTTAAAGTTAGCAGAGAGAAATAAACACTTCTGCAGGGGTGGGTTTAATTTCACTTAACTTTTGGCATTGACAATGTAAATGTCTACATCTGAACTTGTTCCCTGAGCATCTGCTTAGAATCAATGAGGAAAAATTTGTCCCTTTTAGGGTGTGATTCATCTGGCCTATTTTACCTGCCTACTTGGGGATGTGAGGTGAAGAGAATCAAGTCCCTGCAAGTCCCTTGGTATCTCCTCGCTGACTCTAAAGGGAGCCCAGTGTGACTTGCTCACCTCGAGACCTCTACATTGTAGACCTCCAAAGTTAGGCGAGAAGATTCCAGCCTTCCTCGGTGTCCTTGTCAAACAGCCCCAGAGGGGAACAGCGGCTGTGGGTTGTCTGTAACTTGCCTCTTCCTTTCTTTACAGAAGACTGTCAACAGAAGAAGCAACAAGATGGGCGGACTCTTTTGATGTCCTTTTGTCCCATAAATGTGAGTACAGATCAAATTCTACCTTTTTCTTTCCCTTGTACCCTTAATACTGGTTGTAGCTAGGGCAAACAAAGTGTGCATTGCATAGCACAGGAACAGTCCCTCAGGTAGCTGCTTACTACCCACTAGGAAACGGTCACAGTCATTTATAGGCAGGACTTGTCCTCTGGTTAAAAGGCAAGGGAGTGAGTTTCTGTGGGTTCCCTTCCTGGCTTTGCTCTTGACTGGGTGATCACAACTGATAAAGTCATCAACTCAAGGTCTAGCCTTCTCCAGCTCCTGGGGATGCACTGGAGGCAGGACCCCAAGGCTGTTGCCGTGCGTACCATCCTTTGGCAACTGCTCCTGGGTCCAGTCTTCATGCACAAGCAAATGGCAGGTTCTCAGCTTGCTAAAGCCCCCTGGGATCCACGAACACCGGCTTGTCTCCCTCTCCCTCCAGCTGCTCTTCTGAGCTGCTGTGCAGCTATGCCGTGTTGAAGCGCAGCCTTTGCTGGGAGTGCTACGACACAACACTGTACGTGGTTCAGTAACCTTGAACAACTTGCTCTGTAGCAGAGAAATCGTGCATGGTAGCCCTTAGCAGGATGTAATTTACAGTTACCAATGCAAACCTGAAAATTTCACATCTGGAAACCTTGTGCAAACGTATAATCAGCACACCTTGCTCCATTCAATAGATAATCATATCAGTTCTGTTCAGAAAATATTATTCTGCTTCACCGACGTTTTCATGCTGGGAAATTATAAACAAGACAGCAAAGTTCACAGTATAGGTTCATTAATGTGTTTCTAATGGAGAAAAAAACAAGAGTGAGTCAAGGTTGGGGAGAGGCCAATGTGGGTGGTGGACTATTTTATTGCAATAAGGAACTGTCTGGTTTTCTTAGAGATTCAGGTTTTTTCCGCACTACATTTTAAAATATAAGCATAGAATTATATTATTATTTTAAATAAAGTGTAATTTTGCTGGATTTCTACTGAGATGACAACAGTTTTGGCAGGGAATTAAGTGACAACTTTAAACAGGCTGGCTGTCCAAGGCAGAAAAAGCAATATATAATTTTAGCAGCAGTATCTTGTTGAGATCATTGCTCTTGCAGCCAGTAGAAAAAAAATATGGTGTAGCTGGGTATGGCTAAGAGGGAACATTTCTTTTGTCAAAATTCAAAACAAGAAGGGAAAAATGCACCAAAGAGACTATAGGGTGCCTGGGTGATGGGGAGTGGGAAGGACAGGATATTCACATCAGTTACAAATCTGTACTCAAGCCCCTGTTCCTCCTTCACCAGCACAAAAGTCATAATTTTCCTTATTAGAAACAGACTTCAGCAAAAGTGCTTTGGTTACAAAAGCCAGTGAATTTACGCATCTATGTACTGACATTATACAGACTGTTCCCTCTTCAGTTGACTGCTGCAAATGCTAAATCAAACCTCAGTTCAATTATTTCATCCAACAGCCTCCACAAGAGTGTCTGTTTTTATTAATAAATTAGCCTTATAGAGTGATAAATGAATTATCAGAATTTTTCCTGTCTCTAGAATGGAAAGTAATTCTGATAAATCTCTGGCACCTAATGAAAAATATTCAGTTCCTAATAGCAACAGAAGGCAATATTTAAAATTTAAATTAATCTTTTTTTTATCAGCAGTCACGGTGACATTGCCTGGTGATCAGTGACAAAACCATTTGTTGTTTAATAAACTACTTTCTAGAGGAATATATTACAACTGCTCTGTACCTGAAGTTTCTGGAATTGCTAGCCTGGCAGTCAAAGGTTATAACGATGCAAATACAAAAAGCTCTGTTGAAACAGAAGCGTTATTTCAGTTCCACTGGTTTAAAGGAGAGAAGAGCGTACATCCATAAAAAAGAATTGTCTTGTAAAATCATTGTGGTTTCGCTTATGTATACTTGTATCCAAAACACAGAAGAATGGCCAAAGATCTGGTATGAAAAGAACCAGAGAGAGTTGCATTTTTGCTGTTAGAAATGTGCTGATGTTAGGTAAGGGAATCTTGTGCCTTATCTGACCAAAATTTCAGAGTAAGAAAAGCAGTGCCTGGCCTGCCTGCATCTGTCTGTAGTAAAGCTGCCAGCTAATATTCTGTTTCTAGTGCCAAGAGAAGGACAGAACTGTCTCGGTCTACCTTCTCTGTGACTGCCCAGGTGAACAACATTAGCCAGGGAAAATTGGAATTCATGCTTGGGGGCATGGGCTGAGCGCCAGCTGGGCTCAGGGAGAATTTCCCCTGAGGCTTACAGCATCAGCAGGTAGACCGCTTCTGCTTGACAGATCTGTCATAAACTCTTTCTTTGCTAGATGTTCATCTATTTTGGAAGAGAGGTTGTGATGCCATTTTTAGGGGGTTGAGTGGTGCTTTCTGCTGCAGTCAGATGTTACGGTGGTTTCGGGTCCCTTCCAGCCAACCTGTTCTTTGGGGAAAAAAAACCCAGAGTGCTCAAGTAGGACTCAGGAGCTGGATGTAGCAGCGGAAAATGGGGCAGTCTTTGTGGGTAATATTGCAAGGGGTTGGACAGATGCAAAAAAGAGCTCCAAGGAGCAAGAAAGTGGATCAAAGCTCCCTAAAAGACTCTCTGAAGTGCCAAGGTGAGCAGGCTGCCCTTGTACACGAAGGAGGCTCGCAGGACTGCAGTACTCTTTATGGGAAAGGCAAACAACTTGTACTCTTCCACTTCCTATTTTAATGAGTCTCCAAAAGGTTTCTAAATGGAAGTGACCCGAACAGGTATTATGCATTACACAGACTCTATGGAAAGTGTCATTATGCTCATTTTTGTCAAATATCCCTTGAAGTGTGCTGGCCCTGTGGAGCCCCCCCTCTTTCCTCTCCCCTGATTGTTTTAATGAATGACCTCTGTAGGTAATGTTTGATCCTGACATGCTACTTCTGGCAGCATCTTGAGTGGAGGATTGAAAAACCCTGGGTTTTGAAGCAGTTGCATGTCTCCAGAGACTCCTGGGCTGGGCAACACCCCTCTGTATACAGTGGTCTGATTTGGATTAATTCCCTGGTCATTTAAAGAATAATTTGTGTTGACATTAGCAACAGATGGAAATGTAGGAAAGGCAGAAAGGCTCTCTGTGTCACACCCCCACCTTCGTTTTGCACTGGCATTGGGATTTCAGCATCCCTCAGCCTAGCCCTCTTAGAGTAACCAGTGCTGAATGGTAGGATGCAGCTCAGCTCCGTTTCATTGACAGCCCCAGATGAACAGGTCAATGCAATGATATCCTACTTGGTTTTGCTAACGGGTGAAGCAAATCAACTTGAAACCATAGGGTCAGCCAGCTGATCTCCTTTTTACAGCAGGAGCCTTGTCTGAGCTCACTGCAAGAGATGCAAGCACAGTGTAGCAGCATTCCCTTGGGTAAGGGCTTCTGAGCATGGCAAGCAACAGAAGAGAGGAGTTTGATCCTACTTTGCAGCAGGGAATTGAGAGAACAAGAGACAGATCATATGTAGCATGCTTCCTTGGATGCTCAGGGAGCAAAAGCACTCGTTTTAACATGCTAGATTTGGTATCTTTTCCCATTTTTTTGCTAGTGCAGGTTAGCAATGGCTCCCAGGGAAGTGGAGCTCAGTGTGGTCTGCAGAGTGTGTGTGCATGCATGTGAGTAACAGAGGAGTAATCCCCCCTATGTACCCATGCCCAGGAGGTACAGGCCGGTCAGCCAGATGGAGATTTCTTTTGACAGGCTGCTGGAGGGAAATACAAGGAATGGCATGTCTCATTCTGCATCCCTCGCAGGGCTGGACACGTCTTGTCATTTGTCCAGAATCCAGCAGGACGGTCTGTCCTCAACCCTTAGTTACTTTTCAAAGAAGCATCTGACACAGAAAACCTTTGCGCTGAATTTCCATTTTTATCTCAAGGGTGATTTCCCCCCCACCACCACCATGTTTTGTGATCTCTTTGTTCTTCTGCACAAACTTTATTGTCCTCCTCCTCCTTCTGTTGTCTACACATTGCTCCTCTTCCTACACAGCACAGGAATATCGCAACCTACTCCTGGTTCTTTCTAAGCCAGAACAGCATTAGCATTAGCATTGTGCTGGTGCCAGGCAGCTAACATTCACCAAAGCAATGCTAAGCAGCAGTGGGAGCATGTATGTATGCTATACAGAGCATTGTGGCCTTGTCTCTTCAGCCCTGCACCCAACATGCTCCATAGAGCTAATCCATTAATCTACCAGCCATAAGGACTCTGCCTTTATTTCCTACATGAAGTGCCGATTGCCCTGATGGTGTGAAATGCATGCATTAAAAATATATGATTGTTGATCACTTTCTTACTCTGACAGTGGCTAGTGCTTGGTTATTAAGCTGTCTGCCTGAACGATTTAAGCCACTAATCTCGGCCCTTCTTCGTGTTGCTGAAGCTTGCCTTAGTTAAGACCCGTGCTGTGTTTTGTGCTAGCCAGTTCAGTCCCTTCCTCCTGAAGGACAACATTTGAATGGGATGTCCGGAGCATCTGAGTCCCTATCCTTACATAGTCATTGATCTGCCTGGCAGTGCCCATCTATAAAACACAAATTTTTGTCATTGTCTCATTCGCAGGTGACCTGCAGGGTTATAGCTGTGCAATGCACTGCAAGATCTTGGGATGGGGTAATGTACAAATACTTGCACAATCCTTCCTGACAGTCCTCTTGTGCATTCCCTTGGTCTATTTGAATGGAGAGCAGGGCATTTTGAAGCTTACATTTACACTGCAAAAGTAAAAAGCAAACATCTTCTGCTCCTCTTTCAGACTCTTGACACTCAGAAGAAAAGCTCCATTTCTTTGCCTTCATCCTACCTGCTCTATCAGTACTGATTTACTCCTTTGGCTTCAAGCAAGGCTCAGCACTCTTTTGAGTCAAATTCCTGAATAAGTGTCCAATAGTTGTCTTGAAAGGCTGTGCATCTATACCAGTACATCTCTGTCTTCTTGAATGGCCATGCCTTTAGGCTACACATTTTATGGATATCTTGTGCCGCTGCATCTGAAGACTTCTAATCCTGCTTTTCGTTTCTGTGCTTTTTCTGTAAAGCATCCCTTTGGAATCGTACTTCTCAGGTGCTCCAGCCGTCTTCCAGGATATTTCAGGAGGCTGACTCAGTAGGTGATGCTCTCCTGCACATATCACGCTGCAATCCAGTGCTGGTTGCCCCAGCAAAAAAGCTGTTCAGTTGGGTAGGATGAGCTTTGAAATGCTGATCATTCATGAGCGATGCTTCCTTGATAGCATCCATATGCAGGAGGAGATTAAAGTCAACATCCAGGTCAAATTCCAGCTCAGGTGGTGACAGTCCCCATACTTAATTGTCCTCCTGCCCTTTCAATTAGATTTGTCATTGTTCCATGATAAACTTGTGGGCAGCGATTTACTACTGCGCAGTCATCTGGGCTCCCATCTCTGAACTCCTGCTGCCAGGCACAGCTGTAAATGCTGGCAGGCAGTCAAAGGCTAAAGATGAAAACTGTGAAGAACCAAGGAGCCTCGTGTCAAGGATGACCTCTTCTGCGTCCAAGGCTGCCTCTGCAAGGTCCTCCCACGTCTGGCCTCACCATTTCCAGCTACTCGAAGGCTGTGAGGAGGGCACAATAGGAATATATAAAGAAGTGGAGAACAGCCAGACACTATTATTTGTCTATCCTCCATCTAAACTTCAAGATAAAAAGGAGCTGATTGACATGAGAGCAGGAGGCAGAGCACATGGAAACCTCCTGGTCCCAGGAGGGACCTGCTGCAGCAGCTCTCTGGGCCAGGGCTGAAGCAAACACCTTTCTCACCTCATCAATCATGAAGAAGTTCCCTTCTTTTAGCAGATATTTTGCAGATATTCTATTTGCCATGCAAAGCTGCTATTTCTGCAAGTGATCCTCTGTCAGTGCTGGGGCTCCGAGGCTGCTGTAGAGGAAAGGGGGAAAAAAAAAAAAGACCAGGACAGAGAAAGGGGAGCAAGACCTCTGCAGGGACACATAGCAGAGACTGTACAGTCATAACAGTGTGCTTGGGTGCTGGAATATTTAACGTCAAACATCTTAGGAGCTGATGATATATAAAATGACATACATCTCAGGGAACTGCTGCCTTCTCCCTTTTGTACTTTCTTCTTTCTGAAACCTGTCAGCCTGCTGTTATGTCCTCTCCTTTTCCTCCTGCAAAGACTCCCCTGCTGTATTCCTAAGTCCTCCACTTGCTCCCACACAGGCCCTGTGAATTTTATAGGCATTAAAGGGGACATGGGTTTTGAAAAATTGTTCTGTCTCCTAGATCTCAGGAAGGGGAGCAGCCCTAAAACACCTCTCTCATTCACCATATTTATCTACCCGTGGAGAGGCTCAAAGCAGCCATGGGCAGCATGATCCTGACAGGTACCCTGCTCCTGGAGATGCCTTTTGGACCCCCTGCTCTGCAGGCTTCTCCGGGGCTAATGTCGCATTATTGCCCCTGTCTCGAACCCACAATTTGCACTGTTAATTGCTCTGCAGTGCTCATGGACAAAAGCCCTGGTTTTGTCCACAGTAGCAGTCTGAAACCCTGATCTTCTCCTACAAGTGCATTAATTAAGAAGTGGCAGGACGAGCTGGTGTGATACAGCTATTTCTGTCCCTCCTGGGGCTGACAGGAAGAAGCAAGCGTAGCTGAGATGGGATGTACACATTTTAGTTGCTGATTGCTGTGCTCTTTGCAATGCAGCATGCTGATGGAGCAGTTAGCAGTGCAGAGCCCATTAATGAAAGAGTTTTGAGAAACATAGAGTGGAGAGGTTTAGCCTGTAGTTTGGTTCTGTCTGGCCTAGTATCTTTTCAGCCTTTCCCTTTGAGAATATGGGCAGTCAGAAGTCAGACATCTCCACTGACTTACGCGCAGCCAGAAATAGGTTAGTTGCTGTTCAACACCTGGGGCCATTTCTTAGGGCCAAGGCTCAGGACCTAGAACTGAAAAATATCTCCATATCCTAAGTTATTACTGGAAACACGAGAAGCTGGAATAAGATTAGGACACACAAGGGAGAAAAAGGGCAGTGTTACATTGCTGCTTCTCCTCGCATACCTGGTGCAGGCAAGAAAACAAGGACAAAGCTGTAAGGAGTTTGTGATGGATCCTGTGTCATGGCCAGCCCCTGTCCCCTGTGGGCCTGGGCTTGCTGTGGACATGTGAAAATGACCCGTACCAAGCACCAGGTGTCGCCCCTTGGGCTCCGTCCCAGCTCCCACGCCTGCTGCCATGGGAGGAAGGAGGGAAGGCAGCACTGCTGAGATCTCCCACAGCAGAAAGGGGGCAGGTGCAGCCTCCAACCCACAGCATTGCAGGAGCTCAGGTCCTACAAACCCTCATCAGTCTTTGTCTGTCCCTGCCACACACACACACGCACTTGCTCCCTCACCCTTTCGGGGCACCTGACCTTGCCGAGTGCATTCACAATTCCATCAATATTTTTAGACACTTGCTTGGAAGTAGCCAATGCTGACTCAGGAGGTTTCCAGTCATGAACTACAAACATTCAGACCCTATAGAAAAAGACCAGGTAAAGTTAGAAACATGTTACTGGGAAAAAAAAAAAATTAGGAGCCAAATTTAGCCCAAGGCTAAAGGAAGGAGAAAGGGCATGTGTGAAACCTTCAGCTACTTCAACTCCGCTGATGCCATTCAGGGAAAGGAAATAAAACAATAGCTGTGTCCATAAATATGCCCAGGCAGGGGTTTAAGAGGACACAGATTGCCTAATAAATCTTTCCATATTTCTAATCTGCCCCGGCTGACTCAGATTACATTACTGAAATGTCACAATTGCTAAGCATTAAGAAGTGATAAGAACACTTTTAACACTGACTAGACAAGTAGTAATTATGCTGCATCCTTTCGCTCTCCCCTTTATTATAGCTGTAACAGTTAGACTCTCCAAGATCATTCCTCTGTTTAAATAAGAACTAAAAATATGTCACAAGGCAATAAAGCCAAGTGACAGAAAACATAGGAGACAAGTCCACAGATGCTATGTTTTATTAAAGGTTTTTCTTAATGACAGATAGGACATTACAAAGTGCTGCATTAACACGCACAAGATGCTGTGGCAAAGAGACCGTATTATTGAAGCTTGACGTTTTCAAGAGGAACTTTTCAAAGGTTAGGCGCCCCAGTATCGAAGAAAGCCTTTTGCCATGTTAGCTGGCAAAACGCTTTTTCAGAGCAACAGCAAATGATGAGAGTCCAGCTGATGCAATGGTGTAAGTCATGGACACATCCTGGGATCGCAGACCTTGGGAGAAAAATCAAATGGTCTTTGGTAGGCAGGGGTGGATGGAAGGATGTCTGTTAAAGAGACTGCTCCCTGCCCTCTTTCTCCTCCCGTTGTAACTCCCCACGTCTCTCTTGCAGATGGGCTGGCTGCTTTCCGCGCTTTCCTGAAGACGGAGTTCAGCGAGGAAAACCTGGAGTTCTGGCTCGCCTGTGAGGACTTCAAGAAGACCCGCTCGGCAGCCAAGCTGGCCTCCAAGGCCCAGAGGATCTTCGAGGAGTTCATCGATGTGCAGGCTCCTCGAGAGGTGGGTATGCCAGCACCCTGGGCAGGCAGAACATCCCTCCGGCAGAGGGAGCAGGTCCATCTCCCCCAGCCGGGACCTGCAGGGTGCCGGGAAGCCCTCCCTTCCCTCCTAGAGGTGATGGTGAGGAGTGGATAAGGAGGATGGGATTGCCATCCTGTCTGCTACAGCTGCCTCTGCTCGCAGTGACTCATTCCCTGGTGAGGGCAACTACTTTGACGATACTAATTAGTCACAGCCAGTGAGTTCACTAGCAACCACAACCTACATTTCCTAACCTCTACAAGCTTCCTAGGAGTATTTCACCTTGCTCTTCTCATTTACTATCAATCCCCGAGCAGGCTATTGGGCTCGTCTCTTGCAGGACATTTTGTATAAGAGCATCCCACGAATGACTAACCTGTTGACTCTCCAGGGAGGCGTGTTTATCTGCTGACTAACTCCCAACTCAATTAGACCTCTTAAAAGATGCAAGCAATAACTCAGAGATGAACAAAAAGTGTAGTCACATCCCAAAGCCTGGAATTGTTAAGTCCTGTTTCAAGTACTGACAGGTTGATGCGACTGTCAGGTCCTGCGTCGTGATGTTGGGTTGTGTTATTGTATTCATAATGCAACCAGGAGGGTGCTTACTACACCTGCTCTCCCACGGCGGTCCTCCTGCGAGATTGCACGGGTGCTTGTCACCATACAGGTGCCTGCAAGGGGATCCCCCTAAAAGGGCTCTCTTTACTCCATCTTTGAACTAGGAAGGCTATTGCGAGGTCACCCAGATTTACACCAAGTGGTGGGTGTAAATCTGGGTGATGCTTCAATCCTCGTCTCCCTCAGTGAGGATCTTCCTGCTGTTATTCATGAAACTGGGTGAGATTTTCAGGACTGCAGGGCTGAATCTGGATTGGAAATGTGAGTGCAGGCTGGATGGGGTCTCTCCTAAAATCTGGTCCTGTTGTCATAATTTTGGTGTGCTAGAATGTGAAATGACCCTTAAGTGACACAGAGAGCTAATCTATATTGCTGTCATCTGAGTTAAAGCAGACAGCTTTACCTTCTAGACTCCTTTAAGTTTGGATGCTGAGTTAATAACAACAAATAACATCTTTTCAGCCAGGTTTTAAACAATAACCCTAACAAATGCTGACTGCTTTGCTAGGGAAAGAAAACAGGAAAACTCACTTGTTGGCTTTGCAAACAAATGGCAGTCATAACGAAGGTAGTTTATTTTTTCAAGTCCCTGCTCTAGATATTGTAACACTAAGCTGTTATGGGAAAAACCAAAAAATTTATTTTATAACAACAGACTTTAAAAACATTTAATAAGAGTGTACTAATAGTTTAAACCCAGCTAAAAGTTCATTCACCCTTACGTTTGGCATGTACTGAAGAATAAAGGGACTGGAGAAATCTTGGTTGACGTGAGAGAGGTTAGGCTGAGTCAGCATTTTTAGATGTGTCACATAAACCTGTGCTTAAGAGCCTGAATAAAAGTAATTTGATTTCAGAAGTGCTCAGATCAATATAAATCTAGTTCAACTTTTCCAAATTTGGGGCAGGATTCGTAACGCTGGATCGCTAAAACCCACAGAGTTTGGGGGGCTATTTAGGCATGGACAAGGGTAGGACCTTGGTTCTGCTGCTGCTTTTACGGCCACGACTGAGAAGAAATGTGCCATTTGAAGCAGGCAAACTGGTCACTCAGTACCAAACTCTCTTCTGCTACTTTTCCCAGGTGAACATAGACTTCCAGACACGGGAGCTGACAAGAAGAAATATGCAGGAGCCCTCCCTCTCTTGCTTTGACCAAGCTCAGGGGAAGGTGCACAGCCTGATGGAGAAAGACTCTTACCCCAGGTTCCTGAGATCCAAAATCTACACAGACCTGCTGTCTCAAACCCAGAGGAGGCTCAGCTAGAGCAGCGATGGGGCCCTCAGAAACCATGTGCTTCCCACAACAGCCAAAACCCATGTCTAAATGTGAAACTTTCTTGGTGTTAAAAGCAGTGGGAATGAGGAAAGAGGGAGAAGGGGAAGAGGCGGCTTCCAGAGCATGATCCAGAATGTGGTATTAGGACTCTCTGAGTTTCTGTGCTTTTTTTGGTTAGCGGTAGCATCTTGCAGTTGTTGCCTCTCTCTAACACAAAACCATAATCCTCTCTAGTCATGGGGTCATCTGTTGGGAAGGCAGATTTCCTTTAAAATTACTATGTTGGTTTGTGTGTAAATAACGCCACTGCACCTTTCCATCCTTCCAGACATCTCCCTGGCTCTCACCTCTCCCCTGTGTTTGGAGGGGCCCTAAGGGCAGTTCTGAAACTTGTGAAGCCAAGTGGAGTCCAAAGCATCATCTCCCACACTGGCTGCTGGGGTCTGGATCCAGACACCGTGAGGAGGGAGAGAGGGGAGGGAGAGAGAAAGCAAAGGCACATGATTCGTGCTGCTTCCCGGCGTGGAAACCATCAGCGAACTCAGCTCACCTTTCCATTTTGCTTGCACACCTTACGACACCAGCTGCTACCCTGTCACAGCCCCTTATCTTCCAGGGATGGAGACTAAGAGTTATTTTCCGTATGACTGTCAAGGACCTGAGTTTTTCTCATGAGGAAGGTGATCCCAAAAGCTCTTGCTAGACCTGGTCAAGCAAGTCTTCTAGTGCGAATGATTGTTTTTCATTAATATTTATTTGCACTGTAGTTCAGCCTCAGGACCCCAGTCGTCGTTCAGGCTTCATTGTGCTAGGCACCATACCAAAACCTAACACAAAACGAAGCTCCTGGCCGCCAGAGACATTAACAGGCTTGGTGGCTTCTCGGAAATGACCTGCCAGCTGTTGGGAAAGAGCTGAGAGAAGGAATGTCCTGTCTTTCCCATGCTGAGATGTAAGAAGAGCACAAGACCTGCCTGCTATGGCAGATAGCATTTTTCACGTAGTACCTGACCAGTGCATGGCAGGGAGAGGTAACATGAAAATCACAATTATATTTTTGTTATTTACTGATTATTGACTGTTGTTGTTACCTACCGATTGTCCACTGTGGGTTCAATGCCATGTAAAGAACTACTAAAGACACAGACTCTGCTGCACGGTGCTTGCTTAAAAACAGGACACAGGGAAGCATGCAGTGAGCAGGATGAGTGTCCGGGTGTGAAGTGGTGTGTGAAGTGTTCTTTGGCCCTACTCCCATAGCCTGGATAGCCAGCTGCAGAGAAGACTCTGTGCAGATGTCAGTTGTGTAGCACCTCCTCTGTGCTGTGCAATAATACTTACCATCTGAAGGCCCCATTTCTATGGCATTGCTTTTCCAGCTTATCGGCTGTCAGATTCTTGCAATATTTTCTAGTGGAGAAGCAGACAGCCTGTCCGTGGATTTGAGCCTACAGACCAAAGGTCTATTTTCTTAGTTTTATGAAGGCCTGGAAAGCAACCCCACGGATCTTTTCCTTTTCTCAATCACTCACAGATCAGAGTGCTCTAATTTAGGGCGGTGGGTAGGTTTGATACATCAGAAAGCTGGTGATAAAGATTTAGTATGTGTGGTGTAAACTAGGTAGACTGAATTCTAAAGCTAAGCATGATGTGTTCAGAACGAGATACAAAAAGCCTGCTTGGATATTAAAAGTTACTGTCCATGCATTAGGTAGGAAGCAGGTTTTAAGGCTTTTTGTAAGGATGCTGTGCAGGACATTAGACAAATAGGTTTAGGATAAAGATAGGGATGGTAAGCATGTTGTTTTTATTTTGGAGGTGTATTCCTGTGGTCTCTAAGACACTAAAGTCTAAATATGGTGCAAGTGGACAATTTATGTTCTGTAGGGAAATCTGCTTTTTGGTACCTGGTTGGTCAGCTTTAGAATTCTCCAGTTGTTTTGTAGGAAAAGATCAGTGAAAGGTGGGCACTGGAAAGTGCCTCAGATTCATCCAAGGGGTCTTGGATGCAGCGGCTCAACCAGCCGTGAGTTTAGCTGTTCATGGGCCCATACCTTTATGGCAAATAAGGTACCTGGCAAAGAAGGTCTAGTGGGACAGGTGTCTGGGGAAACTTGTGCAATGCTCTGGAAGGAGTCAAAGACAGAAGCAAAGGATATAGAGTCATGTATTCAGTGGCTGTCCCTGGTGTTATCCAGGTGGAACAGCGTCACAACGTCTATACAACCCCCTCCTGCTATAGGTGAAAGGGAAGGAGGAGGGCAAATCATCCCACATTGCGGTGAACCACTCTCAATGCTTGACCTGCAAGGGAGGATGCAAAGCCACTGACTGTGAGGAGGGGCTGGAAGAACTCTCCTTTCCAAGAAACACTATGTCTACTACACCTGCATAACACAGGATGGACTGGGATCTCTCAGGGGCACAGGTTGCTTTGGCTGAAACAGTTCCCCTTGACATGGCCTGTAGTGCCAGTTGTACCCAGTGTCATTGCGACTGCAAAATGGCACAGTGACCAGTGATCCAACCACTGCAACGTGGCAGCTCAGCTTCCCAATGCTGTGGCATCAAACAAGCTGTGTTGCAAGGGATGAAGGGAGGCTACCTTGTGTGGCCCCACCTTCCTCCGTTTCAGCCTCCTCTTGACTGTACATGAAAAAAGCATCCCAGTGCTGCCCTGGATGTGAGAGACAGCACCAGCAGGCTTATGCAGTCATTGCTTTTAAAGAGAAGGCAGAAGGCCATGTTAACTGCCTTGTGGTATTTCTCTTAAAGCCACCAATACACCTTCTGAGTGGGCATGGATGATGCTGACCTCTAGTGCCAGCTGATGCATCCCAGACAAGGCTTTTCAGCAAAGTGCCCTACAGGCACCCACAGCCGTGAAGGTCGCAGAGACAACCAGGCGATGAGGAAACAGCATAACCAAGATGTTTTTGTTGAGGAATGAGGAACAGAAACTCAGAAGTGAGAACAATTCCCAGGCTTCCCTGATGGCTACAAAGGCTGGTCCTGTTCAAAGTGTGACTCCAGAAAGCCCAGGAGGTAACATCTCTCAGCAAGCTCCTCCAGCGTCACTGCTGGCATCCTTTCAGTTTGTGTCAGAATTCATTGAAAAACTTCAAAGTAGCCAACACCTTGTAAAAACCAAGCTCCCCTCTCTCCTCCATCAACCTGGGGAATTGCTTTGAGCAGGCACACTCAGAGATGGCATTGCTGCAGTTGTGACAGCAACTGTATTCATGCAGGCTGATGTGCGAGAAGTGTTTTGCCCATTAAATTGGTGCCAGATAATATCCTCCACGGGAAACATCCTAGAGCATAAAGTGGAGCAAAAGTATTGTCTGAGGCATATGAGTCTATCATAGTTATTTTTGTTGCTGCTCTTACAGTTTGTCTCTCTTGCAGAAAAGCAGACTAGTTATTTAAAGCATTTTTTTTTAAAACAAGAAATTGGCACCAGCTGCTTCTTTTATGCCAAATGTCAGTCTGAAGTGAATTAAAATAGGCAGCTTATAGCTCTTCCCCTTAAACCAGGGGCTGATTAAGGAAATAATCACTGAGCCAAAGCTTCAGAAAGCACTGAGTGATGACTAATCCCCATCAAGGACAAATATCCTATCTTTGATTCATCTCTTACTGATGTGAAAGGGATATTCATAACTTACAAACACCATTTCCCCTCTCCACAAGCACACACCTCCAAAATTTTCCTCCTGTTTCAAGTAATGTCAGTGTGCCATCACATGAAGAGAGGAAAAAAAATTCATTTCACTCAGCTCTTTTTATTCTGTGTGTTTGCTGGCATGTACCCTGTCAGCTCCCAAGTCATTTGACAGCAAAAGGGAAGAAGAGTTTACAAATTGCCTTTTCTATAAGCTTCAGATGTTGTTAATTCCAGAAGCAGATGCAGAACCCGATTCTGCTTTGAGTTTCTTTCTCCTGCTTTGGCCCGTCAGCCAGGTTTGGGATGATTTCCATCACTGTTACTGGACTTGTTAATGTACCGATGGGTCCCTGCCCTCCACGCTGGGAAGGTGTGAAGGGCAAAGTCCTGCTAGTCTAAGCAGGGGAGGGAAATAGGTGTGTGTGTCTGCAGGTGTGGGTGAGTGAGAGTGCACATGAATTCATATGTATGTTATTTAGTGTCTCCTACTAAAGAAGCTTTTCTGAGACATAGATGTGCATGTTAAAATAGGAGAATTAGGCATAAATGACATAAAATGAGATTTTTAGCCAGTGTTGTGTTTGCCTCGTGTGTAAGTTTGACTAGTAATAAGAGACGTAAAACTCTGCTAGGCTTCCAGTTACCCATAAGAGCACATGTATCAAACTGAACTGAATGTTCACTGATAGACACAAAACCAAAATGTTTACAGCATTCAGAGCAATAGCAAAGCATACCTCATGCCAGTCCTGGAGTGCCTCTCACCTGTCAGTGCAAGCTCTCCCCTCCCTGGGGGCCTCTTGCTCCTCCCTCCAAGCCCCTCTCTCTTTCCCAGTCCTGACCTCGTGGACTTTCCTCCTCGTCCTCCTTACGGTTACCTCGCTGAAGCACTCCTGTCCATGCCAACCTCCCTCTCCACCAGCACTGCTTGTCCGCATGTATCTCAGCCTGGGTCTCACGTAACCTCCTCCCATGCCCTCCTGTTTGCATACCCTCCATCCCCATGTATCCCTCCTCTCTTCTTTGCCTTTCACTTCCCCAGACACTTGTTTCTGGTCTTGCCATCTCTCTCCTACATACCTCCTACTGTTGCTATAAAGCTCCTAGTAGCTATTGCTTGCCCATTATATAAGAAGAAAATGCTTCACATCATAATTTCTGCATTATCTTTCATTCCTGGGGCTGCTGCAGATGTCTTCTTCCTTGGTACTGTGTTTTCTCTGGCATCGAGGCATTGTATCACAGAACTGGAATTAAAGTACATTTTGCTGCTAGACCAGAATGCTTTTCTCTAACACGCACCCCTTGGGCTTTGCAGAGGCTTGTCTTGTCCCCAATATTGTGTCTTCTTCTTCCATCCACACTCCACGTGGTGCGCTTGTGGCAGGGGCTGGCTAGTTGAGAGGGCAGCTGTGCTGCGTGGAGGCAGTGGCTGCTTTGGCAGGGTCACAGCTGTGCTTCCTCTTGGCTTTCTGATATTAAAAAAAGAGTGTAAATAAAGGTGTGTGTTGTATTTGCTTAGTAAAGTCAGTCGTTCTGCTCTGTGCCTCCTCTTGGTTTTACTGGAGGGATGTATCTCTAATTTGAGGCTGCAGTAAACTCAACTGGAGTTCAGGGAACTGAGGACATGGGAGGGAGGTGGCAAAAGGGGATGAGGTTATTACTGAAAAACCCCAGCATTTCTGGCAAAATGGCACAGAAGAAAAGGCAGTGCCTGCTTCTGGAGGGACCTGGTGTACCAGGAGGTATGGGGACCAGCCACGGTATGACTCACTTGTCTCCAGTAGCTCCACAACTCCCAGTTTGCATCATGTGCTGCGTGCCCCAGGCTGGATCTGAAACATGATGGATGAGGAGCTGCTCGGCTGTGTATTTGCAGTATAGATAACAGCGTTATCCTAAGAGAAATGTCTTCACGTTGCTCTATCAGTGCCCGCAGTCACCAGCTAAAAAGAGAAATGTCTTCACATTGCTCTATCAGTGCCCACAGTCACCAGCTAAAAAGCAATGAGGGGAAAGAGGCATCTTGTGTTGTGTTTACTTATGCAGTCCTCTGCGGGATTACTGGTAATGAAGAGAGCAGAGTACAAGTATTCCCTGGGGTAGATCCCCCTTCCTTAAAAAGCATGATTGAAGTATCTCATCCTCCTATAACCTGTCTCCCTCCTCCTCTACAAGCAACCCGAATCAGACACGCAGATTTTAGATTTTTCTTTAAGCTCTCTGGCACCTCCATCTTTGGTGGGATGGCAGTGTCCCACTGGCAGAAAGGGGCCTTGAGGCCCCGATTCCAAACCCAAGCACCAAATTAAGGCTGTCTTAAATAATAAAGATGTCTTGTTCCTTGGGAAACATGCTTGTGGGTGGCTCAGAAGAGATTTAGGAGGGCTTTACTGTATGGAGTGAACTCAGAAGCGAGCCACCAGGTACCTGGGTAGAAAGACCAGCTCTTTTAAGACCTTCCTTATGCCACATTTTTATTTTAATTAGGTCCTGATGCTGTAACTGCCTCCGCAGTGTCTGGGTGCTGCTGGTGTTGGTAGATAACAGCAGCAGCTGTTTGGCCAGGACACGTGGGCTGTTCAGTCTGATTCCTTCCCGTTCAGGGGAAGGCATGGGCTTGAGTTCGGTTTGACCTTCCCTCTGCATTAGCTGCTCGTTTGCCAGGCTCACCTTCCCCTGTGAGGCTGGAGAGGCTCCTCAGCCATACCAGATGTCTGACCGGTGATGATATCTCCACTGAGTCATGTCACCACATTGTGTTACTCACCTGTACTGTATAGAGACCATAAGGATGTAATAAACAGTCTGAGACTACTTGCTCTCTGCCTGAGTGACTGGAAAGGTGCAAGTCGAGCACGTTTTCCTGCGTGGAGAGGAAAGTGGGAACTGTGAGCCCAGGGATGGAGGGGTGTCTCCTAGCAGAATTGCTGAGGAGGAAAAGGATGGGAGAAGCTTGTGCCTTCTTGGACCCTGCCTTGCTGGTTGGACCTCTGCATGCTGGTTTCACTGGTGCAGACATGCTGGATGGGGCAGCGAAGAAGGGACGTGTTAACTCTAAGCAGTCAGTCTCCTCTGGAGGTACAGTTTGGGGAGATGAGTCAGAAATATTTTCAGTAGGATGTAGGAGACTACAAGGAAGGTAAATCTGAAGAGTCTTCCACCAGTGCATTGCTATCATTTTCTGGGTACACCCCACTGCTGCCTGTGATGGTTTGCCCACCCCAAACCCCAAAACCAAGGACCTGAGCACAAGCAGTGTCAGGAGCAGCTTGGAGAAGGCTGCAGCAAAGCTTCCCCGCAGTGAGGGGCTGCTGGCATCTGCCTGGGGAGTAGCTGTGGTCGGAGCTGAGCAGGAGCGGGAACGCTGGCTTCAGTCCGGGGAGGCAGGCAGCACAGAGAGCAGTGATGGCCAGTGTAGATGGGTGGCGTGAGCAGCCCTTCATCGCAGACAAATTACCTGCTCCACTGAACCGGGTACCTCGCGGGAACACACAAAAATCTGCAGGACCTTCCTGGAGGGGATGAGCTCGCCACACTGCAGCCAGGGCAGCAGCACTGGGTAACTGCTTGTTTGGGAAAATGGGAAACCAAGCACTTTCCCTGCCGGGAGCGTGGCAGGGGGACACGGGGCTTCCAAGGTAGCCGGTCGGCTCTCTCCAGCCTGACCACCTCCATATGCATCCTGCCATCCCGCGGGGAGAAGTGGTGATGGCTCTGGAGCAAACGCTCTTTATCAGCCCATTAAACCACTGACACGCAGCCAGAAGTGGCCGTGGTGAAGGTGGCACAGCTGGGGCATCAGCCTTTCCTGTGCACACGGTGCTGTGGGTGGCACAGCTCCCACCTGCCCCTCTGGCAGCGTTTCCATCACGCTGCCTTATTGCCAAGTATGAAAACAAGTGCCCAGTCCGTTCCCCGTACCAGGACCAGCAGTAGGGGATGCACAAGCGAGGTCTCCCAGAAAAGGGAGCAGTGCAGATGGATCAAGCATGATCAGGTCACAAAGAGCAAACAAATACTTTCTCCAGTGCATAAAAAGCAGCCCCGGGCTCCAGCAGGCATCTTGCATCAAGGTCTCAGCTTGATGCATCCTTGGGGGATAAACTGGGGAGAGACGAGCAGGAATAGGCTGGTGAGTCACTGGCAAAGCCCCAGGACGAGGGCTAGCAGGGGGGATGAGGGCGAACAAGTAAGGAATGGGAAAGGCAAGGGCTGGCTCAGCAGGCAGGGGAAGCATGTCTGGGGACCAGGGCATGCATGAGCTAGAGACGGGCAGCAAGAGCTGAAGTCAGAGTGACTTGGCGAGTCGCAAGGGCCAGTTTAGGGAGTCTGGAGGAGCCTGGCTTGCTGGGGAAGGGTCAGGCAGCAGCTGAGGGCAACCCCGGGTACTAAAGGGGGAGGGGGAGGTGTTAGCAGGGGCAGAGACCAGGGTGAGGGCAGCTGGGGTGGTGGTTGTTTGGGTGTTAGCAGAAAATTGCATGGTGGGAGATCTGCTGCAGAGTGGGGCTGAAGCAACCCCATGGGGGTTGCAGCTTGCCTGGAGAAAGGGCTTCCATGGGGAAGGGCTGAGGCCAAGCAGAGCATCTTCTGAGCAGGTCTGTCAAGTGAGGGAGACCAGTGACCTGGATCCGGCCCGGCCCTGGGCACACCGAGGGCACTCCTCACCTGGTGCACAGCCCACCCTCCCTGACAAAAGGTGAGTATTTGCTACATGGTCTGCACAGGGTTGCATTTAAAAACAAACATTAAATGAGCTTGGTTTTATCTGGAAATTAGTGCAGTGGAATTTATCAGTCCCTCTGTCTTCTTTCTATCCCTCTTTTTCTGTCCTAATTCCCTTCCCCTTTTTTATTGTTTTTCCTTTTCATCTGCTGCTTCTTCACTCTAAGCCTGTCTCTGAGCCAAAACAATTTACATGCATCCAAGGAAGGATCTGCCATTAGTGCTGCTCTGTCTCTCCTCTTAGTCAGGATATATTTAGTCATCATCTTTGGGTTTTGGTTTTTTTTTTTTCTGTTCAGTGGCTTTAAAGAGCAGGTGCTGGGAACAGAAAGAGAAGATTAAAAATACCTGCTGTCAGATACCTCTCCCTACGCAGATGTGCTCCGGGGCTGTGCAAAGCAAGCATGTGAGCAGAGTGGATAACAGCTGCCCCTTGAAAAGCTCATTTGTAATTCTAATTTTTTTATTTCAATAATCTCTTTCCGCACTGCTACTAATTTCCAGAGCAGCTATTTCCTCTCGTGCTTCATGTGAACACAGTGTGCGCTTTTGTTGGGAATCAATTAAACACACCGTGGGTTAGGGTGAGGGCCTGTTGTTGCACAGGAGCTGCCAAGGGACAAGCGCCGCTGCCTGCGCGGGCAGCTGCCCATCCTGCAATGGGGTGGGGGTTACCCTGGGCGGGGAGGCATGGATGGAGCAAGGCTCACCTGCAACCACATGGACAGCATGTCCTGCGGCAGCCCCTGACTGTCCCTGTCTCATAAGCTGTGACCGTGGTCAAGACCCAGCTGCAGTGTGGCTCCTTGGGGACCCCTTGCAAAATGCCCTGCGGCTGTTGCAGCCTTGGCGGCTTCTCTGCTCCTCCCGGGCACCATCGCCAGCTTCGAGCGATGCCACACTCCTGCCTGCACAACAGCAACCTCCTGTCAGGGGTGATCCCCTGCCAGCATCCCTTTCCCCCTCTCCTTTGCCTACATCTCTCCTTAAACACAACCAGAGCTTAACAACAGCTTGCTGGTGGAGGAAGGGGCTGTGCAACACAAGCAGTGCCTTTATGTCTCTGCTTTCTACTCCTTTGCATTCAGCATCTCCCTGATTTCATGCAGACAGCTCCAGGGGACTTGTTGGGCTTCTGGCAGTCTCTGCTGAAGCAATGCAGGGAGCGTGCGGTGCTGTCTTCAGGTTTTACTGTTCCTGATTGCCACCTCTGTGGTTCCCCATCAGTTTAGGAGAAATCAGGTGTCAGGCTCCTCAGTGAGCCTGCCTGGTTCACATCTTCTGCGATGCAGCAAGACCCCAGCAGCGTGGCTTGCCCTGGCTCGCCTTTGCCTTTAACTTTACCTTTGCCTTTGCCTTTGCCTTGCCTTTGCTGTCAGGCTCCTCAGTGAGCCTGCCTGGTTCACATCTTCTGCGATGCAGCAAGACCCCAGCAGCGTGGCTTGCCCTGGCTCGCCTTTGCCTTTAACTTTACCTTTGCCTTTGCCTTTGCCTTTGCCTTTGCCTTTGCCTTTAACTTTACCTTTGCCTTTGCCTTTGCCTTTGCCTTTGCCTTTGCCTGCCTCCCCTTCCCATCCATTTCTGTATCCTCCCCTTCTTATTCCATTCAAACCATATAAAAATACCAAAATACCTGGTACCAGAAACTCTCCTCAGAGCTTGGCTGTGCTTTGGGGCACACATGAAAGGGCGCTTTGCACCCTTTCACCAGTCCCTCCTTGTTTCCCTTTTACCACCTCATTTGTGCAGTTTTGGGGCTGAAAACCTTTCCTATTTTTCAACGCTGCTGGCACTTCACAAATCGTAACCCAGAAACAACAGCAGCAATACCTGGGGTTGAGAGGTTTTGTGTTTTGCTTCTGATGGGGAAGCCGGTAGCTGTACCCCTGCAAAAACACTGGTGCTGTTCTGGTGAAAAGTGGCTGTGGATGCAGCTCTCTCACTGCAGGTGCCTTCATGGTCCAGCCATCTCCCAGCCCAAGCATGCAGGATCCCCCCAGTGCACCCTGCCTGGGTTGCCAGGACCTCCCTGGTGGAAATGAAACCCCGAGAGGGCTGGTCCCCATGGACGGGAGGTGAGATTCATGCCGGTAAGGCTGTGGCACAGTTACGGGAAGGGAGCCCGGCCCCAGGCGTTGCAACACAGATGAGTTTTTTGTGTTCCAAAACAAGGACTGATAATACAGGCAACCGAGCTGGAGCCGCGGGAGGCTGCTAAGCTAAATGAGACAGGAAGCACGTAATTAAATTAGATATAGAGCGGCATAAAGACATCTGAGTACACATACATCGTTGGGCTCGGAGGCTATTGCATAACCCTACTGAAGAGCTCTGCATTATAAAATATTGCACCTACCACATCCCACGCTGGTGACCTGCCTATCCTTGAACAGCATCTCCCACCCCATCGAAGGGGAGAGTTAAAAAAGCTGCCCCAAGGGAGCAGAGCTGCCAGATGGTGGTTTGTGCAGGGGGCTGGTGGCCGCGGCAGAGCAGGCGGAGGGTCTGTCCTGGCCTTCGTGGGGAGGACATCGCCAGAACAGCCTGATCCCATTTCTGCGCCTGGGCTCAGACCCGCACATGTGGTACTGGCACTGCGCCGTGTCCCAGAGCCATGCACCGGTTCAAACACCCAAGCGTGGGACTCTGTTGTGAGTGTGGCATTTCCTACAGCTTTATGCATCTTCTGGCTGAGTGACTGTGGTGCCCAAGAAGATACAGCCTTTGACTCTTTCCCTCCCACTGAGGTTTTACAGGGGTCTCTCCCTCCCATGGGGGCTTGCAGGGACCAAGCTCCCACCGCAGGCTTTTCCTCACTTCTGCCTTGCCATCAGCTTTTTCTCACCTGAGCCAAGTGCTTCAAAAGCTGCTACAGAGGGGACAAGGTAAAACCACACACACACTTGCCCAATGCACTTTTTATCTATGGGAAAAAGCAGTGGGGAGACAGGGGCTGAAGCAAAGTGGAGGTTTCAGCAGGCAGAGATACCAAGGCAGAGATGTGCAGTTTCTCCACTCTGGCTCGCATCAGCCATGCTCCTCTCCCATGGGTCATGGCTGTTGCTGCCATCCCGGCTGTGTTTTGCCATACAGTTACATTACCCCAGCTGCTTCAAGCAGCACGTGGCTCCCAGCACAGTGGCTGCCTCGGGGACCACGGACTTGCTGCCAGAAGTCATCTGTCCTGTGTGTCTGTAACACATGCCCAGCCTCCTGGAGGTTTTTCTCTCAGCATAACCTGCTCAGGGGATGCCTCAAACACCAGGGAGGGTCACCAGAGCATCCTGTGACTTTGCAAATCTTCAGGTGGGAGAATGGGCTGCAGTGGGTGAGCACAGTTTTAAAGGGAAAAAGGACACAGATGAAGTCCCACTTAACACCAGGCATGCCCCAAAATGATGAGACAAAACGACACCAGGGCATCACTGAACACGGCATCTGTGCAGAGTACCGGGCAGGAGATAGAGAGGGAGATGCAGGCAATGGAGGAGAAGGGCCGTTATCTCCCCAAGCCCATGGCTGTTGTTGTTGGCCAGCTGCTACAGCTGGGAGGTGGGTGCAAAGGGTATGTATGCATGGTCAGTGCTGAAATACCTGGGTGTGATCCTCTCCTGTGGGTACCAGGAGAGTGCCATGCCATGTCAGCATGGCACTGCTGCTGTGACACCAGTGCTCCCAGCATAGCAGTGAGCTGGGGTGGAGCACCAGGCTGATGTGGCCAAGCACTTCCAAAACCTGTGTTAGATCAAGTGATGTCCACGCTGTGGGCATGCACAGACCTTCTTAGCATCTGTACAGGCAAAGGCAATCTTACAGCCCTCTCACCCTTACTCTTCCCCTTCTTTCCTTAAATCCACAGCAAGGATCACAGCTCTAATCATGTTTTTAAGACACAGGGAAGACATGAACAAGAGCTTTCTATAGCTCCAAACGTTTATCTGTGGCTGAACATCTGCTAACCAAGAAGCCTTAAACTTGTTTATTCAAGTGAAAAAAACCAGAGTTGTCGGGAAAGAGGCTGCTCTTGACTTTAAAGCTGAGACAGGAGCTAAAAAATCGTCATTAATGTTCGGTCATTAGTCCTGATGCATCTTTTCCGGCTAGCTGTGGGCAAGACAAATCAGTGGTTTTTTCTAAGTGGTGGAAGAAAGACAGGAGTGCCCATTACAGTTCAAGGGAGCTGAGGTGCCTAGTGCTCCTCTGAAAGTCTCCCATCCTGATATCCTCGTGCTTCTGCTCCCTGAAGACAGCTCGAGAGGAACCTTTCTCCCCAGCCCAGGGCCAAGATGGCTGCGTGCTGCCACCTCCCCTGGCATGGCTCATCTCCCACGGGCAAGATGCTCCGGCAATGTCCCGCACGTGATTAATGCAGGCAGCAAGGGTAGGAGACAATCTGAGCTCTGGAAAAATGTCTGTGCTGGCTGCGGAGCTGGTAATAGCAGGGACCAAGTGGGGAGGAAGGAAGAGGATGAGTAGTGGAGATGGCAGCTCTTGCCTTTGCCCTGGGACGTCCGTGGGCAGGGGGGTTTAGGGTCACTCTCCCCACCATAGAGCTCCCTCCCAGAGCCACCGACTGGGGAATTGCAGGGAGGGCAGCTCTCCAGGACCCTTCATGAGCCTGACCTTGGCATGGGGGACCTGTTGGCTGTCATGGACCTCTCTGGTTGTTGCACCAGACCTTGGGGTTCACTGATGTGCAGTGTCTGACACTGGTTTAACTCTTTCTTTTCATCCTTCTGTTTTGTTGGTTCAGTCCTTCCCCTCCAGTTTCCAACCTCTCCCCTGCTTTTAGTCTCTTCTTTCCATCTTCAGTTCTCATTAGGATCCACCTTTATCAGATGCTTTCCCACACTTTGCTCAGACTTTCTTTGATGCGCATCCCCTCCCCTTCTCTTCTTCCACCATAGAGCCAGCAGAGGATTTTTTATGAAGAAGTGCAACTTCTGCCAGCATGTGGGGTCAGACATTGGTCCTTATTTATTCTGGCTATGGATGGGCAGTGTAATTTGGGGGGGATGTGGAAACATTACACCCTTCTGCTCTATCTGCACTGCAAGGGGGGCGTATTGCATTGCCCTGGGGAGTGCAAAACCTTCCCCCAAGCTTTTCATCTGCCCCTGGGATGCTGTAAAACAGCCTGACTCTGCTGGGGACTGGCATCTCCTGCTTAATCCACCCGGGGAAAAGCATGCTGCTGCGATGCTACCACGCCAGCCCTTGCAGCGCTGGGAAGATTGGAAGTCCTCGGGCAGCAGGATGGAGCTGACGAATTACCATGAATTACGGCGTCTGTCCTGTCCCTCTTGCCCTCCCCATCTGCGTACCCGCCCGCCAGCGGTTACTCAGCAGGCTCCACACGTCGGTGGAAATGAGCTTATTTTTTCCTGTTATCGAGGAAGCAGTTATGACTGTGATGCTCAAGGACAAGCCTGGGCCTCCCCCCCCCTTAACAGCACAAAAGAAACCTACCTAAGCTGTTATCTTTGCTGGGTGCTGCCAGAGCAGCTTTTGGTTGGCTGGAGGCTGGAGCGATGCCGGGTCCCCCTCCCAGCCCTCCCACCTCCCACCCGATATAAAGCACGGCTCCTCGCCGCTTTTCCAGCTGACAGCACGCGACCGCAGGCACAGGTGGTGCCGCAGCTGCCTGTTGCACGCCCCTGCTGCTGCTGAAAGGACCTGATGAGTTGCTGGATGCCTGGGTGCCCAGCTCTCAGCATGTGCCGGGGGTTAGCCACGCTCCCCATCACTTGCCTCGAAAGGTAAGGGGCTTTGCCACGCTGCAGTTCTGGGATGCAGAGGTTAGCCAGAAAAGATGCACCTAACTTTGGAGTGGCCTGGCCAGCCTCTGCTGCTGCAGCCATGATGTTTCAGTAGAAACTGGGGCGCAGACTGCAAGGAAACACACAGTGAAGGATGGCCCGGATGATTTGTTTTGGCTGCATCCCTAGGAGGTGAGCACAGAGGTAAAACATGCAGAGAGAGAGGAGGCTGTATAGGGCTGCCCTGCGTGTGTCTGGGTGGACAAACACACAAAGGTTGTTTCTCTGGCTCCGTCTCTGCAGAACTTGCTTCAGGTTGACAGCAGCAGGACTATTTTTGTCAACATGGTTGAAATGTTAAGTGACATGTTGCTCCTCCTGCCAAACATGGCTACAGAGCCCCATGCTGCCGGCTTGACATTTAAATGCTTATTTTTGTATGAGTGCCTTGGGATGCCTGAATGAACTGCAGCACACAAATAGCGGTGGGGCCGCGCGCTGCCTCGGGGGGACCCCGGGGAGAGGAGCCAATTTAGCAGCAGCTCCTGCCGTATTGCCACAGAGACCTCCTGGCAGGGACGTGCCTCTGTGCCACCGCCGCAGAGCCTTGGTGACAGGCAGCCGCGTCCCAGGCTCTTGCAGAGGGGCCTCTGGCACAGGAGCATCGTGCTGCCACCAGGCTCGCTGGGTCTCGAAGGCATGGGGTAGGTGGATGGTGCCACCGGGGAGTGCAGCCATCTCCATGGCGTGGTGGCAGGCTCCTGGTGACTCAGGGGCACCCCAAAAAAAAGCAGGGGAGCACCAGCCCTGCTGCAGCAGCCTCACAGCAGGGAGACACTCCCGCTCTGCTGAGCAGAAAGCAATCGCTGTGTTTTTCCAGTGTTTTGAGAGCAGTGTAGGACTGCTGGGAGAGGGGGATGGGAAAAGGAGCCAGGTTAGCTCCAGGGAGCTGGGAGGGGTGGTGGGGGCTCCAGCTGGGCACTCAGCAGCTGCTCTGCTACCTGCCCCAGAGGAAAAAGCTCGCGGTGCTTCATAAATGCATGCGGCACTACCTGGGAAGCAAGCGGGAGGAAACAGTCCCCTGGGCTTAATACACTGCTGAGCGTGGTTGCCAGGGAGCAGAAAAAGCAATTGGGGGAGCATTTATTTTGTACATCAGAAGGCAAAGAAGCAGCTGAAGCTGAGGAGCGAGGGCTGCCCCTCTGAGCTGTGTCAGCTCCCTGGGATGTGGCCCCTGTGAGGCGGGGGGGGGTGTCGGCAGCAGTCTGGCAGTCCCACAGTCCCACCTCTCCCTTTCCTCCCTTGCAGAGCCAAGGATCTGAAGACCCGCTTAGGGATCCTGCTTCATAAACCGGAGCTGGGACACAGGATCGGAACCTCCAGCACGTTGCAGCTGGGCTCCAGGTGGAGGTAAGCCAAGCAGTGCTATCTCCCAGGTTCAGCCCGGGACAGGTCCCTGTGGACCAGGCTGTCCTGGGGGTTGCTCCTGCCCATCCGCGCAGCAGAGAGGACAGAATGCAGCTCGCCCTCCCCACGGTCCCACCCCGGCAGGCAGGGAAGGCGGATCACTTCCCAGCTCCACCAGTTATAAAATCAGACTAGGGAACTGATGCTCTGGCATTAAGCACAAGAAAGCAGGTCCTTAGCAATAGGCCAGAAACTCAGAGGGCTCCCGCAATTCCTGGTGTCTCTGACCACTGCCTGGGACTCCCAGGGAACACAGGCAGCATTAAAAACAAAATACTAAATATTGCTGCTGAAGGCAAGGCATCTTCTTGCAGAGGAGGATCTGCTGGGCTTGTACCAGCAGAAAAGGGCTCCTCTGAGTATCCTCTAGAGAAGCTACCTGGCCAAAGCTGCACTATGGAGCTGAGGTCTGGCGAGCCGTCGGGGAAGGTAAAAGAAAGGGAGAAAGGAAAGAGAGTCCACAGGTAATGGATACGGGGGTCTCGCTTTGGTTTCCTACCGAGTGCCGCTGCCTCCCTTCTTGTACTGTCTCCCATTAACGGGGCTGCTTGACCGAAGTGCTCCCATCCTTTGCTGCGGGGCAGGAGTATTGCTGTCGGTGGGACAGTGAGCCTTACGTCCTTTTGTCTTTTCCAGAGACTCCTCACGAGATGTACTTGAATGGAGGGAGTCCTTTGACCAGCTCCTGAAGAGTAAAAGTGAGTAGGATCTTGTTTTCTTCTCTTGGTGAGAGCGTGTAGGACAAACACGCTTCCAGTGAGCAAAGGGGTGACTGTACGCCTGGAGCCAGTGTACAAGGAAATCTTGTCTCCTCCTCAAATGAGATGGTTTAGGATTTAGAAAGAGGCCCCTTTCCTGCCCTGACAGAGCTGATCCACAGGGCTCATTGCCTGGCTTGTGAAGCTGTACCCTTTTCTTCTGGCTGGGTGCTTTTTGGGGGGCACAAGCGCTGTCTCGCAACGCCTCGCTGCTGCCTCGGGACAGGAGCATCGTTGTGGGCATCCTGTCGTGTGCAGCAGTCCGTCAGGAGGAACGTCACGCCATGCCCTGACCATCCCTTTCTCCACACTTAGGAGAAGGCAGCGTGTCTGCTCTCAGTGTCCTCCTTTGCACAGCAATGCAGCCATCTCCCCACAGGCTTTTGTCGACCAGAAAACTGTGTTGCTGCCCTCTGTCTGTTTGTCCTGTGCCTCTGGGGATGACTCTTCCACAGGGAGAAGGAATTCAGCTGCTTTACTGAGTTACATGTAGCTATTTTCCCCTCCAATATTTGCTATACATATGGTGATGCACAGGGTTCCCATAAGGTGCTGTCTCCCTCTCCCCCATGTGGACAGTGCGTCCAGACCCAGAGAGGGGACCTCTTTTTGAGTCCCACACATAATCCCTTCCTTACACTGGGCTTTACAGCAAGTACACAATGGTGGAAGTGCCAAATTTTAACACAAAAGTAGTTGTCTACTTTAAAAGCTATTCTACAGCAAGAGAAAGTCCTTCCATAGTGCTAGTTCGGGGCTAGGCGTATTTTTTTTCCAGCCTTCCTCACGTGCTGTGATGGCTAGCAAGCATCTCCGGCTTTGTAACTTAATACATCCCCCCAGCCTGGGTCTGAAATCCTTGCTGCAATTACTCTCCCATACTCCTCAGCATGTCGTTCCCCCTAGATTTCAGCTGAGAAATAAAAATAAAGCCATTGCTGCTCGGTTCCTGCAGGCTTACTGATACCTCAGTGGATTTCTCCTTAGGTAGAATTAGCTCTTTTCCGAAGCTGTAAAGAAAATACTCTGAAGCCTCATTACAGAAAGGTCAGATAAATAAAACCAGAGGATTACTTGTCTGTGGGAAAGGATTTTATTGGAGTCTAGAGGCCAATTAGCAGTGTCTCAGAGGGTGGAATTTGCCCGGAGGGAAAGGAAATCTGCAGATGTCATGGTCTGAGCTCCCAGGGCGATGCTCGCTGGCAGTGCTGCGTCTGGCAGCCATCTTCTTCCTCCCCCTCTTCTGCCCTGTTAACTGCTCTTCTCTCCCCTCCCCAGGTGGGGTGACAGCCTTCCACACCTTCCTGAAGACGGAGTTCAGCGAGGAGAACCTTGACTTCTGGCTGGCATGTGAGGACTTCAAAAAGACCCGGTCAAAAACCAAGCTGGCCTCTAAGGCCAACAGGATCTTTGAGGAGTTTGTCCAAAGTGAGGCGCCCAGGGAGGTGAGAGCGTTTTCTGCCTCTGTCCCGTGGCATTGAATAGGGTGGGAAAGGAATAGAATATCCCAGTGGGTTTTATTAAAGTGGGAAGATGCTCTTGTTCATGAGAGCTTTCATTTCAACCTCGCGTGGTCTACCAACCTGAAGGGATATAAAGGCTTGCGAGTGTCTTCACCCTCATCTGAAGATGAAGAAAACAGTTTTCGTCCCCCCATAGGAGGGGAGTTAACGCTGAGTTAATCTTTGTGGACGCTGCTTCCTTGCAGGTGAATATTGATCACGAAACCAGGGAGATCACCCGGAAGAACCTCTCGGGTGCCACCTCCACTTGCTTCAATGAAGCCCAGGCCAAGACCCGCACCTTGATGGAGAAGGACTCCTACCCCCGGTTTCTGAAGTCTGCCTCCTACCAGGACATGACCAAGCAGGCCACCAGCTGTGGCATCAGCAAGCGGTCGCATACCTGACCCGAGCCCGAATCTGCTGCGGGGGGACAAGCTGGGGGACCAGGCAGAGTCTGAGAGATGGTTTGTGAGGGCTGAGGTCTGCGTGGCGGGGTTTTGGCTGAAGTCCTGGCATTTTAGGAGGATCCCCAGGACCTCAAGTGCTTCCACTTCTCACCGAGCTGCTGGGAGGACAGGTCCTCCCTCCCTGGAGGAGAGAAGCAGGCGGGAACAGCTTGCATGCCAGCGTGCGCCCGATGCCTCCCCTTGCAGCACGGCCAGAGACCTCCACCACTGCAGGGACAGAAAGAAATCGGATTTAAGTTGCAAGCCCAGGAAAAACAGACTGGATTCCCCTGAGCATCTGTAACTGGACAGCTCCTGCCTGCTCTCAGGACCCTGCCTTTGACCTGCAGCATCAGCCGCTGGCTCCAGAGCCAGCACAGGAGCTTGCAATTCCCGCAGTGCCCGGGGCAACCGCCCCAGACCTGCCTGCAGGGCTTTTTCTATGAGGGAATGGCCAGAATAAAAGTCCAAAGACTACATGGCATCTTCAGCCGGAGGGACCCTGCGCCTGCCTTCTCCTGATCCTGAGATCCTTATTCTGCCATTTCCTATGCATGCTCTGCATCAAAGCTTTACACCTTCTTCCAGTACAGTGTATCCCTAGCAGTGACATTTTTATCCCTCGCTTAAGCTACATGACCTTTAGATTGCACTTAATCTTAGGTCACATGCATAACTTTTTATTACTATTATTGTTATTTATTTTAAAAACAGACTAGATTCCCCTGAGCATCTGTAACTGGACAGCTCCTGCCTGCTCTCAGGACCCTGCCTTTGACCTGCAGCATCAGCCGCTGGCTCCAGAGCCAGCACAGGAGCTTGCAATTCCCGCAGTGCCCGGGGCAACCGCCCCAGACCTGCCTGCAGGGCTTTTTCTATGAGGGAATGGCCAGAATAAAAGTCCAAAGACTACATGGCATCTTCAGCCGGAGGGACCCTGCGCCTGCCTTCTCCTGATCCTGAGATCCTTATTCTGCCATTTCCTATGCATGCTCTGCATCAAAGCTTTACACCTTCTTCCAGTACAGTGTATCCCTAGCAGTGACATTTTTATCCCTCGCTTAAGCTACATGACCTTTAGATTGCACTTAATCTTAGGTCACATGCATAACTTTTTATTACTATTATTGTTATTTATTTTATCATTATTATATATATATATTTATTAGAAGAGCACTAGTCAAAGCATACACACATCCCTTGCTCCGAGGAGTTTGTAAATTAAATTATTTTAGATACTGTAGCACTTAGCATGCCTCCCACCTTTTCTGTATAATAACTTGAGAGATGACCAGACAGATCTGTAGCATGACCATGGAGCAAGGTACATGAATATCAGCAGCAGCAGCTGTGGTCTGGCAGGGCTGCTAGAGGAGTCTAAGGTGGCAGGTTTCCCATGAGCTTGGAGGACCGTTGATGGCAGTAAAAGGATGCTTTGCAGTCTGTGCTGTCTTTCTCCCCTTAAAGATGTGGACGGCATCTCGGCATGTAGACTAGCAGCTTGTCCTAGACAGAGAATAGTGATGTAAAACAGGCACTTTGGTGAGTGATCCTATTGAAAACTTATTTTTCGCACATGGGAGAGAAAACCTAGGGCTTTCCCCTGGTTTAAAATTGGGCTTGGTGTTCCCTTTGCCGGTGAAACCACTCTGCAGCCACAGCACTTTACCAGAAGCCTGGGGAGCCAAGCGAAACAGCAATGTGTGCCGTGAATTCAGTGTCTTGGGGGGGCAGCAGGACATTTCATCAGCTCAGACCTGTGGGATGAACTCTTCAGAAAGCCCCCCTGAGCAGGGATTTCTGGGTTCCACAGCCACCCTGGAAGGCTGTGGATCCCATTTGGCAGCAACGGTGCCAGCAGCCGCATAGGTGGGTGATGGGGAGCCCACGGGTGTCCTGTGCTGGGTCATGGGGAACCTGCCACCAGCATTGTTTCCTACTGAGACAGCCTGGGGCTGCCACATGTGCCTCCGTTTATCTGTAAAGACCAAACCTGGAGGTCCTTATCCCGCTGGTACTCACTCCTTGCCGAGGGAACCATCTTTTGCCCACCCCAGCATTGGCTGGAGCACAGGATTGCTTGGGCTTTTTGCGGCTGTTTGAGCAGAGCAAGGGACTGAGGACCAGTTTGGGGACGTTATTCTGAGTCCTCTTCCACTTTCCCCATCCTGGTTCTACCTCTGAGCCTCGGTGGGTCCCGGCTGTGTTTACAGGGAAATTTTAGCTGTTTTCTTATTTATTATTTATTTTTACAACTGGAACCACCTTCATTGTGTTACTGAAGTGAACGATGCACAATGGTCCGTTTTCATTACTAACACAACATTGTCATTATAAAATAAAATGTAAAGAGGAAAATACTGTGACAACTTTTTTTGGTTGTGGGCTTTCAATTAATTTTTACATTCTAATTTTGGATGACTTGCAAAGCATACTAAAGAAAGCTGCGTGTGTTGGATGGCTCACAGGGCATTTACAGTTGCTTTAAAAGTTGCAATGTCAGAAACGGGAAAGGAAGGGGAAGACTTGTGAAGAGTAAAACTTCTTCATGGTATTTGGCTTATTGAAGAGAACTGAACAGTTCACAGCAAGAATGAAAGCAGAAGTTAAGTTTTGAATATATTAATTGCCAGCGTGTTCAGTACTGTTTATATTGCTTGCCATTTTCTGAGCACTTTACAGGATTGCAGCTCCCAATACCTATTTAATATCAGTAAGACCCATTGTCTTAAAAGCACGGGAGGATTCCAGCTAGGGCTGCTGTTTGCAAAAACTGCTTTTGGGTTGCTGTCATAAATAATATTTGATTTTTATCAGTAACTCAGCTGATGATTGAATTCATTTACAAGGGGGGAAATCTGGCTCTGGAGGGGATATTAGAAAACATCCTACCTCTGTCACAGCATGTGCTGTCTCTGAGGTCTGAGCAGTCCCCTGTGTCCCTACGGGTTGCTTTGGGAGGACGGAGGCGGGGTGCATGGCGGTGTGTGCACCTCCAGGGACCGTGGGAGCACTGGAGGGCTGCCTGTGGCATGAGCAATGCAGGGAGGGGAGCATCCAAGTGTAGTGCAGAGATGTTAATGCTCCAAATAAAACCCAAACAAAACATGTTTTTAAGTTGTCTTCTTTCTATTTATTGTGTGTTTTGGAAGCCAAAATTAACTGGCCTGCGTCAGCGGAGGAGAGTGTGAGTGGACTGCTGAGGAGGAGCTGGCATCACAGGTGACTAACTCAGGAGCACTTAGGTCCCAAGGTATTACTATTAGCAGAAGCCAGCCTCTGCCCTTAAAAAGCCTTTTACAAGCAACCGCATCTATACACCACCTTATGTCTCTTCTAATACAGCCATACAGGGTCCAAGGATCATCATTCGTTGTAAAATACATCGACTCTTCTCCATCCCTATTCCCTACACTTGTCGTCTACCTAACTGGAGGAAGGCAGTTTAAACTTTCCCTTATCTTTTATTCACTATTTCATTAAGCGTGGCCTTGTCTTACAAGACAGGCGATTTGGAATCACAGCAGTCTGCGTGTATATCTGATCTTAGTGCATGTCAGAGGGAAGAAATGAGCTGAAGGGTGTCCAGAAAGCATTTAAATTATCTGGTATGAAAGACTTGGTGAGAGTAGCAAAACAGTCTAGAAGCAGACAGAAACAAAATCATGATTTATTTTTTTTTAACTGCAGCTTCTAACAGAAAAAAACGAATATTTTGTCTTGCATACCGTGAAGTTAATTTCAAACCGATTCTCCATTAAAAAAATATTTAAATTGGCCAACAAAAAAAGTAAGAAAAATTTAGAATGAAAATATTTTTGAGCTTTCTTTAGAAGGAAATTTGGGGCTGCGTCCATTCTTGATGCACTGTGCACGGAAATGGATGGCCCAGGCTGAGTCTTAGCCTCGGCGGTAGTGCTTAGACTTCACAGCTGATACCGGAGTATCCCATTTGCAGCGTAGTTTCATCTCTACAAGTCTGAGATGCTTCCCAAAGAGAAAACAGTCAATAAAACCACACTTGCATCCAGTGTGTCCTCCACGATTGCTGGCAAAAGCCAGTGGTAATATAACAAAACCTTCAAAGCCTTGGGAGGAAAAAAACCCACCAACCCACAAAACTGCATTGAGAAAGAGGAGCCGAAGCTTCCCGCGACTGCCTTTGGGCATGGTCGGCTGCGGTTGCTTCCAATAAACCACGACTGAAGTTTCCCAGGGTGGAGGAGGCTGTGAATTTGGAAGCAGCAGAGAAGATCTGAGCTCCAGAGAGCAAACGTCGGGGCTAGCGCTGGCCCCCCCCGGGCATGACACATACTTGCTCCAGGGCCAGGTTTCCATGAGCCGGGATGGGGGGTGGATTTATTTGGTGGAAAAAAACACCCGTTTCCCTCTTCCCTGGGACACGGCATGTTCCCAGCAGCGGCTCAGTGGGGTCGCATCGCTGCTCAGCTGCCCCATCTCCTCCTGCGGCCGGGGGTCCCCACTCTGGCAGGACCAAGCAGCCTTAGGGCATGTACATACGTGCACGAGTGGCCCCACAAAGACACGTATTTGGGCAGGTAGATGTGCATGTATAGGTGTATGGATGCTGAGCTTTCTGTTGCATGCACTGCAATGGATACCCATGCATAACAACACACATATGCAGGCAAGTTCGTATTTGTTTGCATGCGCATGTGTGTATATCCATGATTTCGTTTTTTAAAGACAGTCTGCAAATAAATGCTAGAAAATGTTGTTTAAATGTGTTTTTGAAGGAAGCCCACCAGCAAAGGGGATGCACTGAGCCATTTCAAATACCACAAACACTTTACCCAGCATTTTGCAGTGCTCTGCCAGCCCCTGTGCCAGCCGACAAGGAGGAAGCAGCTGTATCGCACTGCTTCCCACTCTGCAGCTTTCACCTTCACAGCCTTGGCCCAAATAAAGCACCAGAAATCACGTGTGATGTGTTTCCATACAGCTTGTGTCCCTCTCACTACGTGTGCAGCTAAATGCCAAGGTTGCCAACACGGTCCAGCTGCGTGCAGGGGTTCTTACCCACAGGATGCCTCAGGAACTGCAAAAAAAAAAAAGATAATATTCACGCTTTCTGACACTTCTGGGGCACTGAGGGCAGCGCCGGGCTTTGCAGCCCTCCTGCCTCCCCAGGGCTGGGCTGCCTGTGCTGGAGGGCAGCTCTGACTCAGTGCAGCTGCAACCTGGGCTCAGCCTGCAGGGAGAAGCAGGGGATGAGAAACAGCTGGGAGAAACGCTGCTGGGGGAACCGTCTCAGCTGCTCAGGAAATGTATTTAAGCTCACGTCCTCAGCCTGGCTCCTTGTTTGACCTATTTTGGCTGATATGGGATGCCTTCAATGGACCTGCTCTGCTCTCCTTGCCCAGGGTCTGGGACACAGTGCCCTTGCTCAGGTCCCTGCCCCCAAATAAAGCACCAGAAATCACGTGTGATGTGTTTCCATACAGCTTGTGTCCCTCTCACTACGTGTGCAGCTAAATGCCAAGGTTGCCAACACGGTCCAGCTGCGTGCAGGGGTTCTTACCCACAGGATGCCTCAGGAACTGCAAAAAAAAAAAAGATAATATTCACGCTTTCTGACACTTCTGGGGCACTGAGGGCAGCGCCGGGCTTTGCAGCCCTCCTGCCTCCCCAGGGCTGGGCTGCCTGTGCTGGAGGGCAGCTCTGACTCAGTGCAGCTGCAACCTGGGCTCAGCCTGCAGGGAGAAGCAGGGGATGAGAAACAGCTGGGAGAAACGCTGCTGGGGGAACCGTCTCAGCTGCTCAGGAAATGTATTTAAGCTCACGTCCTCAGCCTGGCTCCTTGTTTGACCTATTTTGGCTGATATGGGATGCCTTCAATGGACCTGCTCTGCTCTCCTTGCCCAGGGTCTGGGACACAGTGCCCTTGCTCAGTAAGGTCCCTGCCTGCCTTGCTGTTGCCCTCACCTCTTCTTCCCAGCCCATTCCTGCTGGCAGATGTGCTGGTCTGGTTTTGTGGTGATGAGGATTGAGCAGCAGTCTAAAAAGGTAGCAAATGTGGATTAAAAAATGTACAAATACTCTGTGGTAAAGTGAAATGTGGTTGATGCTCCTGTGTGGACAGCATCACCTGTCAGTGTTTAAATTGCATCCTTCTGTAGACTATTTTCCAGGGCTGTGTTCCAATACTGAAAGTCACATCAGCATGGCCAAGCATATAAACCCTGGGACATTCCCATTTGGAAATATAATAACGAAGCAATTACAGGGAACATGAAGAAAAAAGCCATCCTACTATTCATAGCTACTTTAACAATTATTTTGACTTTGGCAGGCAGTTTTTGTTGCTGTGTTTTAGCTCATGTTTATTTGTGGCTGGTGGCCAGGGCATGGATGCTCGGAGATGTTATCTCAGGGGAAGGGTTGCAAAACGGGTGTAGGTCCATCAGGATGGAGGAAAAGGAAGATTTGCTTAATTGTGCCCTTGATTTTCCTGCTGCCTGTAACTCTGCAGCTCATCTCCTGAGTCCCTCTGTGTGTGTGGGCAAGTAAGGACTCTGCAGAAGTGCAAATACGGCAGCAACTACATAGCCTAGAGGCTACAGGAATGGTTGTGGAGAGGAGCCCTGTGATTCCCATGCTTTAGAAAACCTTTGAAGCCCTTCTAGGTCCCATAAACTGCCTGTCACAGAGACTGAGAGTTTGAATTTATGCTGTGGTGTATGACTCTATGGAAAGCAATTTGAATCAGGGATGAGAGACAGGGAAAGCATTACCTGCAAATCCTTCTTTGCTGGTGTACAGGCACAGGATACTTCTGCCACAGCCCTGCAGGTTGCAAACACCTCGTTCCTAGCATCCTAGGGTTTGGGTTCCTACCATCCTGGGGTTTTTCATCTTCCCACCATAAGATAATGTGAACTACTTGAATTAAATCAGCAAGCTGAAGAAGGCTTTTGTACTTGGGTGGCTGGGTGACGGGTATGGTTATGTATTGTAATGCTGATTTTTTTTGGACATCTTTATTTTTGGCTCTGAGCCTGTGATGTGCCCCTGCTCTGCTTGTTTGTCTCTTTTCCAGCCTGCAAATGGGAAGCTAAACACTGGCAGGTAGAGCCCCAGCTCTGGTCAAACTGGGAGAGATGCTGTCGAGTTCAGCAGACTTCTGTGAATTAAAATGGGATCTTGACAGTGATTTGAGATCATTCCCTGAGTTTTCATGGTCTTTGTCCCTGTGGGGCTGTGTCAAGGTCTCCTGTGGCAACACACACTCTGTGAAACTGCATCCAGAGACCGTGGGATGTTCCCAGACCTTGTGGATGTGCTGCATGCTGTGGAAAGCAGGATGCTCAATATGACGGTTAGGTACAAAGATGTGACTCCTGTATCGGCAGAGCTTTTCAGAGGATTTGTGAATGTTGTGAATGCATTTGTGAATGTTGGCATGCAGATGTGAGCAAGCAATGCAGGGTACATAAGGATTTGGGTATGCATGTAAAACGTGCAGGACTGCATCCATGCATCCCTTTAGGGTGTGCTTTTCTGCATTCATGCCCTCGTGTTTGCATCCAGCCATGTCTCCGTGCACATATGCAGATGCCCAGTTTGTGCATGTACCAACATACTGTGGAAAGCCAGATGTGAATTAATTGATGTGGTTTCAGTGTCATTTCAAGTGTGGTCTGAATCCTGCAGCTGGCACGGTTCGGTGGAGGTGGCTGGGGAGGTTGCATGGGCTCTGCATGCTGGCGAGCTCATCTTACGTTACAGGGCAGTGAGGGGAACTGGGTGGCACATCACAGCCTGGGTTCCTTCACGTATTTCCTGCACACGCTTTGCAGGTGGATGGGACAGGCTGGAGGACTGGGCTCCCTTGGGCGGCACTGTGTTTACACAGAGCATCCTACAAGGCGCCTGCTGCCTGGGTAGCGGGCAGCTGCCTGCTTGCCTGCATGGGTGCAGTTAGGAACACGCTGGCTGTGGCATAAACGGACCTGGAGCTCAGCAGTTCCCTGGGTGAAATTAAGCAGCGTGGCTAGTTTCCTCATTTGGATGGATTTATCAAAAGGTGAGGAAAAGCTTAAAATAAAAAAAAAACCCAACCCAAACTCCCCCCCCCGCAAAAGAAACCCCAAACCCCTG
>NW_008795025.1:3990588-3991480 GCF_000699145.1 Aptenodytes forsteri | reverse complement strand
AGCACTGGTGCATTTAATATCTCTATGCCTTCAGCTCCTTGAACCACTGCTGAGCATATGTTTGTAAACAGGGTCTATGTGTGTGGGACTGTATGGGGAGAGCACTTTGCTCATGACCTCTCTGTTGTGTGCTGAAAAAAAAGTCACCAAACACCCCCCGAAAACCGAGCATCCCCCTGCAAGTAGATAAAATGCTCTCAGGGCTGCTCCTTCCTGGAAGGGGACAGCGTATACTTTCAGACTTTGCTGGGAAGCAAATACCATCTGGGGATACTTGCTGGGAAGCAGCAGTGAAGAGCAGCTGCTGAGAAAAGCCGCTCCCCGGCTTTGAAGGCATTTTAAGCAGCGGCTGGGTTTCTGGCCGGGCGGAGGGACCGCTTCCTCGCCTTCCTGTGGTGGGTGGCGGCAGGCGACGCCGGGCAGGGGAGCACGGCTTCGCACGTCAGCTGGGGCCCGTGATGCGCAGGCGCGAGGTGGCTCCTGGCTGGAAGCCAGCGGGACGGGACAGAAACGTTTAAACGTTTCCCAGGGTAGGGCGCTTGCGGCTCTGCTGCTCGGCGGAGGAGGCAGGTGTGCAGCCCCTGCCTTCCCCCTCCCCGGGGTTCTGCCTTCCCGACGGGGGTGAGGAATTTGAGCCCCACCGTGCCCAGGGGATGCCGTGCTGCTTTTCCAGCCAGGAAAGTAACATTTTATTTATTTATTGCCTCACGGAGGCGGTAGGCTCCGATGTAGGCGCGTCCCGCAGCGGAGCGGCGAATCGCGGCGTACAGGGGGGTTTTCCCGAGCCGGGGAAGCCACAGGGGAGCGCAGGGACCCGCCGGCAGCTCTCACCAGGGCGGCAGACGAGGCGTGGGCGGGGCCCGCAGTAACGGCCGCCACACCCCCCCGCCCC
>NW_008795025.1:3989502-3990216 GCF_000699145.1 Aptenodytes forsteri | reverse complement strand
TCTCCTGGGGTAGGGACAGGCGGCAGACCTGCCTGAAAAAGGTGTGCCCAGGTGGAGGACCTCCTGCAGCAGGTGGCTGAGCTGCAGGAGGTGGTGAGAAGACTGCGTAACACCAGGGAGGCAGAGAAGGAGCTGGATAGCTGGTTCCAAGTGCAGTCTGCAGGGGACCCACAGCCCGCAGCCAAACAACCAGTAACTCCCCCACCGGCACACACAGAAGGGAGTGAGGGGGCCAATAATGCAGAAGAATGGATGGTTGCAAATGCAAGGACCAGCAGGAGGAAGAGACTTCCCCCGAAGCCTGAGGTGCTGTCACGTCCCACCTACGAGGAGGGGAGAGTGACTAAGGTCCGCAAATCCCCTCGGTGTGGATTAAGGTGAGATAATACTCAAGGTCCATACATGAACATCAACTTTAATGGAACGAACACTCTATAAGCATCAACCCTCTGTGTATTAATATGTCACATGAGCTAAGCGGCTTTATGAGAAGTTGAGGTAGGCCTTATGTTACTTAGCAGCATCAAGGGTAAAGAACGAGAAAGGGGGGGAGAGAGAACAAGCTGGGAAGCAAGAGATAGAGAGATCACCAATCCTGGATCCAGCATCGGGCCCACCAATGGGGGGTGTCGGAGTGGAGAGCGCCCCAAGGAGGCTCATGTGTGCCCCTATTTATTGGCCCCAGTCCAAGGTTTCTAGAATCTTCTCTCACCC
>NW_008795025.1:3948221-3986229 GCF_000699145.1 Aptenodytes forsteri | reverse complement strand
GGTGGGGGATGCCCCATCCCCGGGAAAATTCCAGGTCAGGTTGGACAGCGCTCTGAGCAACCTGATCTAGTTGGAGATGTCCCTGCCCATGGCAGGGGGATTGGACTAGATGACCTTTAGAGGTCCCTTCCAACACAAACTATTCTATGATTCTATTTTTTTTTTATATGTGGCAAAAGGCATAGAAGTTACTGCAAGGAAGTGAAATGCATCAAAATCAATGAAATAGGGTATTCATTTCCTGCTGGGCAGGGGGAGAAACCATCCATAAAATGGTCCTTGGCTTTCTTGAGGGTAAATTCATGTGAATTTATACTTTGGCTTTATACCTTAAGACTTCTCTGTCCCTTTTCTGCTTTGCTTAGATAATTTATTTCCAGTTCAGCTTGTCAGACAGTGACTCCTGAAAGCGCTGGTCACTTGAACCAGCCTTTGCAGTCAGGAAAACGGGTATTGGAGTTCCAGCTTTTCTAGATACTAGATAAATATAGATAGATCAGGTCCTACCTGATTAATCTCTTAATGTCGTGAAAAGCTTAGGAAAGGCTTCTGGTCGGGTAGGGTCTCCAAATTGCCTATGAAAGCAGGAGGGATTAAGGTTGGCTTTCTGTCTCATTCCAGGTATCGGATCAGGGATTTCCCAGGACAGCGTGTGTGGCTGCCATCCAAAACTGAAGGGGAATGCCCTTTTCTGCCTGCCTGCTGCATTTTCCACCTGAAAACATCACTAGGGGCCAGCTTATTAGGTAACCTGTAATAAGTCTGAGATAACATTTATAGAAAGAACACCCTGGGTTCTCCCCCTCGTTCCCTCACCCAGATGCCCCAGGGGATGACTGCCTGGGCTGCGATTAGTGCTGAGATCAGGCAAGCAAACATGATGAGTACGTATGTCTGGGTAAGTGCTAAAGTCATGCTTCTCGCCAGGCCTTAGCTCTCTCGGCTGGCACTGGCATTGCTGTCCTTAGTTGCCCCTCAGATAGACCTGCAGGACATCAAACGTAAATGGCGAGGTTTCACAGTCTAATAAAACATGATCTTCTGTTTATTAATTAGGTGAAGACCATGAAGCCCTTAAAATAGCAGCCTACCCTACCTAGTGTGTTTTGCCAGCCAAACCCAGAGCATTCCCCACAACGAAGGCACTGAACATTGCACCTCTCCCATCCTTCAGTGGGATCCCCGGGCTCAGGTGAGGAACATCGGAGGTACGGGGCCCTCCCTCTGACCATCATGGAGCCCACAGCTCACAGCCAGCAGGAGGCATCTACCCCTTCCAGCAGGGAGACAGCAGAAGACCTTGCCTTCAAGTTAAATGCTGCTGTGAGGAACAGGAATAGAAAAGATGTGCTGGAGCTGCTGGAGAAAGGGGCAGATGTGAACTCCAAAGCAGAAAGTGGCTGGACACCACTGCAGAGCGCTGTGCAAGCTGATGATGAGGACCTGGTCCGACTTCTGCTTGACAAGGGTGCTTGTCCACTTGCCAGGAAGGACAATGGTGGCACTGCATTTACTGAGGCAGCGATAGTGGGAAACGTGAATATACTGAAGCTCCTCCTTGATCATGGGTTAAATATTAATGACCATGACGACAATGGCTTCACAGCTTTCATGGAGGCTGCATGTTATGGGAAGGAGGAAGCCTTGAAATTCCTGTACAGCAAAGGAGCAAATGTGAATCTGAGGAGGGCAGTTAGTGAGGAGAAAGCAAAACTGCATAAAGGAGGTGCGACAGCACTAATGGATGCCTCTAGGAAGCACCACTTCTCAGTTGTAAAAATTCTTGTCCAAGAGATGGGGGCTGACGTGAACATTTGTGACAACAAAGATAGGAACGCCTTGATCCATGCCCTCAAGGAGGGTTGTGCCAAGGAAAGATATGAGTCAGCTGTCTTCATAGGCCATTTCCTGCTGAACTGTGGTATTGATGTGAACAGCAAAGATGAATGTGGGAAATCTGCCCTCATCCTAGCTGTTGAAATGCAGAGCCCAGATTTGGTGAAGGCTTTATTGGAGAAGGGTGAAATAGATATTGATGATGCAGATGAGGAGGGCAACACAGCACTGAAGGTGGCTGTGGAGAAAAATGATTACAATATAGCAAAGTTGTTGTGTGAAAAAGGAGCAAGGACTGATGTTGGGAATCTTATCGCTGTTGTGAATAGAAACCGTGCTCATAACATGGCATGTCTTCTTCGTGAGTATAATGCCAAGTTCGTTCCAGAAACCTTCAAAGACTGGGAGCCAAACAGCAAATGCTGGAGGGACCAGCTGAAAAATCTTTATAAAATATATCGCCCTATGATTGGCAAACTGAAGACATTTCAATACATCCAGCAGAGAATTCAGAACACTTCCCAGGGTGGCATCTACTTGGGGCTCCACGGTGGGACGGAGGTAGCAGTAAGAATAAGCCGTAGTACAGAGGGTGACAAAGAGAAAAGGTTCTTCGAACAATGTGGTAAATGTGAACATCTACTGAAGCTCTTCCAGTTTGAGAAGGCAAGAGGCTACATGTACTTGTGCTTCCCCCTCTGGGAGAAAAACCTTGAAGAACATCTGCAGGAACCAGAAGACCAAATGGATTACAAAGATGCTCTGAGGATGATCTTCCAGGCAGTGAGAGAGCTGCACTTCCTTGGATTTGCTCACCAGGATCTTCATCCTACCAACTTTTTCATAGGTTATCTTTTGGTTTCTCAATGTTTTCATTTTGCTTTCCTGTTGCCTGTAGTTTAGAGAAGAAGATGCTTCATAGCTGTCTGTAAAAAAAACAGATACGAAACACCAGTGCAGATGTCTTTATACAGAATGAGGTGTCTGTGGCATTAGCTCTTCTCTTTGAATAAGTATAGATATGTTTGCAGACAGCCACAGCGGAGTGAACAGAACAACTTCACATGTCTCATTAGATCTGCCCTCCTTTCCAGGGCTTTGCAGACAGATCAACCCACAGCAGATCTCTTCACAGAATTGTTTTCTAAAGAAGGGGCCATCCAGAAGTCAGTGACAGACTGTATCAAGGTTTTCCACCGTTATTTGTTAACAATTTCTCTTATTTCCTCAGATTTACGTGGCAAAATTTACTTGGCAGACTTTGATAATAAAAGAAAGTTGATTGAAGGCAAAAAAGAACTCATAAACTCAGATTTAGAGGTAACTTCCCTGCAAATCAATATATGGTTTAAAATTTCAGGCGCGCTCTGATGTTTTCTGTTGCTGTGAATCCTAGGGGAAGCCTTTCTGCATCCTCAACTAGAAAACACCTTGATTTTTGGGAAAGCCCATGTAACAGTAGACGCTGCATAAGAATGATAGTGATTAGGATGCAAGGCTGTGTCTGGTGCTGGGATATCCACAGATACCCTGTGAGCAGGATTATGGTGCCTGTCTCCTCTGTCTTTGTGCACACAGCTTCAAAGTTTGTGTGTATTTGTATACTTCTGCACACCTATAGGTGCGTGTGTGTTCACAAACACAGTCTGCTTATTTAGGAATACTAGTCCTCATCCATTTGGTAAGATGTTTCATACATCTGGCACGTGAACAGTGATGTGTTTCTTTGCAGGCCCTCAGCAGGCTCGTGCTGTATGTTTTAACAGGGGGTAGGAAACCCCTTCAGCAAGTCAGTACCAAGGATTTGGCTGCTGATTCCCCAGATTATGAGGAGGCTCTGGACCTTGTAAGTAGCCTGGTCTCTCATGATGAACGAGGCTTGGAAGATTTGAGCAAACATCCCTATTTCTGGAGCAAACAGACGTAAGTCCTGGGAGTACAAAGGAAAAGCTTTTGATACAGGATTTGCCTGGAGTGCTGCGAACAGCGATGTCCTGTTGCAGCTAATGAAGCTCCTCCTTCCACAGCAGGTTCAAGTTCCTGAAGAGTATATGGAATAAAATCAAAGATCTCTGCAAACGAAAAGCTGTCTTTAAAGCTGCTAATGCTACTGAAAGTTTTCCTTATCCACGGTGGACCGAGAAGGTAATCCTCTTGTCTTTGGATTGATATGAGGTTTGAGCTAGACATTTAGGCAGAAGGTTTTCCTGAGCATTTCACAGGCCCTGTTTAAAATCATAACTGGAAAAAGTAGCCCCATGCAAATACAGATAACTGGGGGGGAAACAAATCTAAGCCACAGAGTTGAAATACACCAGACTAAAGACGTTGATGCTAAAGGGAGCTCTGTTGACTGGGGTGGTAGTAGGGGATGGTCATTATAGAATTAGCTGGCAAACCTTCAAGGGTGTTTGTTGGTGACCCCTTAAGACAAGGACCTCTGGCCCTTGTTGCCAGCAAATTTCTGGCAAAAGTGTTTTGTCAGATTGGCTCAAAAGCAGTGAGACCAGGCCTGCTTTTGCAGGTAGCATCCTGCAAGATGTGCTGGAAGATGTGCTGCATCGTTGGAGATCTGACAGTCTCGGCTCAGTACGGCAGCCCATGTGGTCCTCTCAACAGTGGCACAGTTGGATCAAGACTCCCGAGTCCCTCCTGCCCTCCAGGCATGCATGAAAATCTCCCGTGCCATGTTGACAGTCCTAATATGAATGCCATGCCTTGGCAAGGCAGGAGAGGAAACACTTAGCAGAACCAGGGGGTCTGTATGGCACATGCCCTGCAGAATGAACTCTTCTGCTCATGTTGGGAAATATGCTTTTAAGGATCACAAGATTGACCCATGCAAGATGATGTCCCTGCAGAAAGGCAGTGGCTGTGGCAAGTGGAGGTAGATGTGCTGCTTTTGTGGTGTGTGAAAGAGAATAATCTACACGCTTTTTTCCAGATTGACAAATATGTTCTGAAAATCATGGAAAATCCTAGGAAAGGAATAACACTCAAATATAGCAATGATGTCACCGACCTACTGAGGCTCATCAGAAACCTGGATGAACACCCAGATACCAGGTACACATTCACATCCTTGCCCCTGACACAGTTGCATTGCAGGGAGCATCTGGGTATCTGCAAGTGTCAGTGAGTTTGAGACCAAAATCTTCTTCAGATGGTTTTCCAGAAGGGCGAACACAACTGGGATGTGGGAGAAAGCTCCTCTAACGAGATAAGCTTTAATGGACTATCTCCTCTGGCAGCGCAATAGAGTGTGAAAGATTGTGCATCACGGCAGTAAGCAGTTTGAGTCAGCCCTCAAAATCACCTTCCTGAGGGTAAGAAAAGGAAGTTAGCTCACAGGATTAGACCTCAGATTTTGAAGCAAAATCTGACTCCCAGATCATCTCCCACGGATGAACATCCTCAATCAGAGCCTTCCGCTCCAGAGGGATAGCAGTAGCTTCAGAGGATTGGTGGCAGCTCCCTCTGCACCCCTGCCCTTGCAGAGCAGCCTGTGGGGTAGAGACATGTCTGTAACAGCTAAGGCAGGTCATGGCTCTACAGCAGAGGACATGTGTCCTTCTGGGCTGTTATTTTTGCTGCAGGCTAGTGTTTCTTGCCATAACTCCAGGAAGGTTTTCAGATCACTCTTAAATATTTGTATCATCCTTTATACCTTTGAAAAGCATCCTTATCTACCTTGCTAGTATTTCCAGAGTACTGATGTTTACTGTGCTCAAGTGCTTTAAGATATGGATCAGGAAGCACTGGTCCTGTTAGAAGATCCTGTTAGGAGGTCTTCACTCCTAAAGAGCTGCCAGACTCTCCAACCCTCTACAGTCATGGGTGCTTACACGTGAGGTTAGAGGTTAACTCCTAGTGATGGTTTCACTGACGCTGGTGGCTAGCACTGGTCTTCAGTGAAGATACAGGTGGGATTAGGCAGATGGAGGTGCTGGAGGAATGGCGAAAAAGTGGATTGAGGAGTTTAGGGAAGGTATAGAAAAGTTGCAGCTCCGGGATTTCTAGGAAACCTTCCTGTGTTATCGGGAATGGCTTCTTCTCTGTAAGGGAGGAACTAGGGCATCCTGGACACTCAACTCCTTGCGCAAGCTTTAAAAATCCATTTTGTTTTTGTTCTCTTTCAGGATCAGCAACAGAATAGGAGACCATGCTGAGTATTTCTTGAAGCTCTTTCCAGCACTTACCATTTATGTCTACAACAGTTTACGCCAGAATCCCAAATACAGTAACTTTGCAGACATTCAGGACCCTTCTCTGTAGGATATCATTGCCTCATATTCCTTGTCTGAACCCACCATCACTGCCTCTTTTTATTCCCTATTTCTTCATCTGCAAAAGAGTTGAACAAAGTGGGTAAGGAGATGGGAGAGAGAGCACATGCAGGAGAGCATGGAGGACTTAGACTAAGAAATTAAAGATGCTTCAGAAGTATTTGGTGTAACAACCACGGGCTTTGGAAGGGAACCAAGCTGAGTGTCAGCCCAGGTCCCCCTTGACTACCTCTGTCCCTCTGGGCTTATCTGACTCTGTGAGGTGGAGATCAAGGTCCTGATCCTTACGGAGAACGAGGAGATGTGGGACAGCCCCCATATACCCAACACATCTAGGAGGCAGGAGAAGAGCTCAGGCATTGCCAGACAGCATGGGACTCTCTGATAAAGGAAAAGGAGTTCGAGCTCCTTGCTAGGGCCATTGTTCCCTACAGTTTGCACTGATGAGACGCTCATCTACCCCTAAAAAGACATGGATTCTCTCTTTTCAGTCTTTTTGAAACACAGCAGCCAGAAAATGAGATGCCTAGGCAATGGTCTGGCTGCAGAGTTGCCCTTGGCCCATTATCCCTCTGATCTGGTGGAGGCACACTAAGCCCAGCCTGCCGGGACCTGAAGGACTTCTGTTGAGGGACGCAGGAGATGTTTCCACGAGGAATGGACATAAGGAGCACGATCCCACAAAACTCTGCTATTGTGAGTACTCCTGACTCACCTGAAAAAGGTCGCTGACATCAAAGGGACTGCAGGGACCGGTTCCTCCTGGAAAGGACAAGCTCTGCCACGGCAGGCTGAGTCTGCAAGGCAGGGCTACGCACAAGCACTCGCTGTCTCCAAAACAGTGCTGCTGGTGGTGCATCACTGTCCTCCTGCCAGGCTCGCCTCCCTTGCACAGAGCTGGTGCCCATACAGCCATAGCATGCTGTAAGCTCAGAGCTTTAATATTGGAGGCTGGGTGGCACAAACCCATTTCTGAAATCCTGTGGCATGCATCGTGTGTCTGATTGTCCAAGGGCTTGCTTGTTTGTTTCTCAGCTAACGCTCTGATTTGCACAATGATTATGTGTTGCTTACAGAAATATTTTTCAGCTGTTGAAAAGATTTTTAATTTTTTTCAAACTGAGATTGTTATTCTTTCAATTAGCCTATGGAGAACCAAACTTGGAATAAACTTGCCTGCAAAACTGACTCTTACTACACTCATTTATGAATGAGGTCCCCCATCCCTTCTGCACAGAAGGACAGTCTGCAGCACTATAAAATACCCAAAAGGCTGGGATTTTTGGCCTTCCTGTGGAAGTGCCTCTTGGCTGTTTAGGTAAGGTGGTGGATGGTTTTGTCACTGCTCAGGTGAATTGCTTCTGGCCCACATGGGTATCTGATGGGAAAAGATGTTGAGAAGTACTGAAAGCTTCCTGTCCTCGGAAGCAAGCTGTCTCTTGTGAAATAGTGGGCTGAATGGTGGGGTTTTTTGCATTGTTTTTGTGGAGTGAGGGTGAGGATTTCATGAATGAGTTGAGGTGCGAAGGTGAGCATCAATGCTTGCACGTGTGTATTTGCATACATGTAAAACTCTGGGAGTGGATGTGTTCGACCCATGTCCTCTACGAATGAATGGCTGCCCAGAATGCACCACTGAGCCCACGTATCTGCTTAGCTGTGTACCTGCTGTACAGATGTGTGTACCCTCAAACCAGCAGGCACTGCTGTGCATGAGTTGGGTTGCAGACTGACACGCATGTGCTCGTGGCTCATGAGGTCCGTGTGCCAGCCTGCTTCAGTGGTCCTGGCTCAGAACAAAGGTCCTTCTGATGGTCTTGGGAACCCTTTAAAATACACAAATGTAACAACAAGAAAGCTTGACTATGCAACTGTTGATGAGGTGCCATTAGAGAAAATGCAACCAGGAGAATGTCGACTCCTCTTGTGTCAATACTTTTATTTTTTCCTTTCCTCCCTGCTGGTTTTTTTTTCCTCTCTGTCTTTCTTGTGCCCAGAAAGCAGGAGGACACCCAGAGATGCATGTCTGGGTCTCAGAAGCGTGAGGAGCAGGGGTGCTGTGGGGAGCATGGTGGCTCTGTGCTGCAGCAGCACGTTTCTGCTCTTGCATGAGGAGAGGTGAGGCTGTGGGCCAGGTTCCTTCAGCTTCTAGTAAAAATGTCATATTTCCAGCTTGCTTTGACCTTTGTGTCTTCTTGCATCACTCTGCTGTTTTGCTAAAGGGCTGTGACTTGGCAGCCTTAAAAAGCTGTGGAAAGGCCTTCCTGAAAGCAGAGAGCACTCAAGGATGTCCAAACCGGAGCAATGATTAAACCTGTGGAGGCTGTGACTTGTCTCTCTGGGGCAATCAGGCTGCTGGGAAGAATTTCCAGGGAAGGCTGGTGTGGTCTGCAGGGCTGTGTCCTGCTTTCCGAGAAGCCAGAGGTGCCAGCAGGCTGGTGTCAGAGGAGAAACTTGATCCGTGCACCACATCTGCAAAGCTTACTGCTCACAGAGCGTCAGGCCACTGGAGGAGGGGGGGATGCAGTACGGGGACCAACGCTGGGGAAAACACCAGGCTGCCTCTCCTCCTCGCAGGGTCGGGGAGGATGGACGAGTGCCCAGCGAGAGGCCAGGCAGGATGGAAAACCAGTGGCAAGGACAGCTGGACAGTATTACAACTGAGTGGTATGGCAGTGCCTGATGTCGCAGCCTGGGGGTAAAGGCGTCCTGGGGAGCTGGGGGCAGAGCCAGCTGCCAGAGTTAGTGCTGCTTGATGTGCTGATGGCTCCCAGCATTAGTGCCCATCTAGGAGGTGCTGCCTGCCTTTGCCTCGTACAGGCGGGCTTACAGACCATGCATGGTGCCCAAGGGCATGCTGATGTGGCCCTACACGCTTCATTCCCCTGCTGTTATGCCTGTATGTTGTGCATTTGCTGTGCCTCTGCCTTTTTCCCCTGCTCCTGCTGGGTGACCTGGGGGGCAGCTGGCTCAACCTGATGTTATGGGACCAGGTCCTCCCCATCCTGTCACTTGTGTGCTGAGGACATGCTTGTGTGCACAGGGATGGCCCTAGGTCAATGTGTCTCGTCTGCTGCACTGGGGAAAAAAAAAGTCCGCAGAAGCAGTGGAGTGAAGATTGCACGTAGCTGCGGTTTTGCTGTGATGAGCTTCAGGCACATCCGTGAAGCCTTCTAGGGACCAGGCTCAGCTGGGCTCAGGCTGCAGAGCCTAAAGTGTTAGTGCAAAGCACACAAAAATGCAGCTAGCTTTTGGGGCTGAAAGCTTTTGGGCAAAATCAAGTTACAGCACAAGGGGAATTTTGAGAGGCTGGTCACAGTCCAGGTTGTAGGAAGCTGATGCCACTCCTAAGTGCGTCATTTATAGAAATGTTGTTGGACTTTGGGTTTGTTTGTTTTTTTGATCCTCCAGAAGCAAAGCGTTGATAATCATAACTGACAAATGTGAAATGTCATCATCTCCTTTAAATGCACCTGTGTTATTCCCAGGATGCAGTCTTCTAAGATTTGAGGGTTAAAAAGTAGCTAAAAATAGCTCAAAAATTACAAAGCTGAGAGCTTGCGAGGGAGCTGTCAGAGGCCAGGTGTGATAAAGGTCATGGTCTTTTCTTCATGAGGTCCAAAGAACATTTGGGATTTCTGCAGCTTCCTGGTGACTTGGCAAAGCCACTCTGACTCAGTTTCACCTGGGGAAAATGAAGGTCTTTTATATGATTTGGTTAGTGCTTTATAAACATACTGGCTTTTAAAAAAACATGCTGAGGCCCCAAGTCAGGCATGAGCCAATTTTGATTGGAAAATCAGAAAGGCTCTGGCAAGACAGGTACCATCTCACCACCCAGGGACAGCTGAGTAGTAAACCAGGTGGGCTCTCTTAGCCTTGCCACCCACAGGAGGTATTTAATTTGTGTGGAAAGCATGGAGGGGTGAGGAGCTGAGACAAGGCTGTAAGGTAAGCTGAGCAGAGGAAAGCAATCCTGGACCTTGTTGAGAAGCACAGCTCCCTGCGCAGCAGGGCTCTGGGGGACTGGTGGTCTTTGAGTACCCCCATCCTCAGGCAAAGTATTTACTGTGACTGCTTTCTGGCTTTAAGCACCTTCCAAATGTCTTGTAAAAAGACCTCGAAGGTATTGTCGTGCTGCACACCCAGTGTGATTTATTTACACTGTTACTGGGTCCCAGCTATGGGCAATGCGGTCTTCTACAGATACCTGTGAGGAAAGAGATGGTCATGTGGACAAGGGTATCTCCTTGGGTGGAAATGTGTTGTGGCACATCCCTGCCATGGTCACAGAGGTGCAAGCTGCTGCACTGTGTTACCAGGCAGGCTGGGGGATGCTGTGAGTTGTTTTATTTTTAGGTCCTATTGCTGATTAAGTGCAAACTATGCAGTGTGTCCCCACTGCTCAGCTTTCTTGGAGCACACTCCTGTCCTGTTCAGTGTGGATGATAGGTTGGGAGGTCTGTTCTTCCTCGGAGGTCTGTCCTTCCCTTGGTGCCTGCAGGGAAAGGAGAGATGTTGCATCAGTGGCCACTGCTGATGGAGGCAGGGTGCGGGTGATCAGGGATGAACAGCACTGCTGTGTGCTCCCGGGGGGGTGTTCAGGGCACAGAGAGGTGCAGCAACTGGGGATTTTCTGTGAACGTTACTGGAGATTGTGGGGGTGACCAGCATCCTGCACAGACCCACCCAGTTGGCCTTTGGGTTTTAAGGGGAGTCATAGCTCTGCTGCTCCATATGCTTGTGCTGGTGTGGTTTGGGGGAGGTAGACTGCCTCTGCGACCACCTACCTGCTCTGTAGGACAGGAGAAAGACTTGCTGAATGAGAGCCTTTTCTCAAGACTTTTATCTGAATCTGAGAAAAACAACATGCACAAACTTACTATCATGGACTGATGCAGGGAGCCCTAAAGCCCAGCTCCCATCCCGGCAGCTGGAGCTCCCCTTGAGAGCAAGAGCACTCCTTTCAGCCCTGGCTCACCTTTTTGCTCCTCCAATGGCTCCATTTTCTTCTGGGGCTGTGGCAGGAGGATCTGGACCCCCTTCAGGAGCGTGAAGACAATGATAGTGTGATTGCCTGGTGAGGGACAAGAGATGAAGCGGTACTGTGTGGCAAGTGCTCTGATGGCAAATGAGGGAGGACAGCATACAATCCCATAGGGCTTGTATGGAGGTCAAGGAAGGGTGGTTGAGCAAGGACATGAGTTACCCAGATCTCCTTGACTGCAAAGCTGTTTGGGGGCTGGAGGGCAGGGGTGACATGTCCCACCCTGGCTCTGCTGCAGCGTTGGGGGGTCCTGGGTGGCAGATGGGAGGCTTGCAAGGAAATGGCATTTGGAGAGACGAGGGGATGTGTGTGCACAGCTGCCCCCACGCATAGATGTGCTCTCAACTTTGTGCCCGCATGGGTGGCTTCTCCCAAGAAGAGCTCTGTGCTCATGCCCATGAAGTGGGGTGCAGGCAGTATGTCCAGTCTCGGCAGGACTGGCCCCTCTGCTCTGTGTAAAGGCCCAGACAGTGCTACAGTGACGCCTGGTGATGGGAGATGGATTCATGTCTGGCACCCTCCCAGCTGTGCACACACTGCGTCTGCGCAAAGCAGCAACCCTCAAAATAAGAGAAAAGCAAGAAGTGGGCGATAGGAGGTTTTCTCTGGAATTACAGGTATCTTCCCTAGCAATTTTAGTGCCTTTTAAAGACAACATAACCAATTTTTCCCAGCTGAAAAGAAAGCTTTTTATCTAAAGGTCAAAAAAGCAAGATCCTTGTATAAAGGCCATTGGTGAAAGTGTGGTAAGGTGCAGAAAGTGTCCCGAGCAAAAGGTGGCACAGGCATTAGCGCAGTCAGAAACAGCAGCTATTTTTGGGTTGCATGCTGATTTGGTTTGCTCCTCTCTGACAGTCAGAGTGCTGCAGGCAGTCAAGGCTGCCTGCAGGTTGGTAGGCAATGCAGAGCAGGAGCCAGCCTGCGCTGCACCTCACAGGTACAGCTCTGCCCTACCTACTCAACCAGGCTGAACGTGCCAGCCACGCAGGCTAGGGCAGGAGAAATGGGACAGATCTGAGAGATCACACATCTCTTCCCATGACACACCACCGGAGCTGAGGGATTTTACCTGCCTGGCTCTGGTTATTTGTCCCCATGAGGTGCTACGAGGAACTGTTGTCCCAGGGACATTCACTGCAGGATTAATGTCCATGTGAGATCACAGTCTTTTCTACATGTTCCCCTGCTGTCTCTCCAGAGCAGTATCTCAGTGCACTCGCGCTGAGGCTCTGTCTAGTTAAATACAGGCTGCACTGCTTGGGCAGTGGTGGGACGGTCTGAACCCTTGCAACAGTTTGCACTGATTGAACGTCTCTCCCCAGTGGTTTCCTGAAGGCCTTGGTAAACACATGTCTTTGTCCCAGACAACACAGCAGGTAGGTCCTGTGTAACATGACGTTTCTGGCTTGTCACTAGCTGGGAATACATGTGTAATGAGTTAGGTTTTGTCTGTTTTTTCTGATGGCAACAGGCTTTTGCATTAAAACAGCTATATTTGAGAAGGCCCTAGAAGTGCAGTGAGGCTCTGTAGCAAGGTGGCGACTCAAGCTGAACATTGCATGTTATCCAGGGGATAACTCAAGGTGTGGTGTGGTTTGAGCTAATAGACATGGCTTGGCAGTCTTGGAGCACACCAGCACGGGGGTCTGTTACTGCAGCTCGGCCACGGAGCCGTAGCTCAAGCACCTGCCTGTAGGTATCAAAATCTTACAACTCTGCTGATTTTTAACCAGAACTTGACAGTGATAAATGACAGAGAACAGAACATCGGCTTGCTGACACCCACTCGACCATCAAAGCAAGATTAATACGTGCCTATTTTGGTTTCCCCTTTAATCAAAAATCAATTAGACAATTACCAAATGAATATTCAGTCAGGGAGCCAGGTTGTCAGGCAGACTGACAGCACTTAGCACCACTTTCTTTGTGTTTTTCAGTTTAGAGTTATTCCGTGTATTGAATATTCAGTCAGGGAGCCAGGTTGTCAGGCAGACTGACAGCACTTAGCACCACTTGTTTTTCGTTTTTCAGTTTAGAGTTATTCCGTGTATTGAAACTAAACAAATGGGGGGGGGTTTTTCTCTTTCCCTGGAGATGTCCTAGTGAGTGTCACATCAAATCCTGATGAAACTTTCTCTTCCAGATGTGTTCAAAGCATCCTCCATGTAATGCTGCTGAGCCTGGTGTTTAGCTGCATGGTTCTGGGGGGGGGGGGGGGGGATCTTTCTCTTTCCCTGGAGATGTCCTAGTGAGTGTCACATCAAATCCTGATGAAACTTTCTCCATTCCAGATGTTCAAAGCATCCTCCATGTAATGCTGCTGAGCCTGGTGTTTAGCTGCATGGTTCTTCTTTTCCTGCTCCCATCTGACTTGTAACCCGAAAGATTAGTTGCTTTATTTCTGTTTTAGGGTGTGTGCGAGAGTATTTTTAACTTGGTTTTCGAAGTAAACGAGTTATGCAACAGCTCTTTGCTTGTGAAGTCTCTGCACCCACTTCCCTATTCCCCAAAGAAATTTCTAAAAACCCACTGGGCAATTTTGACTGAAGTTGAGGGGAAGGAATGGTTTCAAAGATGCTTCATTTTCTAATAGGCCTGCACCACATATGTCCTCAAAGCTATGTGAAGCGGCTGTGTGAGGGAGTTTGGTTCTTTTAAGGGGAACCCTGTGGGACACCGAAAGCCCAGGTCTGGACATCTCTGCATTGGAAGAACAAGTCTGAGGACAAATGTGGAGCAGAGGGACAGGCACTCAGCTTACTTGGACTGTAGATGTCAGATGATTCGGAGGAGGTTTTTGTACTGGGCAAAGAGATTGGCACCCTGTCCTTCGTGGAGACCCGAAAGCTCCTCATCGCCTTCCAGGTGCAGAACCTGTATGAGAAATACTGAAGACAGCAAACCTCCAAACAGACATCTACAGCTGAGCTCCTGGGTTGTGTCTCATCTGCATTTTCATCATGTCAGAGGAATAAGTGGCTGGAGAAAAAGGCTGGCGTCCACAGAGCTTCCCCCACCTTGGGAGAGAGGGGATAGGTACCTTCTCCAGAAGTGCATCAGGATGGGGAAGATGATGACCTTGGCCCTGTGGTAGAGCATGCGGTTCAGTAGCCCCTTGGAAGATAAACTCCAGATTAAATCTCTCTCTTCTTCAGAGATGTTTACCTGGCCAAAGAAGAGACCTTGATTAACCAAAGCAGTTTGCAGCACTCCTGGTAGGCCCTAGAGGCATGTTTCTCTCCCTGACCCCACCTTGCATTTCAGCAATCTCTAAGAACAGATACTAGTTACATCCTGGCCAATTGTCCCAGGTACAAGGGTGGGATGACCCCTGGATTTCTGTGGAAAGCACTGTGCTGTGCTTTCCAAAGGGAAGATAGGCAGAGCCATGGCTACTGTAGGGGAAGAGGTGGGTGCAGTAGGGAGAGGATGATGGTGACATTGACCTCTGGAGACTGAAAGGACTGAATTGGTGGAGTGCAGCACCCATCCTGGTGCTTCAGCCCTGGCATTTCTCCAGCAGGTAGGGGACTTCACCATCTCCTTGTCCACTCACTTGTTCTCAATCTGCCTGGGTCAAGTGCTAGCATGGGTCTGGTGGTGGATCGGTTCCCAGCCCATGGAGCCCAAGTGGAGGTCCCAAGCATCAGAGCATGCTCTGAAGCTTCATAGCATGCTTGGCTGGAGCAGATCCAAACCTCTGCCTGGTTCCCCTTTCCCCACAACTGCTCACAGCTGCAATGCAATGGTCTTGAGCAATGAGCGGACAGCAGCCTTCAGCCTTGCTGGGTGGGTCCCAGAATCTTACCCGCAATTTTGGGGGAATATCGGAGTTCAGGAAGAGTTTGCTGATGATGGCAACTTTCCTTTTGAGAAAGGCAACTTCCTTTTCTGACTGCATGTTGCGGGCTGCCAGAGCTTCAACTGAATCAGCCAGCCTGGAAAACCTGCAAAGGCATGTGGGGTCTTGCTCTGAGACAAGTGTTCTGACTGCTAGGCTAGACAGTCATGTTCTGCCTTAGCTCCGTATTTACTGGGTCAGAAAAAGCAATCCATGAGGTGTGGAACAGTGAAACAGGTGGGATAAAAAGCCACTTCCCTCTTCTATCGCCCTCGTGGTCGTGGCATTCACCTGGAGGATGTGACGTTTGCCCTTCTTCAGGAAAAGAGGGGACCACACTGGTCTTGCGCATGTGGGGGTGTGCTAACTGTGGGGCTGTTGTGCATCAGCCATGGCTTGCTCTTACAGGTTTGTCAGGGAGCTGGACAAAGTCAATGGAGAAATGCCACAACTGGCACGTCAAGAAAGGTGTAGGCAATATGTTAGGTTGCTTGGGACTACCAAACCAAAAGCACTTCTAGGATACCCAAACAGGAACCCTGAGCCAGGGGACTTTTTGTGGTCGAAATGGAGGCTTTTGGGGGTTCCAGGGGCAGGTAACCATGAGCAGATTAGATGTAGACAGCTATGGGGTGAGACTTTGGTTGTGTCTCTTGTTGCAATGTGATGTCCAGCCTTGCATAGAGGTGTTGATAGGAGTTTAAGGGTGGCAGCACAGACCTTAGTGTGTGCTAACAAATCCATGGACCAGGCTTTATCCCCTGCTAGGAGATGGGCTCTATCTGCAGGAAGGGTTTGGGCCAGAGCCAAGGAAGACTGGTGGTGCCTGCACCTGGTGGAAAGGGAACTTACTTGTCGATCTCCAGATAAAAGCGGAGGTCGTCAACGAGGAAGTTGATGGTAATGAGCTGGCTGTCAAACAGGTGGCGTTTCACTAGTTCCACCTCCTTGTCTGGTGGGGTGCTGGCAGAGGCTGTGTGGGAGCGGAAAGTGCTCGTGGTGCTGCTGCTCTGCATCGAGCTGATGGGCAAGTCTGAGAGAGGGGAAGAGCTGTTGTGTTCTGCTTCTCCCAGCACCGGGTTTGAGGCTAGCTCAGCATCAGATGCCCAGCTATACCCTGCTCCTTCACCTTGCCTGTGCTTGCTTTTCCTGCATGCAAGTAATTTGCTGAGGGTCTTTCTACCTAGGTGGAATACAGCCTTCCTGCAGCCAGGCTCTCCAGGGAATTCAGACCCATCCAGTGTGCAGCCTTCCTCCTAGCTTAGTAACCCCCTCCATCCATCCTCCTCCTTGCACTCATGGAGTGCCTATGTTCATTGTTTTCATAGGGAATGGCCACAGTACATTAGATCAAAAGTCTGCCTGTCTGCCTCACTGTTATCCTGTCCCTGACAGAAGCCAGAAGCAGATAACTAGTTAGAAGGAAAGGTAAAACATCTGTGTTACTTCCCCCATATACAATATTCTCCAGCTTCCAAACGTTTTCATTTCCAGGGACTTCTTGATTTAGATGGGCTTTCTGTGTATTTAGCAGTTTCAGTGGATTTCTTTTCTAACAGCTTTTCCAGCCTCCTCTCAAACCTGTGTGTAAACTTTCAGGATCTACAATCCTTTGGCAAAGCACTTTGTAGTTCATCTCCCTGTTGCATGGAAAACCATCTCCATTTGTTTATTTTTGGCCTGTGTCACCTTAGCTTCATTTACTGCCTCCTGTGTTTTGTGGAAGGGATGCAAACTTGCATATACATTATTGCTTGAGAGAGATGCAACAGCATCATGGGGCACCCATATCAGAAAACCAGATAGTGCATGAATGTGTATGTGTGCATGTTGCCTGTGCAAAATTCTGGACCTCATCTCCCAACTCCAGCGCCTAAGTGTGCAGATTTCTGCACAGCAATATCTGGCATCCTGAGACACCTGCTCTTCTGGCTCTTTATATGCCTCCAGCAGAGAAAACTAAGTCAGCATATGGGGATGGGAGATGAGCCACAGGTTTCCTCCATTTACTTCTCTGCTTAAACCCAGGACTGTCTTGGGCAGGGAGGAAAGTGGGTGGCAGTAGTCTAGTCATACTTTCCTCCTCATTTCCTAGTTCCCGCCGGAGAAAGTCCTCAAACTCCGCACGGTGTTTGTCATTGTCCATCTCCCTCCGGAACTTGCAGATGCTCCTGACGATGTCATGAATGGCATACCAGGCCCACCGCTGCGGAGACACAGCACAGCTTGCGTCAGCCAGCGGCAGAGCCCTGGGGAGCCAGCCCCTGGCTGCAGCGATAGGGCTTGCTCCCAGACAAGTGAGACAGAGCCTTCCCATTTGGACCCACCACCGTGAGCTGGAGCACCAGAGCCCAGCCTTGGCAGTGGGATTTGTGACCCAGCCATCATCTTTGCTTTCTGGTTTTTCTGGGTTTCACTGGTGAATATAGGTGATAGTGTGAATCACTTGGCCAGTCCTGACCAAATCAGGTGGAGTTTGCATGGAGCAGGACTCCAGAGCCTGTAGGAGTGAGGCTTTACCTATCAGCTGCCTTTTTGCAACCCTCCAAGTCTGACCCCCTCACCCCATTCATGTGAGCACCGCTTGACCCACAGCATCTCCTCTCTTTCTTGCCTGGACAACATCCTCAGCCTGCCAGCAGAGAGGGTCTTTCCTTACCAGCTTGTCTGTCATGAAGTTCCCAATCCCATGCTTCAAATGAAGGTTAGACTTAGGCATATTGCTCAGGGGGAACAGGTCCTGGTACTCTTTAAACCTGCCGGATGGGAGATCAGACAGAGAGCATCAAGGGCAGCCAGACGCATGGGGAGGGCAGTGGTTTGGTGGGAGGGTGGCTAAGTAGGGGGAGCAGCTGACAGGGATAGCCCTGGGGTTGGGGTCCCACAGGACTTCTGTTCCTGGAGGAGGTTGGAGAAAGGGATGGGTGGCTGGATCCCCTCCCTTGGGCTCTGTTTCTGCATGTAGCAGGCTTGGGAGTGTCCACCCTGCTTATCTGCAGCGTGTTTCCTCCTCTAGTCCAGAAGTCTGCAAGCCCAACAGTGATTTGGTCCCCATGGGACAAGCCCTGCTGGCCTTGCACAAGTAAATGCATCAGCAGCTGCAACAGCAGTTTTACTGGGGTGAGGGCCTGGCTGGGATTTTGATGCACCGGCTGATAGTTCATAGGGAAATATATTTGTAGCAGGTGCTGTCTGTCACCTTGGGGTTCCCATGGGAAGGATGTGTTTGTGTAACCACTGGACTTAGGAACCAGCTCAATGCAGGTCCTCACCATCGTTTTTCCATTGCTTTCTGGATGAAGATCTGTGCTGTCATCAACATGAAGGGGCTGACTACTTCAGCATCCTTTATTTCTCTGATGATAGAAGTGTGGCAGTCCAACTGTTCCTCTGGAAGAGAAGTGCGGTCACTGCCTGCCGCTGCCAGCCACACCTGAGCCACCATGGCATCTCTTCCTACCCTCACACCTGCAAGTGGCACCCTGTCCCATCTCTGCCTGCCCTGTCTGCTGTTTGTCCAATTTGGTTGTCTCATCTCTTTTCCTTTTGTCGTGGTTTAACCCCAACCAGCAGCTAATCACCACACAGCCGCTCGCTCACTCCCCCCTGGTGGGATGGGGGAGAGAATCGGAAGGTGAAAGTGAGAAAACTTGTGGGTTGAGATAAAGACAGTTTAATAGGTAAAGCAAAAGCCGCACACGCAAGCAAAACAAAACAAGGAATTCATTCACTGCTTCCCATGGGCAGGCAGGTGTTCAGCCATCTCCAGGAAAGCAGGGCTCTGTTATGCGTAATGGTTACTTGGGAAGACAGACACCATTGCTCTGAACGTCCCTGCTTTCCTTCTTCTTCCCCCAGCTTTATATGCTGAGCATGATGACATATGGTATGGAATATCCCTTTGGTCAGTTGGGGTCAGCTGTCCCGGCTGTGCCCCCTCCCAATTTCTTGTGCACCCCCAGCCTACTCGCGGGTGGGGTGGTGTGAGAAGCAGAAAAGGCCTTGACTCTGTGTAAGTGCTGCTTAGCAATAACAAAAACATCCCTGTATTATCAACACTGTTTCCAGCACAAATCCGAAACATAGCCCCATACTAGCTACTATGAAGAAAATTAACTCTACCCCAGCCAAAACCAGCACACCTTTCCATACTGTGCTAATTGCATACTTTGGGAGTGAAGCTGTGACTCCAAGAGCATCTAAAGGAGACAAGATAGGGAAGAGCTATTTCTGCCACTGCAGGAATTGCATGTTGCAGGTCTTGGTCAGTAAATCCTGCCAAAGAAGTAGACCGCCTTCCTGGAAATATAAGTGGCAGTGGAAGGCCTCAGCAAATAAATGCTCCACTGGACGGGAAAGGAGAATTGGCAGGTCCCTGCAGGAGGATATAAAATCTGCAACCAGCATCCAGCTCAGGGAAAAGAGGCTTTCATCATGAATGGAGTAAAGTGCGAGGTGGGAGGGCACCTACCAGCTGGGATTTCGGCACGGAAATAATTTCTGACAATGCTGTTAATGAGGAAGCTCTTCGTCTTGGGGTTGGTCTCTGTGACTACCTTCTCCACGGCCATCCAGAAACGCAGTGGTTCATCTGCATTGCGCTCCTTGAGGAACTGCTTGAAGAACTGCAGGTGGGCAGGGTTGTGCAGCACTTTCACGAAGTCCCTGTGGAGGAGGAGACACCAGGATATGTGATCTCTGTGCCACCAGTGACCTGGAAAATAGCCAGGACCTCTGTGCTGCTTTCTTCAACAAGAGAGAGACACCTGAAAAGAGCTAGAAACGTGGATGAGTGGTGCGTGGGATCTGTGAAGCAGATGAGCCAGTAAAGGTACTGATGGAGCACAGCCTCCCTTGTCTGTCTTGCCCATAGAATCATTTAGGTTGGAAAAGACCTTTAAGATCATCATCCACCGAGCCGTTGGGAATCTGGGGAGGGATTCTCCTGACAAGCTGTTTCTTTTCTGCCATAGGTGCACCTGCCCAACAGCTTTGCTGCCATGTATCCAAAGGAACTGGTCTCAGCCTGAAGAGGAGGCTTCACCCAGGGAGTCAAGAAGAAGGCAGGACTTTGGGTCTGTGATGGAGACCTCAGAACCTGCAAATGGACTGGGCAGCCCCGCAGAGACCAGGGGAAGGAGGCAGGTAAGAATGGGGCGCCTGGAAGGACTAGTGGGAGGAGGAAGTTGTGCTCCCCTCTGGCACTTGCCGAGAATACACAATAATTTGCTGCTGGATGGCAGAGGGCTTCATGCATTTGGCCATGGAGAGGGTGTTCTGGAGTGGAAAACCCTTGCTACTTGCAACTGGTAGATCAGGAGGTTATCGACAGATGTAAAGCCAGAGGACAGCTACATTGAAAAGATTCAGCAGAGCTTTGGAAAACCAGAGCTGGGAGTGGACTGGGATTTTGGGTCATTTATGAGGTTAGCAAGCCCTTATTTGAAGATCAGTGGACTGGGTCAAATATTTTCTTTAAGTGTGGCTCCCGAGACTGACTTTCACAATAAACAATAAGAGCTCCTCCTACTCAGGGCTTGCGTCCTGGTTACCGTTTATATCCCAATGTGGAGCTGCGAGGACTCAAATCTGGAGTATTCCCAGGAGGTGAGACATGAGCCACATGGACATTCACGCAGTCAGCGAGTACAGAGATTTAAGTGTGGTCACAGGGTGATTTTACGTGATTTTTCTGGGAATCTGAGAGCTGCCCGGCTGTAGTACAGGTGGCATGCCAGGGAGTGATTGAGGATGAAGTGCATGAGACATGCGCAAGATGTGAAGAGTAAATCTGAACTATGGGGTTGGGGCTGTTAAAACATTTTTCTCCTTTCCCTGGTAACTCTACAGTTCAGACCCACAGACCACCCATGCCAACATCTGAGAGGGCCCAATGATGAAGCAGGGAGCAGTGGCACTACAGAAAAGCACTGGGAAAAATCTGCTTCCTGAAAGAGTGGAAGTAGCAAAAAACAGCAAAGCCCTGCGCTGCAAGGTGCCAGACCTGGGTCTTCTAGATGGCTTCTCTACTGCAACAGTGGTGGACTTCGTAACGCTTGATTTGGTTTTTCTTATGGGAACAGTCCTCTTCTTTCTGTTCTTGGGTTCAGTGGCTGTGGGCACAGAACAGGGTTGGCCCCTTCCTCAGGCGACAGCCAGAGCCTGCTCACAGCTGTCCGCAGGGCAAAGGACTGCAGAGCCACCATGCTGATGTCTGCATGGTGAGCCTGGCTCAGGAGGCACTGGGTGCTGTGTCCAGCACCTCTGCATGGTTTTGACCTCCTCAGGACCTGCTTCAGAAAAGCCCTCCCACTCCCACCCTCTCTGGCTGGATTAACACCACAAAACACAAGCCTTTCAAGGGTAGCTAGGCCTCTCTCTCATTCTGGAGATGTTTTACCGGATGATGGGATGCAAGCAGGGACGACCCTTGCTTGTCCAGTCGCCTAAGGGTATACTGGAGCACCTGCAAGGGTGTGATGGCTGGGAGCCAGGCTTCTAGCCTGCTCAGGCTGGACTCACCAAGTGATGGGCTTTTGAGACACAGAAGCTCATTTTCCTTGCTTGGGCTATCCACAGCCAGCGAGGGTTTCTGAACAGCCAGCTCATATGACATCATCTTCTGGGAGTCTGCATCAGACAGAGAAGAGGGGACAGATCCCATGTTCATTCCTTCTGGCTACGACAGCCCTTCAGCACTTGCTGCAAGCGCTGTATTGTGACTGTTACTCACCTTTCCTTTCCCCTTGTGTGTCCTGTTCCCATGATCTACCCGTGACACTGCATTTCTCAGGTATGACCGAGGCCCCACAAGCTACTTAAGGGTTGCCACAGGTGACTGCTGTCACTCTCAGTGCACCAGCAGGTGCCCAGAAACTTGATGTCATTCTCAAAAGATGATGTGAGAAGAGAAAGCTGAGGTGTTACACCAGCATGGCCAGTCCCAGCGTCCACAGGAGAAGGTCAAGATGTGGAAGTGGGGTGATGGTGGCTGTTGCTGGCTTTGGGTTTCAGTTTGCTGCAGCCTCCATTTGATCTGGTGACCCAGGCCAGTGCAAGGACGTGGCATACGGTGCCTCTGGTACTGGCAGGAGGGAATTTGGCCCATAGGTCACTGCCAAAGCTTGAATTACAGCTGATGGCTCCCAGATACCCTGTCCCAACCCACTCCATGATGTCCATGCCCTGTCAGCAATATAGCAATGCATCTGTGCGCTAGGGGCATTGGTCACCATGGGTGCACAAAATATGTTTTATCAGCCTGAGCCAACATGAGCCACAGCAGAAATTCAGAACCTCCTCTTACCAGTGCTGCACAGGAGAGGTTCCACCTCTGCCTGGATGGAGCCCCCTTTCCGGAGGTCCTGAGTGGCAATTAATCGCCAGTGCTCGGAGGAGAGACCTTCCAAGTTCCTCGTGCCATGCAAGGCCTGGCTCAGCTTCAGGGACTGGTTTATCCGCTGGGACAGGAGGAAACATTCATCTTTCCCAACAGCGTGGCCTTGCACCTTGGGCATCGGGACATTGCTCTGTGGAGACTACAGTGAGAAGAGTAGAGGGTGATCGCACAGAGCACATACCCTATCTGAGGAGCTGCTCCTGCACTGTGCCTGATGGGCTACCTGCATGTTTTACTGTGCCTTAGAGTACAAACCTACCCAAGTTAGATCTCTGCTTTAGCTTTAAACTGTCTGGAAGAAATTTACGTGAGCACAAAGGTCAGCAAAGACCTTAAACCTACCCGTGCAGCTGCTTAAAGCTGGCTCACATCTGCCTGCAGCTAGGATGTACCAGGGACACGCAGCAGGTCCCCCAGGTAGTCCAGACAACGGCTTGCCAGCAAAGGCAGCAGCTTTCCTGAAGAGGTCCCATCCACCCAGGAGGGCTAAAAACAACCCTGAAGGTGTCCCCGTCAGACGGTAACGTGTTCACATCTGCCTGCAGCTAGGATGTACCAGGGACACGCAGCAGGTCCCCCAGGTAGTCCAGACAACGGCTTGCCAGCAAAGGCAGCAGCTTTCCTGAAGAGGTCCCATCCACCCAGGAGGGCTAAAAACAACCCTGAAGGTGTCCCCGTCAGACAGGTAACGTCGTGTGCCCTTTTTGGTTGGCTTCTATCCCTGGGACTGGCTCTGGCCGGTGCCCTGGGAGTGCCTCCCTTGCCCCCTGCTGAGACCCTCCTGCAGGTTTTGGCCCTCCCCACGGGCAGTTTGCATGACTCGCCAAGCAGCAGGGTCAGAGTGGCTGGTTTCTGACTGATACACGCTGCTGAGAGCAAGCACCAAAAATAACCCTGCTAAGCCGCCAAGCAGTTCCCCTGACATCAGTGCAGTGAGACCTGGGAGGAGTTTGGCTTAGGGGATGGTGCCCGCAGAGAGCATGGCCTCGACACCTGCTGAAGTGCTAATTGCATTCCCAGACAAGGTCTGTGCTCTGAGGGGTAATTTCCTTGACAAAAGATGCTTAAAAACCTAGGCAGCTAATTAACTTACAACCAAGAGCATTTAATGAATCAGGGTCAGGAACTGCCAGCTGACTCTTCCAAAATGCTCAGCTCTCGCTGACTGAGATGCTGGCATCTCTGTGAGCCAGGTCTTTGGGGGCACTAGCCCTGACAGCCTCTCCTTACCATTTCCAGGATCAGCTGCTGATTTTACATTGCAGTTTGGGGAAAAAGCCTAACGATTGGTTTGAAGAACACCGTCTGCAGTGAGCAAAATGGCCTGCATAGGTTGTGCAGGAATGCAGGTGGGATGCTTGGGGGTTTCGGTTTGTGAGGAGGTTTCCTGGTGTAAGGCTAGCGTTTAGGGTGTTGATAAACATGAGGTATTAGTGGGATTGCTGCTGCCAGGAGGGATAATAGTCCAGGAAGATGAGTGCTTGTATGACTCTGCTTTCTTAAAATATCCCTTTAACAGTGGAAAAAATATATGGAAAGCTTGATCGTGGTTAAATCATAGGCTAAAAGGCTGCATGCCCTCTTCCCCCAGCGTGTTGGCCAGGCACTCATGCTGGGACAGGGACATACGCATGTGTGTCTGCACATGAGTCACATTAATAGCAGTATTTGCTGTGGGCAAGGAAAAAAGGGGGAGAGTTAATTCCCAGAAGTGGGAAACCATGAGGCAGTTACCCAGTGCACTGCCTGCTGCTGGTCTTACCCCCGCCTACCCTGAAAGACTGCGTTTAAGTTTCTCCTTGCTTTTGGGCTGGGTAATGGCTCGTCTCAGGGGAGCTCTTGTAGGGCGTGCCTGCAGTGCTGCTGACTTACGGGATGCTGTGGTGGAAGAGCTGAGGATCATTGCTCCGGGCAGCTGGAGCAGCACAGGCTCTGCCATATTGCCCTGTGGCAGCGTTGGCTGGGGCACACCGTGGGATGCTGGACCACTGCAGCTAATGCTGGGCTTCTCCCTCCCTCCCTCTCTCCAACTTTTCACATCCCCACTGGTGCCTGCACACCCCATGAGGATGCCCATGTCCCCCGTGCATCCCCTTTACCATAAACTGGAGGAATGTCCTGTCATCATCAGCCAGAAATTCCTCGTAGAAGCAGCAGAGCACCTGAGGAAGAGCAAAGGTGGGTTGTCCTCAGTCAGTGCTCCAGCAGCAACCGCCACCCGCCAGCCCCACCGTACCCTGAGGTCGCAGTGGAGATGCCGTGGGCAGGTTACACCTCGCTGAGATGCCTAGGACAGCTCTGCCAGGAGCTGTACACCCAGGTTGGTCCATTGGGCTGCTCAGAGGCTGCCCAGAAGGGCTTGGTTGTAAATGTGTTTTACTTGTGTTGCGCTGGAACCAGCAACTCAGATGCAAAAGGATGGCCACTGCCCTGCCATCCCCTGGCCCTTGGCATGTGCATCTAACAACCAAGGTCACCAGCTGCTAAATGACTGCTCACCTCTGCTCCACTGCCCAGCAAGCCAGTGAGGATGCTCCTCTCCACTGGCCTGGCTCATCTTGGTCACTGGTTCCAGTGCAAGGTGGCTTGCAACTGTAAGTTTTTCCCTTCCTAATCTCTTTTCACCTTCATTTTCCAAATACCTCTCTTCTTAAACATGCCTACAGCCCTCACACCAGCCCACGGGTGCCAATGCCAGCTGCTCCCAGCCTGACCACTGCCAGCACCGTTCTGTACCTCGCAAATCTCTTTCTGGGCTCTGAATATCCAGGGGGAGAATTCTCCAGACATCAGATGGTTCCGCAAGCTCCTGAGAGTCCTGGTCTCCAAGGGAAGCTGCTGAATGGTGCCCTCCTCCAGGTAGGTCTTGCATATCTTCTCCCCGATGAAATGACGCAGGAAGAAACTGTTTTCTCTGCTGGGGTCCAGCACCACGGGCAGAAATTCCTCCAGGTCATGCCACAGGTCCAGGAGATTAGTCTCCGTGGACCGGTCCTGGCGCTTCAAGAAGTCCCTGAAAGGCCGTCCTGCGCAAGTCTCAGCGCTAAGGGCCCAGGGAAGGAAACTCAAGGTCTTGACCAGCTTTTTCAGGGATGGCAGCTGGACAAGAGGTGCAGAGGAACGCAGGTTAGGGAGGACTTTCTCTTCACAGAGGTCTTCCAGATGAAGGACCTGCTCTGCATTGGGTCTAGGCCTTTTGGGAGAGGTTGCTCCTCCTTTGCCTCCAAAGGCAGTGTTTGCAGGATGCTCTGACTGCTGAGGAATTGATCCCAAAACATCCTTATCCAGACGTGATGCCTTTGTGCTCCCAGCTGGCCCTAGCTGCCTTTCTGGTTGCACCTGAAAACTGGGCATCTTCACTTCTTGGGTGTCTCTTCCCTCCTGGACCAGAGTCCAGATCTCTGCTTTGGCCACCTTGCTGCAGTAGGGCCCTGACAAACCCTGGCTCCTTCTAATATGCATCGTGAAGAGATTCTCTGAAAAGCCTGAGGGCTCCTGCGAGTTGGCCCATAATAAACGCTCCTGATATTCTTGCAGCAGAGGCCAGCACGATTTCTCTTCCTCCATGCCCATCTTGCAGTGGATGAAGAATTTAGGGAGCCAGTAACTCTGAATCATAAAAAGGGCCCGTTCCTGCATCTTGCTTAGGATCTCCCTCCTGGTGCTGATGGGCTGAACGTGTCTGGCTTTCAGCAGCGACCCTGAAATGGATGCAGGGGATTACGATGGGGGGGCTGGCTCCATCCAGATCTGTTCGTGTCAGGGGAATTCCCCAGCCAAGCAAAGCTGCTGATGGTATCCCATCTCCCTGGGAGCATCCAGGAAAGTCCACCTCGCTGGAAGGGCACTGCTCGTCCCCGGCTCTCATGTTTCTTACCAATGATGGTCCTGCAGAGACTGACAACGCTGGAGCCTTCACGCAGGTGAGTGGCTTTCAGTCTGTGAAGCAAGGACAGGTAGAGGTCCCTCTGCCTTGCATCTGACTCGTCAAGCCCCAGGAGCCTTTCGGTGGTGAGCCAGAAGTTGGTCAGTTCTTCCCCTATGGATCAGACAAGGGACAGGAGTTGGATGGAGTTCCTGAAAGCCGCGCTGATGCGTGAAGCAGCCTGTGTTTTTAAAAAAGAAAGAAGATCGCCTGGATGAACTGAGGGAATGGTGTAGAGAAGAGCCAGGGCTATGCATTTCCCCAGTGTGCAGCGCCCACATTGGGGCTCTGCTGCTGGCTCATCTTCCAAAGCCACGTCTGGGTCGCAGTGTCTCCTGTTCCACAGGTGCTTACCCGTGCCCTCAGCTCTGTGCCGGTGTCCTGCTGGGCAGCTGGCCCACGGCTGGCTGAGAAGGGGCTGCGGAGCACCCCGTGCCCACCTGCCATTCCTTGAACGAAGGCCTGAAAGCGCCACATGCCCTGGCTCCCGCTGATGCACTTCTCCAGCAGCCACTGGTCAGCGCTTTGCCAGTTCAGCAGTTTTGCTGTCAGAGAGAGTACAGAGCACGGCATTGGGGGGTGCGTGCAGGAGCAGCCCGCAAGAAAGCCCTCCAGACCCCCCCAGCATCCCCCCAGCCTCCCTGACACAGGCTGCCAGAGGGCAGCAGTGCTGTGAGCCAGGAAACCAGCAAACTGCACTGAAAGGGGAGTTTCGGGCAGGATTGTGGGTTGCATATGTGGTGTTTGAAAGGATGCAGTACAACCCACTCATGTCGGTGATAGTCTGCCCAGCTATCGTGCCTCTTCCCCTTGCAAATGTCTGTCTTTTTTGCCTGCGTTCGGGGGTTGCCCTCAACCTCCTTCAACTTGAGGTTAAACCCGACTGGAGAAGAAGCAGCAATGCATTCAGAAACGGCACTGGAGCAAGCCTCGATGAATTGCTTATTTTTCTGAAATGAAAATTTGCATCCCCGCTGCCATAGCTTTCTTTCCAGTAGCCTTCCCTTGCATTGACATGCAGGCTGACAAAGCAGTTGGCTGTGCTGAGATGGCTCATTTTAGGGGTAAACTGGGCACAATTCAGACTTGCTGCTGGAAGGACAGACCATAGCATAGGCCTGTTTTCCCAATGTAGAATGCATCAGACGAGGAGTATATCGCAATACAGTGTGAGAGCTCTAGGCACCCTGCATAGCAGCAAACCTGAAACGCCAGGACCCCAGTTTCCCATGCCTGAGAATTCTCTCCAGCCCCACTCCACCCATGAACCGCATAGTAAACCCTGCGAAGCAGCTATTCCAGCTCAACCGCACGGAGGCAGCGAGCCTGTGTAACAGGGCTGTGGGGTAAAGCCTCACTCATCCCATGGAAACCCTGGGATCTGCTGCATCCCTAAAAATGGGACATGAAATGCCTTTTTAACCCAGAGCAGAGGCACGATCCGCTGGGTAGGCACCAGGTCGTGACAGCCCCAGCAAGAGGAAGCCCTGCTGTGGCAGCAAAGAAGCCGCTCCGATTTCCTCCGTGCTGCGATGACTCACCTGCTTCCCCCGACCGAATGAAACCCAGGAGCTTCTGGCAGAGGACGAGGTGGAGGCACAAGCTGGATTTGCAGAAGTGAGGCAGGCGGTGCTTTTTCAGCCAAGCCAGTAAAGCCGGGGGGCTGGGATTCTGCGTTGCACCCCCCCATGCCCAAGGAGAAGATTAGGCTGTGAGCAAGGAGCCATCTCTTGCCTGGGGATTAGGGTGAGTAATGGGCCCCTGCTATGGGGGAAAGAGGCAGGGGAAGGTGCCCTGTTGCTAGATGGCGATGTAAGTCATTCCCGTGCTGAGAAACAAGGGGGATAACTCGAGCTATAGCACCTGCCCGCATCCCTGCAAGCTCTGCCTGCAAACCTGGGAGACCCGGTGCTGCATGTCTGCCTGCAAGGCAAGCCTGCCTGCTTTCCCGGACCCCAGGCAGGAAGGCACAGCAGCTTTCTGGCAGCACGGAGAGGAGCAGGTTCCCTTTTGCTATGGGATCTGAGCACCGCAAATGGTGCTTGTGGCTGTGGGGAAGTGGGATGTCCGTGGGGAGGGCTGAGCCAGTTTGAGGATCAACAGGACCTTGGCTCCTGGTGAATTCAGGAGGAATACAGGACACAAGGGGCTGACGTTCGTGTCCTCCTTCCCTGCCACCACACATGCTCTCCTTAACTCCAGCTATCAATATTCACTGAGTGCTGGATGGACCCCACCCCATAAGCTGTCCACGCACCAGGACTTTAAATGGCTTGTGCTCCTCTCAGGCCTCAAAAGCAAAATAATGCCTGGGTTTGTAATAATCCCCTGGCTGCACAAACAGGAGGTCCAGAGAGTGGCCTTGGCAATGAGAAACCTGCTCCTTCCCTCCCCTGCCCTGTGCCCTTCCTCTGTCCTCCTCACCCTCCTTGCAAGGGACATTTTCTCACCAGGTGGCTCGGCAGCTCTGGCCAGAGGTCCCACCGGCCCATGCTGCTGATGTAAATGGGTGTCTGGCCAAAAACCTGTATCGAAAGGAAAGGGGAGAGCTGAAAGAGATGAAGGGTGGCAGGGGAGCCCAGAGCCCAGCTGTTCTAGTTAGTCCTCATTACAGAGAAGGGCATTGTCTTTCCTTTCAGACCTCTATCTCCAAGCCGAGGTCCTCAGGTTTCCCTCATTTTCCAGCCTGGCTGTGGTGTATTCCCAATTTTCCTGGGGCCTCTAACACCACAGAAGCTGAAAGTTCACCTGAAAAGAGCTCAGAAAGGTCCTGGGCTTTATGGTGCAGTGGACTTACGGGAAGATTCAGAAACGTGTTGAAAAAGTCGACAAAAACGTCATCTCTCAGCAGAAGCCCCATGTCCATGGAGGCTATGGTTGCTACAAGGGGAGAAGAGAAAGTTACCCGGGCTTTGTGTTGCCAAGCGTGACACAAATGTAAACCAAAAAATGAGTTTTGAGAGGATGGACCAGAACAGCTCTAGGGGATGTGCAGTATGGGCTCATCCTGTGCACACACGGGAGGATTTGGACCTGGGCCAGTCCATGAAATTTGGGTTCCGGTCCACCCATGTGCTCTGGGTGGGTGGCCACAGGGTGTTTGGAAAGCACCAGGTTCAGCTGTACTCAGGAGCTGGAAAGTTCAAATGGCAGCTTCCTAAATAGCAAAGGTACATGGTTCGTGGAGGCTGGGCACAAATGCAGTGGCATCCGTGGGGCAGGAGAAAGGAGGTGCTGTGGCTGGAGGGGACGAGCTGTGCTCCTCCACCTTACCCAGACAGCAGGCATAACCCTGCTATCATGGAGAGAAAACGTGTGCTGTGCTCCGGTGGTGCTGCTCCAGTCCCACTGCCTTGGTGCCCTCCGAGTCCTCTTGCTCAGGTTCTGGTAGCAAATTCCCCCAAATTAGCAGGCATCATCAGGCTGGAGGCAGGTTGTGGCTCTGGGTAGAGTGACAGTCACTGCAAACCCCCACCTCATCCACCCAGGACATCTAGGTAGCGTGCCAGTAGTGCCCAACACCTCCCACTATCCTGTGAAGTTTTATTTGTGTCTGAAAGATCTGGATGCAAGGGTGTGGGCTGGCATCAGCCTGCTGATGGGTGGATGCCCTTGAAAATGTTCACTTGTGTGAAGGCACAGCTGTGTCACAGGGAGGACCCACGTTTCAGAAGCCTAATGTTGCTTTTTTCCCCTGTCCCCTTTGGGGTGCGCTTAGAGGGGCTGAAGCCTCTAGCAAAGGTAACTCACCGGTGGCCGTCATGCTGCCGTGTCCCAGGGATGTGTTCCGGAGTGCCACGCTGCTTGTGACACGCTTGTCCTGGTGGGTCCTCAGGGGCCGCAGGGCTCTCGGGGACCACAGGGCTCTCAGCACCTCCCTCTTTACTGTCCTTCAGGGAAATGTCACTTTTCTAATCACCAGCCCTGCAGACGCATTTGGGCAGTCCTGAAATGAAACCCTTCCCCTCTCCCCACTTGGCCAAACTTCTTGCCTTCAAACCAGGTTCTTGGTAGCACCTTGGTACCGTGCATGGTTGTTGTCAGTGTGTCTGCTCAGGTGGTGATGGAAATTTCACAGGAGACCCTGCTACATCTGCCCCAGACACAGCAACCCCAGATTCCTTATTAGCTGTCTTCCTTCATCAGATTTGGGACCGAGACCCAACCTTGGAGACCCTCCAGTGGGAAGAGGAGAAAGAAAGAAGGAAGCACAACTCTCTTGCAGTAGCAGTGACCTGTTTTCCTGGCAGGAGGAGGAATCTGCTCCCAAGGTGGGTATTTGATCCCCCAGTCTGTAATGCCGTGGTGTCAGACCTGGCAGGGCTGCTAGTGCTGTCCAGGTTTTGGGCACCATCGTGCCTGGGGGCTCTGATGTGCCTTGTAGTAGGGAAGTGGGTCTGCTTGTCTGTGGCTCTGTGCTGTTGATGGGCGTGGGAAGGGTTTTGCACTGGACATCTCTTCTGTGCTTGCCTAAGGGGGGGCTGCAGGATAGACTCTGCCAACCTCATGTTTCTAAGAAGCCCTGAGCTTTCTCGGTCTGGCCATTAACAAAACGCACTTGCGTTGAGTGTCATGTCCCCTTCTGTCGCTGTGGCTGCAAGCCCTGTTACTGTCACCTGCGTGGGCACGGGCAGGTTAAAACACACATAACGGTGTGCAGCCTCCCCGGAGCCACCTCTGTGCAGAGCGGGCGTAGGCAGCAGCGGGTGCGGGCAGCGGTGGGGCAGGACGGCTGCCTGCACCCCACAGGCTCCCCAAGAGCGGGGCCACCTCACGAGGTGGCGCTGTCAAATCAGGAATGCAAAGCTGTCCCCAGCAGCAACAGGGCTCTGCATCTCAGCAATGGGCTTGTGACTTCACAGCCGCAATTAGTACAGGGACGACTCCTAATTAATTGTGGGGCTGGTGCTGGGGACCCCAGGGTGACAGTTCTGGGCTGCTGGCACTGGCTTGCTCCATCACCCCGAGTAAGTGACCTCGTTTCTTTGTGCATTGCTGCGCTGCCCTGTGCAAGGAGGATAACTGTGGTGCTGTACCAGGCCAGGAGGGACATGACAGAGACTTGTGAAAGTGTGTTAGAGATCACGCCTGAACTGTCCGTGCACACACGTGTGCCCTGGGGAGGTCACGTTCTGCCACGCTGCAGGGCACTGGCTACACTGCGTTAATTCAAATGCTTGAAACTGTTGGTTTTAACAGCGGTGGGTGGTGTGCACATCCTTGTGGTGCATGTGGGATGTGCGCCCTCGTGGTGACAACAAAGCCATGAGCCGCAAAATATCTGCTTATTCTAGTGGTGCCAGGCAGAGCTGCAGGAAGGAGTTGTGGGAGACCCTGGGGAGGAGTAGCTCCGATTACAAATTCATAAGGATTTTTGCTGCTAAGCCCAAGAGACGAGAGGAGGGGGGGTAGGGATGAGCTGGCGTGGTGGCTGTCTCACATATGAAAGACTCAAAAGTCCTCGGGTAAAGGTTGCAACTGTCAAAAAAAAATATTTTCCAGTTGGCAACTGAGCAGATGCCCAGTGAGCTCCTCAGAGGCTGGTGTAGCTCTGCTGGTGCCCGTCCGGCTCTGGGCTGACCTCAGCGGGACTGTGCCAGTTTCTGCCGGGAAAGGACCAAGGTTGTGAGCAGGAACAGGCCAACACGGTTACTGTGGGAATGCACGGGGCCATTTCCATGGAGTCTTCCCCCAAAGAGGAGACCCTAAGAGGTCTGGCAGGATGGAGCCCCGCTCAGCCTGGCTGCAGCTTCCCCGGGTTTGCTTGGTGCGTGCACGGGTACATCTGCCCTGTTCATCTTGCTGCAACAGTTCCTTGCAAAAGGAGCTCACATGAGCTGTGCAGCTATTAAGAAAAAAACCCAAAATGCTTAAAAAAAAAAAGAGGCTTAAAAAAGTAGATGGACACATGAGCACAGCCCAGATTTAGAACGGGGCTCGGAGAGGAGTGCAGAGTGGCCGGACTTTTTGTACAAAGATAAGGGCAGGGTTGCAACACCAAACACGTCAGAAGGGCTTTGTTCCCTTTCTGTCTGAGCCCAAATTACCCACGTCGTCCATCCCCCCGCACAGGGAGCAGCCCACCCTTGGCAGACCTGAGGCCACCTCCGCCAGCGGCAGAGCCTTGCGCTCCCGGGGTTGCAGAGGGGACGGGGCTGGTTTTCTTATCCTTGCCCAACATAAACTGGCATGGCTTGCTGCGGCAGTGAAGTCCAAGGCTGCCCAACTGCAGGGTCAGCCTCGATGCCTGTGGTTGCTGGCCACTCACAGCCTCCCCAGGCAGCCCAACCTGCCCCTTTCGGTGCCGTGGGGAGGGTGGTGGTTGTTTTCCCCCCACCTGCGGTTGGTACCCACTGACCCACGGCAGCCCCAAACACCTCTACATTGCTTTTGGTCTCAGATGGTCTACAGCTCCTGCAAGATGGGAAACTCCAGCACGAGAGATCAGTGCAAACACCTTTCTGCAAAAACCTGCTCTCCCTCTAGCACAAGTATCATATGCCCAGAGTGAGCTTTTGGGGCAAGACTGGGTTTTTTCCCCCCCCTCATACAGCCCCAGCCTGTTCTCGTATAAATAGTTTAAGACACCTCAAAGACTGCGTCAGCAACAGGTTTGATCCTTTTGGGCCTGTAGCACCTTAAAACTGGAATAGTCTGAGATCTCAGGTATAGCAGTTCAGCTTTAAATACTCATTCCTTTCTTGAATATATTAGGATTTTTTTTTTTTTCTTGCTGTCTCCTCAGTGCATAAGACTTGTTTGCTCAGTGAGCACATCTCTGGTATTTCCTTACATTAATTAGAAGTACTATTGAGCCTATTGCCATCTGTCCGTAGTCTCCTTGCTTGGGATTTACAGTGAAGGCTGAGCTCTGACCCATTACACCTGACAGACCCTGCAGCAAGCTCTGCGTTTGTTTGCCTCTTCTCCAGCTCAAGCGAAATTGCTCGTGTAACCTTATACGTGTGGCCGGGTCTGTTGACTTCACCAGTCCAGGTTAAGCATGCGCTGTGGCAAGATGGGGACCTAATTCAGCCATAAGAAAGGGACACGGACAACAGTACTTTGCAGTTACATTTTATGATTTACAATGTTGGGCCTGGATCCTACCATTGAATCCACTTGGGCAGTGCTTTGAGGATTTCTGCACTCTCACTTATGGAGCTGTGAAGTGTATTAGGCTGAAATTAATCTGCCAGCCAGTTAACACAGCCCTGACCTAGCTGGGAGTGCATTTAGCAGCATGAAGAGAGCTAATAAAAGAAGACAAAAAAAACCCAAACAAAAACAAAAACAACCCTGCCAATGCACACTGTGACCAATTTCCAACTGCAGGGAAAGGCATGTGCTGAGCACTCCCTGGGATATTCTCCACCCTTGTACAGGGCAAACCGAGCCAAGCAATTTCTAGGTCTCAAATCCCGCCTGCCCTTGATGTTCTCATCTTCCAGCTTCCCCTGGTTGCTTTTGAAGGTGAGCACATGCTTCTTGGCAGCAGCTCCTGCTCGCTGAAGACGCTCGGCCTCTGCGCAAGGTCCGCATGCGTGCAGGGCAGAGCGGGCGAGAGGTAGGTGCTGCCTGCCAGGGTTGCTGCCTGACTGGCCCGGAGCTGGCAGCGGCGATGCCCCTTCTGCAAAGAGCCGTCCCCAAGGGGAGCTGGGGAAGGGGGCTGCTCGGGGACGAAGCAATGCCATGGTTTCCTGCGAGGGGTGGCAAGGTGGGCATCGGACACAGCGACTGGCACCAAGGTGGCTGAGAAAGGGGTGGAGAGGCAGGTACAAGCAACCGGGGGGGGGTTGCACAAGGCTTTCCTGGCTGCTGTGGTCCATGGCCCCTCTTCCCCTAAATGCGTCATGGGTGGGTATTGCAGCTGAGCTGCACGGGGGGAGCTTTTTTTCCTTTGCGTGTGCCTCTGCACATTTTTATTTATTAATTGGCTTTCCTAAATTGCCCTTCTGTGCAGCCCAGGTAATCTGCCCTGCCTCCAAAAGCCCTCTGGTCAGCACCCCTCGGCTACCCTTGACCCTGGCAGCATCTTCAAAGGGAGCATGGGCCTGCTGCGGAGCGTGCAATGTTTGCTCACCTATCGGGCGACCAGCTACCACCTCCCTGCCTTGGGGGGTTTCATCAGCCTCCCGCAGCGCTCCAGGGGAGACCGGTCGGCCACTGCTGCTTGCACAAGGTCAGTACCCCCCGATGCAGACATTTCCCCCACCCCGTGATGAGCTCCCTGTCTTCAGTTGGTGACTGCTGTTCAAGTCTTATTGGGGCAACTTGTTAATTAAGTGCTTGCTCGTCTTGCTAAGGCGTTAGGTTCATTTTTCCAGCCCTTGCTAATCATGGGTAGAAGGGGCTGCATCTCCAGTTCCTCCAGCCCCGTGAGTCCCTCTGGAGCCCAAGTCCCAGTGGCAGTAGGCATGCTGTGGTGGGTCCAAGCAGAAGCAGCTGTGCCCAGCGGTGGGCAGAGATGGAGGTGATGCACCATCAGGATATCCAGCCCACGTCTGGTCTCACTCGGGTGCGTTTCAGTTCCTTATGCGGGACCTTGCAGCCCAAAGCACTTTCCTAGATGGGTCTGAAAATGGTGTATCTGAATCTGAGAATATGTTAGCTGTTGGGCACAGGAAGAGGAGAGATGCTCATCCCTCCTCCCTCCCGCTGTGCCATTGCTGGAGGCTGGGGCATTTCAGGTGCATCAGGCCTCCTCCTAGGGTCTAACCAGTCACAAGAAGTGGACCATTCCTCCTCCCTGTGTGATATCTCTGTCTAAAAAAGAAATCATTAATTTCTAGTTAAGAAATTTTTTTTAGTGCTGGTGAAAGGCAAATGGGTACCTGGGCTTAGTGGACCAGGTTTGCAACCTGGTGGGGTTGAGATACCGGGGGTGGCCAGCTCTCCAGCTGCAGGGTCAGCAGTGAGGGGCCGCCCTTTGAGATGGCCCCAGGGAGCTGGGAAAGAGTACCGGCACTGCAGGAGCAAAGCCAGTGGCCACCTGCCCCAGGGGCCTGAGCCACAGAGAAATTTCATATCCTGCCTTTTTAACCCTTGAATTCCACTCCCCCCCTTTTATTTTTCTCCCTGTGGTGTGACATTTCTGCATTTTAAGGCATTCCCAAATTCATGAGCCTGAACTTTCAGGGGGTCCCTGCAGCCAGGCGGGGATGCAAGGCCCCTGTGGCAAGAGCAAACTGCCCAGGGCAGTTGGGGACACGAGGACAGGGAGGGGTCACAGCAGCCCCAGCAAGACATGGTGGGGAGGGAAGCCACGGCGCCTTGCTGCTGCTTGGCTCCTGGCTGGGGTTGGAAAAAGATGCCAGGGTGGTATCGGACTGGGCACACATCAGAGCAGGCATATCTCATGCTAATCGTGAGAGACTCGACCATCCTGGTCCCCAGACCTCTCCTGGAGAGACCGGGGACCTCGCTGTGTGCTGTCCCTGCCGGGTTTGCTTTGCTGCCTTGGAGGCAGAAGGCTGCAAAGTCCAGCCCTGACTGACCCTCCCAGCTCACCAGGCGCTTTCCAACCCTGGCAATTCTCGCAGGATATAAACCGCGCCGGAGGGAAGTGCCGGGGCAGGCGAATAAAGGTGTTCCCACGAATTAATAGGAGGAAGAAAGAAAAACATGTGCCAGTTGGGACTCGCCCCTGGAGCGGCGCATTGTCTCTGGTGGGCTTGCTGCGCATTTAGAGCGGGGCCCTTTGAAGGCTGATTAAAATCCACTCCTGGGAGGTGTCACCTGTTGGCATCATGCCTTCCCCAGCTCTCCGATGAGGTTTTTGTCTTGTTGAACACTGGCGACAATAAGGGTCACTGGAGCACGCAGCTGGGCAAAAGCACAGGCTGAGCCGTGTTTCCCAAAAAAAACCCAGCAGCCTGCAAGGGGAGGAGGGGAAGGCAGGCGGTAAACAAGCTGCAGTGAGCCCTGTGAGACAGCAAAGGGATGCTTCTCCCCCCGCCGGCTTCCCGGGAGAGGGAGCTGGCCCCGCAGCTGCAGCACCGGGCTCTTCTCCGCTGGCTTGTGAACATGTGCAGGGAGAGGGCATGGGCATAGGACTGCCACCAAACCTCCCCTGGGACAGGGAGCGACATCCTCCCACCCCAGCCATGAAACCCTTGCCCATGCTGGGGGTCTCTCCCAGGCAGGGGTTTGCTAGCTGGCATGTGTTTATTGGATGGAGAGGATGTGTTTACGTTGCAAGCTGCCTTTGCTCTCTGCTTCCCTTCGGGGTTGCTTGGAGCTCAGCAGGTGAAAAGAGGAGCTGCCCAGCCCCGAGGCCCGGATGGCATGAGGGTCACCCCACACCACCAGGACTTCCACCTGTAAACACTCTGGGCTTGTTTGCAGCCACCTCTGGTGGCCAAAGTTTCTGGGAAATTTGCAGGTAGGAAGCACCTTTCCAAGAATTTGGAGCTATCGGAGCTGTCAGTGTCCCAATTAAACAAACCCTCTCTGCAAACCTAGAGAAAAGGGTTGGGCATGGCTTTACAGCTCCCCTTTATGGGAGCTATTTTGGGTCTCTCCTGGCCTGACTGGGTCTCAACACCAGCTCCTGCCTCCTTTTTCTTCAGCTGAGCCATTAGATTCAGGTGCCCACAGCTGAACTTGGTCTGAATATGGGATCCTGAGCTAATTTCTATGGGTAAAACACAGCATTTGTTTCTGTGTTGAAACCTTTGCTCTATACATAGGGTGCAGGAACTGGGGTATTGGGGGAAGGCAGTTTCTGTTGTAATGCCTGGTGGCTTTGCCCTGCCCAAGCAACCTGAGGAGGTGAAAAGCACCTGAATTTCACCTTGGTCCTGGACAGCCTCGGGGGATTAACACACACTTTATAGCTACCGCAAGGTTGTGGTAAAGAATGAGCCAGGTTGTCCCTGGAGGAAGGGTGGGGACCCCGCTCTTGAGATGGGCAATAAATCAAGGTGAGGCCTTAGCCAGCGCTTCCACCTCCTCCTGGCTGAGGATCCAGCTCTCCCTGGCCACTTTCCCCCCAGGCTCTGGCTGTAGAGAGGCTGTGTCTTCAGTAGGGTGGCTGTGATGGTCAGGAGGGTCCAGTTTCTGGAGGGATAGCAATTTTGGTGCCACCCGGAGGCTGGCACGGGGCAGTCCAGGCGTGTGGGTGGCATGTGCTTGGCCTGGTACCTGCGTGTGCATGCAGGCAGCAGCTCTTTTCTGGTAGTGCTGGCATCGCTCTCCCACCCCTTGGGTCCGGGCTGGGAGGTGCAGAGGGCTGAACAGGAGCGGGGATGGGACAGCGAGCCAGCTGCCGGGGTGGAAAAATACTGGGCAGTGCCTGCAGTTTGTTGGGTGCCTCTTGGCACCGGGGTGCCTCTGAAGTGGCTGCTCCCGCACCTACAGTGGGGCTGGGGGATTTCTCCTCCCTCGTGTGGCAGTGACCGATCCTGTGCCCTGGAGCGAGGGTCTTGGCTGCAAATCCAGGTGCTGGAGCCTGTTACCTGCTCCAAGGGGCAAAGCGGGGCATAGAGCAAGCATTGCCTGTTCCCCCACCCCCAAACATGTGCACCAAGCCATAGCCTGGGCCCAAGGCTCGGGGGGGGCTCCAGTTCCTCCCTCTCTTTCCCCGCCGCCCTGTTTACCCAGGACGGCTGATTTCCATCCCTGAGTTATGCAAAGGCAGCCGCTAATGTAAACGCTGCGGAAAGCCCCGGAG
>NW_008795025.1:3920951-3947723 GCF_000699145.1 Aptenodytes forsteri | reverse complement strand
GGGGCGGGGCTGGAGAGGCAGCTCGAGTTTCCTCTCGAAAACAGATGCTTTTTGCAGTTTTTTCTTCACAAGGCTCTTTAGCTGCTTGCTTAAATACGGGTACCTTCCTCCCTGCCAGGAGATGTACGCGTGGGTGACGCTTCCCGCACTGGAGCAGGGCCGGTGGGGAGCCCCCCGGGGCGAGCAGAGCCCCGCGGCCAGCGCAGAGGAGCCCCGCCATAGCAGCGTGGGCTGGGGAGGGATGGTCCGGCAGCCCGAGCAGAGGGGTAGGGTGTTGGAGTGACTTCCCGAGTCGCTTCAAATTTCCAAATTGTTTGCGTTTCCAAGCTCCTGCAAACGCGCGTGGACGCCGGCTGCCGTGGTCCTGACACACGTGGGCTGGCTGTCCCTGGCAGCCCAGCTCCAGGCTGTGCTGGGCTTGTGGGGATGCTGCAGCTCTCGCTGCCTGGGACCAGAGCCCCTTCAGGCTCCCCATCGCTGCCTGGAGGCTGCTGTCTGGGTTGCTCAGGGGTTGCTTGTGCTGCCTGTTGCTTGCTTTTGTGCCGTCTCCTGCCCTAGATAAGGCTTCTATAACCTTAGACCAGCTGATCTGAGAAGGCAGCTGGGGCTGGCAAGCCCTCCTCGCTGAAGCAAGTATATTAAGAAAGCCCAAGCTAAGCTTTCCTTGTGCATTAGCCTCGCTCTGGAGCGGTGGCGAGTGTGGAGGTGAAAAGTTCACGCAGGGCCAAGGAGTACTTTTGAAGGCTGTTGCTTGGTGGATAAGACCTAGTTTACTGGCAGGATGTGGGCAGGAGTTTGGGTATTAATGGGACGCTTTGAAGGCATCGCTTCTGGAGCAGGGCTTTCCTAGCTGCCTGCGTCTGCTTGAGCTGCTGTGTTTTCTGCCTGCAGAATGGCATGGGACTGCTGGAGATGGCAGCTGGCCGCGTGGTCGAGCTGTCTTGTGCTCCTTCTTGGCTGGGGGGTGAGAAATCTGGGAGTGCAGGGAAGGGCTTATGGCTAGGGTTGGTTTTTGTATCCTCCCTGCAGGAACCCCCTCATCCGGTCTGCAGCCATGGCCACCTCAGCGAGCTCCCACCTGAGCAAAGCCATCAAGCACATGTACATGAAGCTGCCGCAGGGGGAGAAGGTCCAAGCCATGTACATCTGGATCGATGGGACAGGGGAGCACCTCCGCTGCAAAACCCGCACGCTGGACCACGAGCCCAAGAGCCTTGAAGGTGAGAGGGCAGGTGCAGGATTCACAGCCCCTCACCGGGTGGAGAAAGCAGCTGTGCTTGGCTGCTCCAGAGAAAAGATGCCATGCCGTTTCTCTGTTTTCATGGCAGAAGGATGGTGTTGGGGAAGACATTGCTTCTCACCTCCTTCCAGTTACCTCTTTCCCCAGATACCCCAGGGGAGTGTTCCCAGCTTTCCAGATGTGGAGTTTCAGTGAGATGCCCAGGGTTGGGAGTCTGTCCCTGGCGCTGCCCCCGCTGCGGAGGGGGCTGTTGGCAGGGGCTGGGGGCTGTTGGCAGGGGCTCGGCGGCCCATTGACTCTCAAGTACTCGTTTTGGCCGGAAGTAGTTTGGCAGAAGAAAGTGGAGGGGAAAGAATGGAGCTATCCGGTGTAATTAAGAGCTTGTGTCCCTCAGAACAAACAGTCCCAGCTTACACAATAATAGCATTAGGATTTTCCCCAGGTTGCCATGGTACTGGCTGGAGACAGTTATGAAATGAAAATACTGTGTGTGACTGAGCAGAATTATCTCTTTTTTTTTTTTTTTTTTTTTTTTTTCCCCCCCCCCCCCTTTTTCCCCCCCCCTCCCCTCTTCTTTCCCCTTTTCCCTCTAACGGAGCGGTTGGCACAGCTCCTTTGAAATCTTTGTGCTTCCCATCTTCCCACTTTCCCCCCAGGATATGGAGGAGATAACATTGCCCGGGTGGAGTTCACTGCTGCTCCCGCTGTGCTTTGACCTGGAGGGCAGTGGAAAGCCAGGAGGGGTGGGTGAGGGGGCCAAGCTGGCCATACTCCTCCTCCATATGAGACTCCACCTACATGTGATTTGCTTTCCCACCTTCTCAAGGCCATGCAACATGGATAAGGGTATTTCATGACTCCCCTCGTTCCTACAGCTTGAAGATGTCTCATGCTTTGCGCTCTCCCAGCTTGGCACGGCCACCTCTGTGAGGAGACTGGGTGCTCTGCTCATCCCAGTGGTTGTTGCGACATGGGAAACATCCTCAGTGCTGCTCGGTTTGCTTGGTCTTGGCCAGCAGCCCAGTTCCTTGTGTCTCCCAGGGTGGCTGGGGAGTTGCACTCCCCTGGTTTTTTTGCTTGGGTTTTTTTGTTGGGTTTTTTTTTTTTTTTGCTTCCCATTTGGAACAAAATCAGCTGAGCTGGGATTAAACTTATTGTAGGCCTGTTCTCTATAAGCATCTTCACCTCTGTAATACTGGAGGGCGGCAGGGAGCCCATCCTCCTGGTGACCAGGGACCCTGGGTCACTATGGCTCATTCCTCTCTCCGCTTCAGATCTCCCTGAGTGGAATTTCGACGGCTCCAGCACCTTCCAGGCTGAAGGCTCCAACAGTGACATGTACCTGCGACCTGCTGCCATGTTTCGGGACCCTTTTCGCAAGGATCCCAATAAACTAGTTCTCTGTGAAGTCTTCAAATACAACCGCCAGTCTGCAGGTGAATGGACCTTCTCCCTTCTCCTCGTGGAGGTGGTGTTTCTGGGGGAGAGGAAAGGGAGACCTATCCAAATGCTGTTTGTGCCCTTAGTATCATGCATGACACAGAAATAATCCCTGCCCTGAAAGTAAAAGGCAAACAAAGTGCCGGTGGTGGAGAAAAGGCTGGTCCTGGGATTCTTCACCAACACTGCTGGGAGCAAACTGCAAATAAAGTGGAAATGGGAAATGGAGGTGGAGATGCTAATAAGCCTCGTGTTGCTTTTCTGTTCTAGAGACAAATCTCCGACACACCTGCAGGCGGATTATGGATATGGTGTCCAACCAGCACCCCTGGTTTGGGATGGAGCAAGAGTACACTCTTCTGGGGACAGATGGACATCCATTTGGCTGGCCTTCCAACGGCTTCCCTGGACCCCAAGGTAACCTCTCGGGAGTCTCTGCTGGACCAAGTCAGGAGTCCTTGTCGCCGTGTTTGAACTGTAATCTGTGTGACGTGCTTCAGGCGAGCTGAAAGATTCGAGGTGATTCTAGAACTGAAGGTGGACAATAGCAAGCAGGATATTGGCAAAAACTAACCCGTGAAATTAAGATTGTTACAGAAAGGTTAAGATGAAGATTGGCCACATCTAAATTTGCTGCTTGGTTTGTTAGTCTGCAGGTGATTTAAACTTTTCCCAGCATGACAGAGCACAAGCTCAGACTTTCAGAGGGACTTGCTTTATGTCAGTGCTCTGTTCTGCTAGTGCTCCCATGAAAAACAGATTCTGAGGCTCTTCCACACATCCCAAGCCTTTGGAGAGTTCTTCCCTGTGTGTGCTCAGTCTTCGCTGAATTTAAGCCTTTTTCCTCGTGGAAACTCATGTTCCCCTTGCTGTTCACCTGTGCTGTTGCAGGTCCGTACTACTGTGGGGTAGGGGCAGACAAAGCCTATGGCAGAGACATTGTGGAGGCCCACTACCGAGCGTGCCTTTATGCTGGTGTGAAAATTGGAGGAACCAATGCAGAAGTGATGCCAGCCCAGGTAAATTGTTTTAGGTGCCTTGTGGAATGAGACAGTACAGAAGAATCCCAGGCAGTGGGAGCTTTTGGCTCTGAGCTGTGTAGTTTTATCAGTGATCAGAGCATGAGGGAGTGGGAAGTGTCTCACTGCGAGTGTTTCTGCGCCACTGAGCCAGCAGCTCCTCCTTTTTGTAGTGGGAGTTCCAGGTGGGACCATGCGAAGGGATTGAGATGGGGGATCACCTCTGGATTGCACGCTTCATCCTCCATCGAGTGTGCGAAGACTTCGGTGTCATTGTGTCCTTTGATCCCAAACCCATCCCTGGGAACTGGAATGGCGCTGGCTGTCACACCAACTTCAGCACTAAGAACATGAGGGAAGATGGAGGTCTCAAGTAAGTTTTTTGAGATGGGCCAGTAGTATCTGTTTGCTAAGCAGCAGGCTGGACTTGGTTGGTAGCAGTGAGCTTTTTGCAGAGCTTTTGACCACATGGGAGATGTCACTCTGGTGCTTGGCATTATGTTTGAACCTTTCTTCTGGATATTTTTTTTTTTTTTGTATAATGATATACTCCCTTCTTGATGCTGGGTGGGAAATTCAGCCAGCAGTACAGCTGCATCAGTGCTGATGGAAGCAGAGGTGGCCAGGATGCAGCTATTTGTAATGGGCTGTCCAGCTCTTCATCTGCCAGTGCTGCAAACAAACAAACTCAGTATAGGCCCTATTTTTGTTTATAACCATGATAAAAGAGAAAGACCATTTGCTTCTGTCTAGGCTAGGCTGTGGAAGCAAATGCCATGTTTTCTTAAACAAGAAGATCCTGCAAATTTAAACCAGAGTTCCCATATGGGACTGACGTGCTGATGTGCAGGCAGGGACCTTACAGCACTGGGTTGCAGTGGAGCTCTATGAAAGGATTCCTCCTGGCAGCTGCATTTTCTTGCCTTAATCTTAGTGATGCCCTGAGATAATAAGCCAACCCGTGACTCTGTGAGCTTCCCAAATAGAAACTTCTGTGTTAAGGAATCCCCCCTCTGAGAGCAGGTTCTGCAGGGCAGTGTGTCTGTGGGATTTGGCCATGGGTCGAACTGGTGGTGTCCCACACACAGCACTCCTGAGGAACCTTTTGAGGCCATGGGGATCCTTTTCCAAGAACCAGCCTGGGTCAGAAGTAGGAGTGGAGAGAAGCCCTGTGTTGAGATGATCAGAAAAGTGGGTTGTAGGGCATAGGCTTCATCATAAAGTGGCTTGGGGACAGCAGTGAATCTGCTGTCACTTGGATGCTCATACCATCCATCAGACACTCACTGTGTCTTCCCCTCTTCCTTGCTCCCTTCACAGGCACATTGAAGAGGCCATTGAGAGGCTGAGCAAGCGTCACCAGTACCACATCCGTGCCTACGACCCCAAAGGGGGGCTGGACAATGCCAGGCGCCTGACAGGTTTCCACGAGACATCCAACATCCACGAGTTCTCTGCTGGCGTGGCCAACCGCGGCGCCAGCATCCGCATCCCCAGGAACGTGGGCCACGAGAAGAAGGGCTACTTTGAGGACCGCCGGCCCTCCGCCAACTGTGATCCTTATGCTGTGACAGAGGCCCTCGTCCGCACGTGTCTCCTCAACGAAACTGGAGACGAGCCTTTTGAGTACAAGAACTAAGTGGACTGCGCCCACAAACACTGCCTTCCCCCCACACTTCCTGCACCCCTAAACTTCCCTTCTAGATGTAATCCCGAGGGTACAAGATAACACGTTTTGTGTCTCAGTAACTCTTGTTGTCTTGAGGTGGGGAGGAGGGCAAATTTAGTTTTATCGATGTCTGTTTGTCATTGACTCTTCAGAAGACAAGAGGAAGAGAGGGTTTTAGAGAACTTTTAACCACTGTTTTATTTTTTGTCTAATTAATGTGTACATCTGATGGGATCCAGTGGCTTCCAGGGACAGACTGCACACACAAAAAGCGAGTAGGTGAGTGGAAAGCTTAAAACTACAGCTGACTCCCCCAAGAGTCAAATTTGGGGTGTTAGCCCCACCACTGGCTCTCTGCAGGCTAATGGTTCTCTAAGGTTGGTGCCTTTCTGCAGAGAAGGGAAGATGGGAGCTGCGATGGAGCCCCGCGTGCTCCTGCCTGTATGGTGTGATGGCGAGATCTTCACCCTCTGGCCACTCTGAGGTTTCTGGGAATCTTCTGGCATTGAGCTCAGTGTAGGAGAGTTGAGGAGAACTCCTGGTTCTGTCACTGGAAGTCAACTGGTCTCTGGCTCATAACACAGAGTGAAGTAGTATTTTTCTATTTAAATATAAAACAACAAAAAAATATATATATGAAAGTGGTTTTTTTTTTAAAAAAGAGATGACGTTCCAATGACTCACCCGGCTAGAGCAGGCAGAGCTCCTGAGGATGCTGTCGGAGCGTCTCCAGGTGGGACTGAGGGTGAGCTTGGAGGGCTCAGTGGAGGAGACTCGGATGAGATCTGTTTCAGCATGGAGTGGAGTTTGCAGTAGGCGGTTCCCAGATCCGGGAAGCCCACAGAAGCATTTATTACTGTAACTCGAGCAGCCGCGACGCGCTTAGGAGCGTGTTAGATCAACAGGAGGCGGGTGTCCTGAACTAGGAGTTGACCGGTCAACTTAACCACGTTCTGGACAGAACTGTGGGTGTTTTACCTTTCCAGCGGGGCTAGCATGTCACTAAAGCAGGGCTTTTGATAAAGGAAAAAAAGTTTTAGATTTTTTTTCTTTCATAATGTTCTTAGTTTCTAAAACTGAATGGTTTTACAGAGACCGTTGATGTCACTGTTGTGTCCTGGCTCTTGGGCTGCCTGCTGTGATGGGGGCTAGGAGAAGGGAGAGGCCACCTGTCCCTCCCGGCCAGCCCTGGCGCCTCCCAGCTCATGCTGGGGGGTTCAAATGTTCCAGGATTTTACATTTGGGTATCTTAGATGGTGCCAGTTATATTCCATTGCATTTGGGTTTTACAGAGACCGTTGATGTCACTGTTGTGTCCTGGCTCTTGGGCTGCCTGCTGTGATGGGGGCTAGGAGAAGGGAGAGGCCACCTGTCCCTCCCGGCCAGCCCTGGCGCCTCCCAGCTCATGCTGGGGGGTTCAAATGTTCCAGGATTTTACATTTGGGTATCTTAGATGGTGCCAGTTATATTCCATTGCATTTGGACTTCTTCCGAATAGTCTTTTTTTTTTTTATAATAAAAAAAGAAAAAAAGAACAAAACTTAATTGCGATGTCCTGGCTCTTGGGCTGCCTGCTGTGATGGGGGCTAGGAGAAGGGAGAGGCCACCTGTCCCTCCCGGCCAGCCCTGGCACCTCCCAGCTCATGCTGGGGGGTTCAAATGTTCCAGGATTTTACATTTGGGTATCTTAGATGGTGCCAGTTATATTCCATTGCATTTGGACTTCTTCCGAATAGTCTTTTTTTTTTTTATAATAAAAAAAGAAAAAAAGAACAAAACCTTAATTGCGACTTCTGCCTCCTCTCTGTGACTCATCCTGACAGCTTCTCTCGTATGCGTGTTGCCTTCACCATTTGAAGGGAATTTGACCCTGATAGTGGCTAGGCTTTGGCTTTTCACTTCTGGGGTGAGGATCTTGCAATCCATGTGTGCTCTCCAGAAAATGGGGTTTTGTAGGTGGCTGTAGGTTCTCTGGTGGGTGATTGTCTAGCTGTGACTGGAGTGGGGTTCTCTTGGTATGGGAAAGGGGCTGGGCTTGTGAGTGTCCATAGGGAGGATTATGGGGTAAGCACAGGTGTTTGTGCATCTCCCCAGCCTCCTCCACACAAGTTCTACAGGATGTAGAAATCCCACAGAAAATAAAATTCCAGCAAACTTCATGAACTTCAGGAAAGGCTTTGTGGAAGAGGATCCTTTCTCACTCTCCCTGTGGAGAAAATGCAGCTCATCCACCTTTGGTATAAAACCGGGCATTTAGAAAAGTAAGCAAGGTAGTAGAAATGTGTCATGTTGCTCCTCAAGTCTTTTATTGAGTCTGTGGTGCTATTTCCCACCTCCCCAACAGGTACTTTCTTCAGGGGTGGATGCTTTAACTGTTCCCATCTTTAACTATAGATTAACCACACATGAGCATTCTGCTGGGCTGATGAGGCTATTCCTGCATTCACATTTTTATGGAGCAAGTGGTCTTTTGCATCACCCTTCTGGGGAATGTTCAAGGCAGCACCTTCCTCACCACGGTTCCAAAATTACCCTATCTCCCTGTGCCTGTGCAGGGTGGAGTGTCACTGGAGCAGAAGTGAAGCAGACACCATGTCCTTTCCTCTGATTGTGACATGACCACAAGGACTTTGGCCTCTGTCTGGGCTGGAGCAGGGGTACTGCAGCTAGAAGAAACCCATGCTGCTCTGGAGTAACTCATGAGTCCAGAGACATTGGGGTTTTCTGCTGATTTGGGTGCAGGGGGGCAGCTACTATTCTTTCTGCCTTCCAAGAAAATGTTACAGAGGAAAAAATGGATTACACCTAAATTAAGGGAACTTCTGTAAGGGCATTTGCACATAAGGAGGGACAAGACATGGTAATGCTTTTTTTGAGATTCCTGTACCTTCGAACACTGTGCATCCTCGAGGCTGGAGCCCTGTCCCTCCAGAGACCCTTTTCTCCTGGGGAACGAAGGAATTGGGAAAAGTGGGCACGGCTTGGTTTTGGCCACCAAGCATCACCAGCAGCCAAGGCAGTAGTTGATGGGCAGCCAGGTTTTGCCCTGGGGCTAAACACCATCTCTCTGTGCCTGACAGAGCCTCATCGATGCAGAGAAGTGGACTAGCATTTGTGTCCCCCTGAAGAGGATGCTGAGAGGATGCCACCTCCATGGTGGCCAGGCTGGCCATCAGGGTGATAACAGGAGCTTGGCTTCAGTTCTTTGCTTCTCCAGCTGCCTTGAACATAAGTTCAGGACAGGAGTTTGATGCTTAATCATAGAATCATTTAGGTTGGAAAAGACCTTTAAGATCATCAAGTCCAATCATTAACCTAGCACTGCCAAGTCCACCACTAAACCATGTCCCTAAGCACCACATCTACACGTCTTTTAAATACCTCCAGGGATGGTGACTCCACCACTTCCCTGGGCAGCCTGTTCCAATGCTTGACAACCCTTTTGGTGAAGAAATTTTTCCTAATATCCAATCTAAACCTCCCCTGGCACAACTTGAGGCCATTTCCTCTCGTCCTATCGCTTGTTACTTGGGAGAAGAGACCGACACCCACCTCGCTACAACCTCCTGTCAGGTAGTTGTAGAGCACAATAAGGTCTCCCCTGAGCCTCCTCTTCTCCAGGCTAAGCAACCCCACTTCCCTCAGCCGCTCCTCACAAGACTTGTTCTCCAGACCCTTCACCAGCCTTGTTGCCCTTCTCTGGACATGCTCCAGCACCTCAATGTCCTTCTTAGAATCATATATTAAGATTATATATCATTCATATATATCATATATCATTCTTAGAACCATATATTTCCCAAATAGATGGGGTAGAGAGGCCTCCTCTTAAGACTGTGGAGCTCTTGCAAATTGAGCCTGAAACCTTCAGAAGCTGTATTTACTGCTTATGTATTTATATAAAACATTTTGACTTTTAATCTTAGCATCTCAGGAGGAAGCAAATCCCTTTTCTCTGTTTATTCACATATCCTTAAAATGTGAACAATGACGTAGAAATGTTCACTGAATACAAGAAAATGCAAGTATTGGTCCCAAAGGGTTTGCCAGGCACATCGGAGCATCAGGAACTGCTCCGAATGAGGCAGTCAAAAATAGCACCAGCTTTTTGAAGTGCCTGTTGGTTGCGCTCCCTTTTAATCAAACACCAGCTTCAGAGACAAGGCTGCTCCAAAATGATTACTATATCTGCTCACATGCCAGGCTTTTCCCCATAACTGAATTTTAAGGCAGTCAAAATAAGATTAGCCACAGCTCCCTTCAAATATAGCCTGCAGCAGATGAGCTAATCAAGATCACCCTTGCAGCATCTTTTAACACTGGGCTGTGCCAGCCCAATTACTGTGAGCATGAGGGCTTTTCTCTTCCTGAAAAGCCTGCTGAAGCAGGTGTGTCTGGTGGGGTTTCTTCTACCCTTTCACATTTTCAGAGTACCCTGATGCTGCTCCAGTATCTGCATACTGCTTCCTTTTTTTTTTGTGTGTGTGGTTTTTTTTTTGTTTTCTAGCACTATTTGATCTTCTTAGATCACCCTTTTTGGTAGATCAGCCTTTGCATAAGCCTTTGCACCCTTATGTAGCCTCTGGCTGTGACCACCTCTCCCTTCCTGAACACAGCTTCTGGAGGAGAAATCAGCCAGTCTTAGGTGGGTAAGGTTTTGCTGAGCTGCCTTTTTGCTGATGCTGTTACCTGGGGGGGAGAGAGGCACTTTGTTGCTAGGCAAAATTGTTTTTATTTCTCCGAGTCTGTGTTTTTCCCTTTTCCTGGGATGTTGATATTGGCCCCTGTGACTGACCTGCATCTCTTTCTGCCCATGGAGGATGGGAAGGGATGGTCCCAAGAAGGGAGCCAGACACAGACTGCTGAGGGGGTGATTTGCAGAGCTCTGCAAGAGCGTCTGTTTGTGCTTGAACGTCATGTTATCAGAGCAGCCGTGCTTTGCTCTCTTGAAATGCCTCCTGGAGGTCCAGCAGCTTCTCTGGTGTGGTGTTTGGAGAAGTCCCAGCTGAGATCTATGCTTGCTGTTCATTGCCTGCATTGTGAGCTGGTGCAGAGCCATAGAAGAGGGGCTGGAGGTCTTTTGCCCTCTTGAAGGAGGCCAGGGCATGCTCTGGAAAGGTGCTGGAGCCCAGCCCACTGGGAACAGGTCAAGTGTGGCCGGTTGGTAGTTTCTTGTGTGACCCAGTTGAGAAAGGTGGTGGAGCCAGGAGGGGAATCCTGCTGTCACGGATGTCAGTAATTCGGCTTCAGCTGAGCCGGGATTTCATCCCACTTGTTCAGTTACTGATTAAACTGAGGACAGCCGCTTAGAAAACAAGTGGGAGCTCTTGAAAGGGGTGATCTCCTTCGGTCTGCCTGGCTTCCCCGGACGGCTGGATGCAGGGTCAGATCTGGCTCATGAGCAGGTCCTCCTGGCTCTTCAGCTGGGACTGACCACCTATGTGCAGTGGCCAGTTTCCCCATGCTGGCTCTTGTGGCTTTTAAATTGAGTTCTGACTCTGTTTGGTTGCTGATAAAGGGGTCAGCCTATCTGTAGGATTTGTGGTATGGAGACACGAACAGCTTTTCTTGAGGTCACGTGGATTATGGGGAATATCAGTTACTGAGTAATGACCCATCTGAATGCCCAAAGGTGTCATTTGTTAATTGCCCGGTTCATGAAGAAATCTCAGTTTGCTCCTTGTGACTCTGCTCTGAGCCAGTGCTGGCTGTTTTGGGACTGTCCCCCTCTCTTGTGCAGTGACCTTTGAAAACATGTCCCAGCCCTGCTGCTCTCCTCACTGAAGTGTCTCCAGGATCTCCATCCCCAGTGGGAGATGGTGTGGATCAGAGCCTCTCCCAGCTGCTCCTGGAGGTGTCTGGCCTATGTTTGGAAGGAACGAGATCTGAGGCTGGGTGCTTCTTGCGGTTTAGCCCCCAAAACCTGCAGTGGCCTTGCACGCAGAGCATGCATGGGTTGACCTTAATGGGAGACTGCCTGGCTGGGGAGAAACCCAGGGTCAGAGGGGGAATTTTTTGGGGGAAAATCCATGTTCTGTGACTCTAGAATGAGCACCAGGGCTGCAGCTCTTCAGTGTTGTAGGAGGACTGGGCCCTTTCCTTCTCCTAAGCCTTCTCCCTCATTGCTCCTTTCCTCCCTTCTCTGGTGAGATGGTGCAAGACTGCTGCGTGTGCTGGGGTAGCGGTGCAGGGGGACAGATCAGGTTTTACCTCAGCGAAAAAAAAAATTATTTTCCTTTTTTCCTCTCCATCCTGGCCTGCCCACAGGCTGGCACGGCTGGGCTGTTTTCCTTTCATAAGCTGCATTATGTAAGCCACGTCTTGAGTGGGGATGCGGTGCCAACTTGGACTCTGCAGCGGGAAGGAGCCACATTCCTCCGCTGCTGGGTTTAATCCCTGCCTCCAGCCACAGTTGGTTTGCTGGGAGAAATCGGAGGGCTGTGCTGAGGTTTCTAATCCCTTGCCCCAGGTGGAGCCAGCTCATTTGTGTGGGAGCCCTGCTTTCCTTTGTCAACAGGTTGTGCCCATGACTCCTCTTAGCAAGCCCTTTCCTTGGCTGCTAGGAGGGTTGGCCCAGGCATGCACACCACACCTCAGGACCTTCCTTGTTTGTTGAACTTTCTGTGCTCTGTGGCTTAGGTTGCACTTGCTCAGTAAGGCTGGTGGGGGAGAAAAATGAAAGCAGAGACTTCTACAATTCTAGCCCAAAAAACAGTGGCAAAGGTGGGTTGCCAGTCTGGCATGGAAAGCAGGTAGGCTGCAGAGCCTGAGGAAGACCATGTTGGTGCCAACAGCTTCTCCATCTGTCTAACCACTGACTGCTCTCCCAGGGTGCAACATCTGCAGGACATGACCCTTGTCCCACCAAGGATCTGGGAGAGCCCTGGAGATCCTGCACCCAAGGGTCCTGTGGCACCAGCCTGGCTGGGTGTAGGGTGCAGGACAACAATGGGTGCTTGGCAGGGTGTTTGTTGGCTCTCCAGCAGCCTGAGCAAGCTGTCTTCAGCCCCTGTACTCAGGATTGATGATCTTCAGGACCCCATTTGGCTCGGCATGGGCCACGTGGGTTCAGAAGGAGAGGTCCTCTTCCTCCATTCAGGTTTTAGATGAAGCTGACAGCAGCAATGCCTTGCTGTGTGTTTTCATGTTCTGTGGATGGATGAGGCACTAGACTCCACAGTTTTTGCTGGCAGCTTTCCCCAGTGCCAAATATGCTGTTAAAATGAGAATTATTAATCAGATACAGGTTTGAGCTGCTTTTTCTCATCACAAAGCTGGGTGGCTCAAGCCCATCCATATGGCTCATGGAGATGCTAGGCAGCTGGCTGAATTGCCCAGCTGCTTCTGTCCTGAGCCAGAGCTTGGCCAAAATGCCTAAAATACTGGGAAAGCAAGTGAATAGGATCCTCCTCCCCTACTGAGCTGAACCTGTAGGATTCTGGAAAGCATGCTGGCCAGCAGGTATTTGGTAAAATGCTAGGATCAACATTTGCTTCAACCACAAAAAGCAATCTGCTCAACGCCTCTTTGTGTTTAGGGGATCCTGAGCAAGCCACCAAGTTTGAGGTAGGAATAGCCATGCCCAGGGCTACGTTGTCCAGATGCTGTTTCCATTTAGAAAGCTGCCTGGGAACAGCTGGGCTTAGAGATGGGCTTAGCCTGCCTCTGAAACTTGGAGGCCAGGGCTTCAGCTGGCTGAATCACTGAAAACTATGCACTTGCTCTGCAATACAAGATATTTTCAGACTATTTTCCACCAAGACAGATAACACATGCAGGGTGATTAACTGTCTCCATTTTTTCCACCTCTCCTTGTGGCTAGCTCTCCTGGCGAGATCTCCATCAGCTCTTTAAAATGCTTTCACTGTAACATGGATGCCTTCCTTTCTGGCAAATAACCGTGCCAGTAATTAGCGGGTGACACTGTCACTGTGGGCTGTAGACCTATGAGGAAGCATTTCATTAAGAGAAGAGGTTGCTTTGGCGTGGAAGTTTTTTATCTGTAATCTCTCTAAGATGAGGAAAGCTGGTCGTGAAGCTGGCTGGGGAGGGAGGTGGTCTCCGGCAGGGCTGTCCTCCACACCAGTTTGGGGATGTGCCCCGTGTATCAGAGCAGGAGCCAGGGATACACCATGGATGGTGGTTTGGGACCAAAGAGCATCCTAAAGATTTGTGTCATGCTAGCAGTCTGTGCCATGGAAATATCCTGGTCAGAGTGAGGTGTTTCATCTGGGCCATTGGCTGTCTGTTTCCCTGGGGAGGGAAAAGAGAGTTGGCAACAGTGCTACCTTACTCTCAAAGTGTGAGTTGTAGAGCTAATGCATGACAAACTCTACTCACACCAGCTTCTCTGCACAGGGCAGAGAATAGCTCAGAAACATCAAGGGATGAAGGGCAGTATCCAGGACCCTGCAGAAGGTGTCTGCCTGGCTTATACAGGCAACGGAGAGCAGAAGGGGTTGAATACAGCCTGAATGACAGTACTGCAATACCCCTGTGTACAGGGAGCCGGGCTTTAGCATTGCAGGAGCAGAAGTGCTCTGAGTCATTCCTGTGAGCCATCCACGGTGGCTCCAAAGCACCCAGGAAGGAGTTGGCCATGCAATTGGAGCCTGCGCAAGGGTAGGCACGAGTCTACATGGTTCCTCTTGAAACAAAAGACAGCCCTTTTCCATGTTGTGTCTTGCAAAGAGGCAGCCTGGGCTTGCTGGGGGAGCTTGCACTGGAGAAGGTCATTAAGCTTGTAAGATGGGAGCTTCTGGTGGAAGATCTGGTCTTGGTAAAACACAAATCTCTGTGCAAAGGTTGAGGTGGGGGAAAGGCGGCGATGCCACATGGGTTCTGCTGAGTACCTGCAAGACCAGGGTGAATGGGTTTCTAACAGGCTGTAGCTGAGCTGGATCACTCCCAGGGTGCCTGTGCAAACAGCGTGTGACCCTGGTGTCATGGGACATCTTGAGTGGGAGCTAGTGACAACTTAGCCCAAAGAGCTCTCTGACACCCAGCAGCTCACCCTGCTCGTCTCCCCCTCCCACCAAGCCAGTGGAAACTGCTCACATGAAATCTAAAGCAAACGCTGCAATACTTGTCTTTTTGTTGTGAATAATGTGAGGCCTTTTTTCTGTGTGCACTATTGAAGCAGCAGCTGTATTTCAACCAGCTGGCAGCGCTCTGGGAGGAGATCAAGTGTTCTTAGCAAAGTCGGGCCAGATCTATGGCTGGTGGAAATCGGTGTAATTCTGTGTGATCTCAGTACTGAGCTGCTTTATACCACCTTTGAACTGGGCTCCCAGACTGAGGCTTTGGGGGATGGAGAAGTGCTCTTTGTAGAGGTGAAATAGTCATGCATGCTGTTAGTGGTGTCTGCCAGAGCAGGGGGGCGAGGAGCTCGGCTGTGCAGTCAGCCAGCAGCTGCTACTACTGGACAGGATTTCGGTTGTGTGGGGAGGTCTCTGAGCACTTGCTGTTGGATAGTCCTCTTCTGAAGCATGGGGGGAAAAAAAAAAAAGACTCTTCTGTGTCCAGGGCACCTGGAGCTGTGTAAGTGTGGATTGCTACACTCTGCCTGTACATGCTGCAAGACCGGAGCACCAGCCCTGCCAAAACATCCAGGCCTTCTGGGAAGCATCTGCAGCACTGTGTGCTTGTCCCGCAGGATACGCTGTGCCTCCCTTTGCCAGGTACCACAGGGCAGGTGCCAGCCTTTCTTCTGGGCTCAGGAACAGCTTGTTTTGAATGTTGGTGGCACGGAAAGCAGGAGCAGATGTGCCTGTGGGCACCGCTGGCCCATCTCCCTGGCACAGGCAGGAGTCATTCCTCTGGCACTGCTGCCTGCAGGCGCCTGCCCCTGTGCTGCTGACCCCCAGGACGTGCTGGACACCCCCGTACCAGCACTGCCCCATGCTCTCAGCCAGACCTGTCCTTTGCACAGAAGGTCTTGGGCAGCAAAGCTGCTTTGTGTGCTGGATTCATTAATATAGTGTCTCCTCTCAATGTTCAGCTCAACCCTCCCATCCTTCTGCTCTGTCTGTCCACTAATGGGTAGCTCAGCATGGAAGCGGGTTGAGAAGGATGTGGGGGACTAGAGAAGGCTGGGAGGTGTCAGAGGGGAAGGAACATGCTCAGATGAGAGGTGGGTTTCGTTAAGGAACATGCTCAGATGAGAGGTGGGTTTTGTTGGTTTTGTGGGTTTTGGGTTTTTTTTTTCCCTTTGGGCTATTTATTGTATTCTGGTAATGAGAAAACATGCAGTCTTTCTCAGTGAGAAAACCCTGTTGGGTTTTTTTTGGTTTTTTGCCTGCACCCATGTCCTTGTCAGGGCCCTTTTCTGTTATATTCAGAGATTTGGTTCTTAGTCCTGAGGAACTGAAGGGACCTTTGCTGTCAGAGGCACCATGTCCATCATCCAGATACTACCAGAGCTTTTCCTCTGCTTCGCACCTCCCTCCGCCCCTCATTGAAAGAACAAATGTCTCTGTCCCAGCCGTGCCAGTCCCAGTACCTGTGCTGGCTGGTTCCAGCTTGCCATGTCTGTGGGGGCTGAGGTTGCTCCTCCAGAGCAGCGTGGATGTGCCCTCAACACAGCAGTGAGTGGAAATAGCGGTGATGGGAGCAGTGGGGGTGAGAGGAAGGCATTGAATAAATCATGCCCATGGATGGCTTTTTCTGCCTGACTTGGTTTCTCTTTACTAGGAGCTGCACAGGGTTTATTGCATTGCACATTTCTGCTCCATCTCTAGGTTTGGTTGGGTGTGCTGGACACATGACTCATTTGCATGGGTGCGCTTTTCCAGCACTGTCGACATCTGCTGATCTCGGATTGCTTTCCAACCATTAAACCCTATGTGGCAAGAGAGAACTGAAGGAGGGGAAGACACCTCATTAATTTTTACTCCACCCTGCATCCTTCCCCTCTCTTTCCTCTTGCGGAGACAGGGAGGAATATTGTTTTGCTCGCCCTAGGGGGAATGAGATGTTATTTAATTGCCTACCACCATGTAGCATGGCTGTTGGAGTCAGGCGCTAAAGGATGCTGTGCTTGGCTGTCACTGCATGGCACTTCACGCAGGATAGTGCATCCTAAATTGCAGCCTAGCCTGCGTTGAGGCTGCTGCTCCGACTGAAGCAGAGTGGGATTCGGGCAAGGTACGTTCCTCCTTGCTGCCTGGATTACTGCCCTGAGCAGCTGAGTCCCCAGTGTTGGTCACAGCAAGCCCTGGCTCCTGTTTCTGCCTTTGGTAGGGCAGGGCCACGAGAGTAATTTAACTAGCCTTCTGGGCAGGCTCTCAGTTCAGCCTCCTGCCTGCCTTGGTCCTGTGGCTTGTGGGATGCTTGCACAGGGGCCAGCCCGGTCCCTGCCCCGAGTGGCTGTGGGTCCCCACGGGGGTGGCTGGGCGCAGGGGGGTTGCCAGAGGAGGAGGACCAGGAACCGCTGAGTAATGAGGCCAGGCAAAGGGTGGGCTTGCTTCTGCAGTCTGTCGTCAGCGGGAGCGATGAAATGATTAACTTGGTGGCAAGGTCAGGGAAGCGTGGCCACCTGGAAGAAGTCTCTCGCCCACTGCTGGAGCGAGAGCTTGTGAGCAACTGGCTGCACGCTGTGGTTTTAACCCATGCCAGCACACAGTGTTCAACCTTTGCTTCGATTCCTCCTAACCACACATCTCCAAGTCAGCAGCAATGCTCGCCTCCTCACGCCCAGCTGCGTGCGAGGCGGGCTGAGTCCCAGGCATCATCCCCCCTGCTTCCAGTTGCAGTTCCAGAAACCAGCCTTCGCAGGGTAAATTGTGCCCTAGCAAGGCCATGCCGTTTGGGGTTTTGGTTTTTTGGGTTTTTTTTGTTTGGTTGGTTTGGTTTTTTGAGTCTGGTGCTATTTTGCAGGTGGCATAGCAGAACACTGCTCTGCAAAGCAGCTCTGTATTTAAAAGCAAAAGCGAGGCATAGGACACATTTTTAGCATCCCAAATATATTGAGATCAAAGGCAGTTTGCAAGGAAAATAATGGTTATTGCTGCCTCCAGAGTGCCAGCACAGCCTGGGATCTGAACAGCTACATGGCGCACAACCCTGCTGGGTCCCAGCTTGGCTCCTGCTGCTCTCCTGGGCATGGGACAGGAATGGGGACCGCCAGGACGCAGCTGCCTCAGCAGCTTGTTCTGGTGGGGGAGACATGAGCTTCCATCCTAGCCTAGCTCACAGTTTCCAAACAGTCTGACAGGGCTGAGAGCAGCCAAGCAAGACTCGGGCAGCAAAGTCCTCCACTGATGGGCATCTACTTTCCTTTTCAATGCCCCCAGCTGATGTTTTATAGGAACTGCAGATGTTTAATATCCAAGGGCAATTTTTTCCAGGGTGGGCTTCTTCTAAGCAGGGAGTTGAGAGTGTGGTCAAAGAACATGATGGTATTCTAAAAGTGGTCATATTTTGCCGTAGCTAAATCTAGCCCTTGTGCCAAACAGAGATTTATTTCTCAATGAGATCATCTGCAGGAAGGCAGACTGTGCTTTCTGAGCAGTAGTAGCATTGTTGTGGCTGCTGGGCTGGTTTCAGGTGACGGGCAAGGCAGCGTTTGTCAGGAGAGGTAATACTTCTGTTAGACGCACCGGATTGCTGGAATAAAAACAGGCAACCCGCTGGCACAAGGGAAAGAAAACAAGAAATGTGTAAGCAGAGACATGGCCAGCTTCAAACTAGGTACGTGGGCTGGCTCTGCTCCTGGGTCTGTCCTTGGTTTGAAGATTTCTTGCTCCATTTCAGACCTAAGATGGATTTGGGCCAGCATCTCTTTGGGGTTTTCCTAGCTGTCTCACTAGAAGATAATTCCTTTCCCTACAAACTGTAAGGACTTGACACCTGTCGTTTACCCATCTTAACTTTCCTATGTAAACAAGGCTGAAAGAGAGAAGATAAAATGCGCACAGTGCTTTTCAGAGCTTCCCACCCCATGGCGCTGGGGAAGGGGTGTAGTGGGTGGGAGGTGAGCCTGGCTCTTGGGGAGCAGGCAGAGATGGGGATGGGAGTCTGCTCCAGGAAGGATTAATGCAAACACCTGGTTGAGCAGATAGCGGCCGAATCCTGCCTCGATCGCTCCTGGCTCCCCTGCTCCACTCCTGGGTTGGTGTCTGGGGAAATGGGTGGGTGATGAACCCGATCCTGCTGCGATGATACAGCATCCGGGAAATGCTGCTGGAGGTTTTCTGTGGAAAGATGACTCAACCTCATAGGTATCACACCAGGCTGGGGTGAAGCAGCAAGCAGGCAGGAGAAACAAAGATGCCTTTGTCACAGTTGCCCTGCCCTGCAGAACTGCCTGGCCCCGTGCCAGCACGGTGCCTGGCTCGCTACTGAGACAAGAGGTTTGGGGGAGGCTGGCTGAGCAGCCACGAGCTTCCCAGAGCCAAAATTTGATGGTAGTTGCTCCCTCACCTGGAGATGTAGCCTCCCTTCCAGCAGCAGCGTAATGGGGCTTGGATGGGGTAACCACTGAAACTGCCGACAGGGCCAGCACCTACCCTCCTCAGCCAGCCTCAATACAGCAGAGATGCTTATAGTGGGATGGTGGCCTCTCGAGGTACATCTGTGCAATGCCCGGGGTGGCCCCGGTGGGCAAGGGGGTGCAGGCATGCCTGTGTAGCGCAGAGCAAGTGGGCGTAGGCAGGCTGCCTTCAGGAACGGGGCGAGCGTCAGTATGTGAGTCTGCAGTGGGTGGGCACGTTGCTAGCTCAGCGCTGCCTCTAATTGCCAGCGCTCTGACCTTGGCCAGAGATGCTAGCTCAGCGCTGCCTCTAATTGCCAGCCCTCTGACCTTGGCCAGAGATGCCCTTGCTCCAGCCTGTACCAAACCAAGCTCCGCCATGCAGAGCCACCCTCGCTGGGCTAAACGGAAAGCTCGGGGACCCACGTGTGTGGGTGTCAGCACTGTATCCTTTGCTCTGGAAGGGGAGGAGATGAGTCCCTCCAGGTCTAGGATGCACCCTTAAGAATGCCTTCTACCCAGGGTATGGAAAAATCCCGTCCCCTGGGATGTCTAAGCAGCTTGCTCCACCAGCATGAAACCCATTTAAAATCCATCCCCTTTTTGGGGATAGGAGAGGATGCATCCAGACTCACGTATGTGGTTTTTTTTCTCCGGTTCATCACCGCAAGGCAGGTGGGAAGCAAGATCTGCTCGTACATCCCCCCTTCCCCGCAATGCCGTTTGTGTTGCACGTTGCTGCTCCTGTTTTGGAAAGCCCCTGGGACCGCGAGAGTTAATTCTTCATCCCAGCTGCTTTCCTCCGAGAGCTCAGCAGGAAGAGGGATTGTGCTAGGCAAGGGGCACCACTGTGTAGGGGGAGGAGGAAAAAAAAAAAAGTTCAGACCTTTTACCTAATTTCCGAAGGTTCAGACCTGAGGGCCATAGCAACCCGAGCTGCCGTCGGCATGATTGGAAGTGGCGGGCTGTGCCAGGCTGCCCTCCCAACCAGCATCCTCACCAATGGGACGTGGCCAGCGTCGAAGCCGGTGTTGGCTTTCTGCCTCCCCTTCCCCTCGTCCATGGGATGAGCTCGAGGCATGTGGTTGTGGTTTTTTTCAGCTGATTTGTCTTCGTTCATTTCAAGTGCATTTTCCCTGGTTTCTATGAGTTGTTTAAAAAGATCCTGGCACTTGTGAAATCAGATGGCATCCAGGAAGAACTGGTCTCATTTCTCTAGAAATTAATAGGGTGGTAAAGACCCAGAGAGTTGTCGTATATATTTGTATAATGATGTAGAAGTGAGAGGGGGTGGCACTCTGCAGCGAGGGAACAGAGTTTGGCCCAAAGGAGCTCAAGTCCAGCAATACTTTCCTTTTACCAAGGTCAAATAAGCCTTTGCAAAAATACCAGGGATTCCTGCAAAGCGAAAGCAAAGATGTGACTTTGGGAAATAAAGACCGAGACTGCAAAATGTTCTCATTATGCCTATAGCTTGTTAATTCTCCTTTAGGATTTATTAGTGTCCTTGAACTATCAAGTTCATCTCCAAGTGCAGCCCATCCTGGAGAAACATCACGCAGTCTCTGTGGGGAAAAGACTCGATGAAGCTTGGATCCGCTGTGGGTTTTCTGAGCAACAACCTCTTGCTTTGGTGGCACTGTCCCTTTTTACTCCTTGGTAGCACTGCAGAGCTGATGCAGTTGTGGGCTCAATTTCTGCACGTCATTGAGATCAAATCAGCTGTGACACTTCCACAGCCACTCTTTGGAGCAGAATTGCATTTTAATCTGAGGATGTGGGTATTTCTGACAGTGCCGAATCCGTCATGGCTGCAAGTCACCTGGGAAAGGAAGCAATAAAAGTGGTTAAAAGCAAAAGTGCTTGCTAGGGGGAAGATGGGGATTGTAGGAGCAACTGAGTTGATTTAAATAGAGCTAACCTGTATTCCCCAGACCTTCAGGATCACTCAAAGCTTCAGCAGAGTAGCTAAGCTTGATTACATCTGTGTTACGGTTCTCTCATGCAACAGGCAGCATCTTCCTTCGATCATTGTTCCTTGATGAGCCACAAGTTTAGCAAAGCATATGCTTAAGCAGCTCACCAAATCCACTTAATTCTCCTTACACTGGCACCGGCTTCCCTTTGTCACAGGGAAAAGTTTTTCAACATGAAGCTGGCTGCGTTTCTGCTCTTCCTAGCTTGTGCATGGCAGCCTGTATTTACAGTTCCTTTCCTAGAGAGGAGCACATATTTCCGTGCGTGTTATGTATTTATCTTTGAGTCAGAATTAGTATTTAAGAAAAAAGAAGGTCGATATACTCTAGACAAGGCTACCTTTGTGTTTTCTGGAGACTTGCTGTGCTCAAAAGCTTTCTGTGCATCCCTGTAGCATTTGAGCCCTGCCACAGAGCAGTGAAACACAGTTCATCCCTGGGGAGCTGTGTGCAGAGAGGATCAGCTTCCCCTGGATTTTAATAAGCCACGGAATTGGGTATTCGGCTGTTTGCATTATTCTAGTGCTCTAATTTGTGTATAAAAAATTTGCAATTTAGTCCATTCATCTTAAAGAAGATCTATTGTGATATTTCTATTCTTAGATGTCCTTTGAAAGTAAGGTTGTCTCTTCAGCCACATCCTATTCCAGTGCTTACCAGCCAGCTAATGGACACATACAGCAGCTCTGAACAGATCCAGAGCTCTGGATTTGGGGCTGAATAGCTTTTTGGGGAAAGCAGTTACAGGAGAGCTGCTGTATGAAATGACCTTGTATCATGTTACATAGGAGCGATTCCCCACCATTCCCTGTCTCTTCCACCTCATTTGTAGGGTACTTCTCATGCGCTGCTGGATTTGTGCAGAAAAACCTTGAAAACTTGGAGCATCTCTTCTCCCAGGAGTCCAAGGCGTGTTTCCCCTTGCAGGCACAGAGTAACCAAGAGCTGGATTGCTCACTTGCATTCAACTTTCTGTTCTTAAGGAATCACTGGAATATGAATAGGATCCTTATCAAACCAGGTTCATCCAAAGGACAAGGCCATATTAATTGTTTGCAGAACTCCAGCAAATAAACAGCGTTCCTCCTGATTCCTTATTTGCCTGCTAAACTCTAATGGCGAACTCAAGCAGAGGCCACAGAGCTCGGCAGCGGAGGGGGTGGCAGCCTTTGGCAAGTATGGGACTGTGCCCAGCTTCTCAGGTGGTATGATCAAGCACCATGGAAACAACTTCTGGCTGGAGCCTTTAAATTATGTATTTGGGAGGAAAAAAAAGAGTGCCCATTGCGTCTGGGGGTGTAAATGTGTAGGAGACCCGCTGTGAACAAAGCCATTTACTGTGCTGTGGAGTAGGTGGGGAAAATGGATAGCAATAATGGTGATAAAAGAGAAGCGTGGGGCTTGGCTCCCTTCCCAGGCAAGGACTGGCATCCTAAAGCTTAAGGGCTGGAGTACAAAAGGCCAAAAGCCATAATGACTTTCTGTGCCCCAGGAAAAAAGCAGGTGTCACAGGGCATGGCCAGAGCTCTCAACACCTGACATCTCCATTGCTTCTGGAAGGTCCTCTGTGGTCAAGCTGGTCATCTGCCTAAAGAGGAGAGAAAAATTTGCAAGCATCTTCCTCTGTCTCAGTGCAGACTGGAGGGCTAAAACCCCTTGTTATTCCAACCAGGCTGCATTGTCTAGCCATTGCTGCTCTCCAGAGCATGTCTGGGTAATTTCTTTGCTTGTGGGCAGCCAGGGGTCTGCCCCACAAAGCACGTTGCTGCTGGGACCGGAGGCTCAGAGTCTGAGCCCGTGAGGAAGGAAGGGTGCTTGCTCAGTGCGCTGCATGGCAAAAGCTAGTGTTGATCCTGGCCAGGCTGCTGGCTCACTAGAAGGGCTCGTGTCTGCAAAATTTCAATCTAGGGCTAAATTTAAACACCAAAATGTAGCATTTAGAAGCCCAGAAAATAGCCCAGCCCTCGTCTCCAGTGGCTGCCTCTAGCCAGCCCTCCCTTTGGCAAGGAAGAAGCTTTTGTCTTCCCTGGACTCCGGGCCAGCTTGGAATAATAACACCAGCAAAACCTTCCCTGCCGCAGCACAATGAAGCAGTGCTGCCAATTCCCAGATGTGCAGGAGGGAAGTGCCCAGCGTGCCTCCTCCTGATGCTTCCCTTCCAGATGTGGAGTGGCAGGGAGCCAGAGGCAGCCCATTGCTGGCTGGGAAGAAGGCTGGGGAGCAGGCAGTGGAGTTTTCCTCTGGAAACCCTCTGTATCTTGCTGCTCGTGGCCAGGGGTAGTGGTCTGGGCTGCCCTGCCAGCTATTCAGCTGGTTTGCCACAGCTTGAGCGGACTCCTTCTGTGCTGCAGCGAGGAAGTGCCCCTCCAGCAAAGGTGAGGATGCCTTCCCTCCCAGATGTGTCTTCATCCTCAAAGAGCCCTCAGTCCCCATCTTTTCCTCCTCAAACAGCCCTCAGTCCCCATCTCTTCTTTCTCAAACAGCCCTTGGTCCTCATCTTCTCCTCCTGAGCAACACCAGCAGGGCTGGACTCTATGAAAAACCCTGCAGGCAACTTGATGGCATAGAGACCCATCACCAAGAGATGCATCACTCTGCTCAGTCCTCATGTCCCAAGGACAGGGGTCAACATGAAACCACTTCATGTGTAAAGCTTCGTGCCAAGGTCGTGCTGTGGCATGACAGTCCCAAGTGAGCTAGTGGCTCCGTGGGACGAATTTGGAGATTGGAGCCTGTCCTGGCTCCAATGGGATGAGGTCAGGGGTGTTTCGGATTTGACTGGCCCATGAAAGGTGCCTTTTTTTGTGTAGTGCCCCGGGCAGAGGGATTCAGACAATGCAGGAAGGGGCTGCCCGCAGGCACAGCTGCCTCTGACGGTGCTGGTGGGCGATGCAAGCCAGGGCCCTGCATCGCATGACACGTTTTGGCTGTACCTACCCGGTGGAAAATTCCTGCCCATGGGCAATGTCCTTCTGCCTTTATTTTTAAGCAGTTTTCTAAGGACACGGCTAACACACGGAGATAATGGGTGCTGACAGGAGCCTGGCTGCTAATTGGGTTTTTGCCTGGGCTTACATGATACTTGTAATTAAAGGAAGGCGGGAGGGGGGTTTGGTGGAGGAAGGGGACAAAAACGTACAGATGCAATGGGAGAGACCGAGCTTGCAGAGGGGCTGGGGCTCTGCGAGGAGATCGCAGGAAGGGATGCTTACGCTAAAAGTCAGTGTTGAGATTACTCATATCCATGGCATCAGTGTGGGTTCCCTCCCAAATTGTCTGTGTGTTGGGGAGACTGGGGACAGGGTGTTCTCATGCGTGGGATGGGGATCCAGACCCCGCACAGTGTCAGAGCTGATCCATCCCCATGTGGCAACAGTGCTGAGCATTGGGAGAGGCCACCTTAAATTTGGGGCTGCTCATGGCATTTCTCCACAGTCCTGCAGAGGCTCTCTGCTCTTCCTTTTCACATCCTTCCCTTCCCTTTCTCTTTTCCCCTTATTTTTATGCAGCAGTAGTAACCACCTGTGGTCCCAGAGCCCACCCAATTGGGGTGGATGCTGTGCTGAACCTTTGCATATCCAACAATTTATTTCCAAAGCATTTTTTGCCCAAATTGAATTTTCAACTGGGTAGCAGAGGTGCTTTGTTTGGCTCTTTGTTTACAAAGGAAAAATGCACATAAGAAAAAAAACTAGTAGGTGTAGGTTAACTTTCAGCTTGAAGCTGTTTCACTTGCCATGAATGAATGGTGCAGGTGTCTCAAGTCAAACATGTGCATGAGTCTTTGCAAGATTAGATCTTGTAGTTTGTCTTCCTGAATGTGTAAATATATCCGAGGGAAACCTTTGCCTTGGTGGCAACTCAGGATAGTTTCCAGCCTATCTCAAAAAGAAATCTTGAATAAAAATAGAAAGATTTAGACACACAAACCCCTCCAAAAGATGTAAACAATCTGTCTTAAGAAGGGATGTATTTAAAGCAAATCAGAGAGCAAGTAATATCAGGAGCCCTATGGAGATGCTGGACATCTGAAATCCCATGCTGGAAGATGTTACACAAATGAGGGTAATTCAGATGGGGCACCAGGTAAAGCCCAGCTGTGGGTGATGCTGCTCCAAAAAGGAAGGGCTGTAAAGCCAGGGCTGTCCTCCTGACCGTGGAGCCGCTTATTGCTTGATGCTGGATATGCAATTCCTGTCCAGAAGGGCTCACATCTGCAAATGAGGTATACAGGCTGAGGAGCGCTTTGAACCAGCATCTGCAAGCACTCATCTCCCTCTGCCCTGCACCGCTGGGATCAGAGGCATTGAGGGGCTCAGGGAAGGGAGCAGTGTGAGCAAGCTAGCGGCGAGCCGTGTCCTCTGCGTGCCAGTGAACATTAAGGCTGAAGGAGCTGGATCTCAAAACAGAGGCACAGTTGCCGGCTGGGCCTACCTTTCCCCTTTCTCAGGGGTGTTGCTGGGATGTTAACGGGGTTGCAGGAGAGGCTGGCTGGGAGAAATCCAAGTGGCTGCTTTTCCCATGCTCCCCACCAGTGATGTATCTACCCAGTCCCAGCCCTTCTGCCCAGCATCCCATCCTGCTGCAGTGGCACGCCAGCGAGAAGATCCCCAGTGAAGTGTTATTGCCAAGGGGTGGGTGGTAGCCCCGGGGCACCCTGCCATCTCACTGAGTCAGCTGGCCCAGATATGAAAGAAAAACAGAAGTGGGACCTACCGACCCAGCAACTGCCACCCCAAAATCTGCTGGTAGGGAGAAGATGTGTTGGTAGGGCTGCAGAAACATCCTGAACTCCGTCCGAGAGGATGCCTTCAGGTGCTGCGCAGGGAAGATTTCCAGGCTGAGTTTCTGGGTAGCAGAGTGCGGTGTCAGAGGTGTGCAGTGTGTCCATGCATGGCCCAGGGGAGGGGGGAAAATCTTCCTGCTCTACCTCTTCTTCCATCCCTGTCTGCCAGATGTGTTGCAGCAGCATCTGCCGTACAAAGCCCAGTGTCCTGGGTCTGGACACTGCTGTCCTAGCACCTGGATTTGCAAGTGATTCTCAGGGTTTGCGACTGACTCACGCCCTGTTTCCCTGCATGAGTAAGAGGTTCATATACCACTTAGAGAGTCTGGACTCCAGGACTTTAGGGGCTCTGGTGTCACCTGAGCAGCCTGATGGCACAGGGAGGAGGAAACTCAGGATTTAACCATCCCATCAAAGGTTTGGAGACCTCCGGTATCTCCGGCAGGGCCACCACCTCTGCTTTAAATTAAGAGATGGGAAAGTTAAACATAGTTAAGAGGAGAGGAAGAAGAATAAAAAAAAAAACGGATGGGGCCAGCCCTGTGCTGGAGACAGGAGGCGTATGGCCAGGGGAGGAGGAGGAGGAGGAGAGCTAGGAAGGGGGTGGCTGCTCCCTGCCAGCCGCTTGGGTAATATCGTTGGCGGTCACGTGCAGAGATCTGCTTTTGGCGTAGTCCGTGTGTTTGTTCGGCATGGGAGGGGGTCTGAAATCAGCTCCCGCTTCCAGGAATCCTCCCAGCACAGGATATGCAGCGGGGAGCTGGTAAACATGATACAGCCGCTGGCCTGTAACTCAATCGGCTCCCTGCATTAGCTGCTCCCTGCTTGGGGACCTCGCTAGCCTGATGGCTTCTTGGGGTGTCAGGGCATGGGACGGCATGTCCCAGGGCATGGGGCATTGCCGGTGGGGAGTCAGGACTGATGGGAAGGGTGGGGGGAGCTTGCACCAAGGGTCTGGGGACAGGGCAGCTTCTCCAGCCCAGGAGGGTGGATATTCCTCAGGTTCAGCCCATGTCCAGTTTGCTGCTTGCAAACCCTCTCCAGCCTTGGCTGTGGGCTCCTGAAGTCAGAAATAGCCACTTGGCCGAGGAGCACACATCTCCCCTGACCTCCCCTTCCCCACCTCCCTGTCCCAGCAGCGGCGGGAGCCATGGGTAACAGCCCACACCCA